>NC_045638.1:56022272-56324905 GCF_009829145.1 Chiroxiphia lanceolata
TGTTCCTGAGGTAGATCATTCTTTGTACAAGCATGTAAGAAGCAGCTACTGTCTCATCCTGGAATAAGTCCAAGCAGGTCTCAGGTCAGCACAAGCTTGGGCCTGGAGTTGTACAGCGATGCTGTGTGCTGTAAGTGCAGCCCAACAGTGGCGGGGGGGGCACAGACAGAGCCCTTTGACTCTCTGATAGCATCACAGCTACACAGAGAGTAGCAGCTTCTCACAGCAACCACCTTTGTTAGAGCTGGAACAGCCTCATTTTGCATGTTACAGCTTCCCTTTCAGATCCCAGAAACAGGAAGAAGCTTTAAGCATAGATGAAATCATCTCAGTACATGCTGCCTCTTGCAGTGGAGCCAGGGTGCACTTAAGCTGGCTAATTTCTTGCATTGTCACAGCCTCTGATGGAAAATGGTTGCTGCAGTTCCACAAACTCTTCTTGGTCCTCCAGCTTTCAAGTGCAGAAGGAACAAGTCATCTCCTTTTCATATACCATCAGAAAAGGCAGTTAAAGCAGGGCATGGCTGAAGAGTCTTCAGTGTCTATTGCACCACTTTACCTTGATTGACTAATACACTAGGAGCAGCAATACTCTGGAGTGCCAGTACTTTAAAGGGAATTTATACCAAATGTTTAAATAATTCAGGTAGGAGGGTGAGACTTTAAGAGTTGTTAGACTTCTCCTTTTCAAAGTTGTCTAGCTAAGAGAAATAGTATATTTGTACATTTTTCTAATAGTTACAAAAAGGTGAGGACTGACTCCACATCAGTGGAATACTTCAATCTATTTCTTAGATTTGTCTTTGCTTTCATTTTTTAAAGCTCATGGTTGCAGTTTTTAATATGGAAGTTGAAGCTTCAAGAGAAGCAGGATATTTAAAACTGAACCTACAGCAAGAAGCTGGTGACATTTTTGAGTTTACCTTCTGAAGTTGATGTAAGCAGGAATTTTTCCATTCACAGCTGCTTAAGCTGTACACGTGTATCAGTTGTTCAGCTAAGAACTTCATAATGGTATAGGAATTCATGGGAATAAAGTTTCATTTGATTTACTGAATACCTGATGATTGTTTATGCAACACCATTTAACAAGGTTATCTAGCTGAGAAACAAAGAGAGATTGGAGTCAACATCGCCACCTCTCTAGAATTAAAGGAAAAGACTTTTTCCAACCAATGAATGTATAAAGCCCTTAAAACCAAAGGGAAGGTGGCAGCTAGAGCAAGGTGCTGTGAAACAACTGCTAATTTTATATCTTCTGCTATGGAAAATGAAGCCCATGGTTCAGCACTTGGCCTGTTGCTTCATTAGTACCAAAGACAGTTCTAGCATTAAGGTTCACCTCAACTTCCAAGTTTTACATTACCATGATATAGGCTATAAGGTTTCCTTCAGAAGAATACCGAGAGTCAGCATAGGTCATAAATTCACATATGTAAGGAATGAGTGCCCACTACCCTGAACCCAGTGAAGATCAGTGCAACAGGGAATGCAGGACCTGTTTTTACCATCTCCTGAGCAGTAGTGCTTGGATGGCCCAAGAGAAACATAGTATGACTCTTAAACAGCTATTTTGTTCCTCATTCCTGCTTACACAATAGTTTTTACTTAACTGCATGTGCTTCAGCTAGAAAAATCTGACTTACTGTTACAGCCTCTGCTGCTGCTACCTGAGAAAACTGGCTTACTCCCTAAGCAGGAAGAGGCGTCACCTTAGTTGCCCTGCCAACTGCTAGAAAGGGCATCAGCTAGTAGAAAGGGCATCCTAGGACAGCGGTATCCAATTGCCTGAGCTAAGCCAAAATGAACTTGGTCATCAGCCACTTCTAGCTGTAATAAAAGGGTGTCCTCTTCCAGCTCCAAGCACTTTCATAGGGACACTGAGACCTTACATGCCTGCTTGCCCTGTTGCCCTCTAGTGCTGCAGCTGGGATCTCACAACTGCATAACTGGGTATTTCTTCCTTTTCTCAAGCCAGAGATGCAGGGGTTGTATTAACCTTGCCAGTACCACTTAACCTTGAGGGGAAATTAACTCCAAAGCAACACCACAGATTGGGGAACAGCATTGCAGAAGTTGAACATGAGCCAGCACACCCTTGCAGCAAAGACTAGGCTGCTAGAGCTGGCTCGGGAGCCAGCAGGTAAGGCAGTTATGACCCTCTGCTCATACCTCTCACATCAGTCAGAGCAGACACAGAATGCCACATACAACTTCTTGTTCAGTACAAGAAAGGCTGTGACAGACTACAGCAAGTTAAGCAGAGGGCAGTGAGAACAGATGGTGGAGAAAACAGAGTTTGTTCACCCATAATAAAAAGCTGAAGAGTCTACAGTTACCTCATTCATGGGAGGGGATAGAGCCAGGCTCTTTGCAGAGGCTTACGGGGCAGGACAAGATGCAACAGGTACAACTTAGAATCAGGGAAATTCCAACTAGGAAGGAACAGTAGTTAGAAGATTAAGTACTGTGTGAAAAATGCTATCTGTGGAGATACAAAGAACTGAACTAGACTGGGTGATCCAGCTCTATCTGGGCCTGTTTTACACAGGAGCTCGGACTACATGTACTTAAGTGACCAAGGCTCACTATCCTGCACCTAGGACTGCAAACAAGTGATGGGACTCTGTTGGTCATTCAAGACAGGCTTTAGCCTCCACACCTGCAGTACAGTGCTGATAGAAGCAGCTTCCAAGAGCCCAGCTCCTAAGTCCTAGGTAATTACACAATAGCAAAAGTTCAGTCCACACGAGTACTTCATACCACTATCCCCAAGTAAGCACATGGAAGGTATGTGACCTCTGCTTACCCCATTAACTGGAAAGCTACATCACTTCCCTTCCACTCTTGGTTCCTAGCAATTTAAAGACTAAGGAAGCAACAGAATCAAGAAGCTAACACCTGAACATATTTCACATTGAGGAAGATATAGTCACCACAGAAGAGCTGCACTGCTGAGAACATTTGGAAGCAGAGTAAGTCTCCTGGAAGTTGTGAATTACAGGTCTTAGCACAGCTCAAGAGGGGTCAGTGAGCATTTGCACTGTTAGCTAAAATGGGCAGGTGCACAGATCAAACCCACCACATGCAGGTATTAAGGCAAGCCTCACTAAGTGATCCCAGGTAGCTGTCATGCTTCTGAGCTGATGAGATGCAAACTTAAGTCTTAGGGCATTTGGCCATCACAGCCCTTTGTGGGGAGGTACAGCAGTAGAAAAGCAGCTGTGTAGTCTCCAACCCCCACAGGCAGCTCCAGGACACATGTTGCTCAAACCCCTACACCAATGACTCCTGATGAAAAGCAGTTTAAACCAAGGCTTCTACTCAAGCAGCAGTAATCTGACATACGAAGACTAATATTTCTCCCTCAAAATTCCCATATTCTACTGATCTGTGGAAAACCCTGGTGCTGAGGGAGATGTGTCAGATTTTTTCAGTCTCATGCAGATTGCTGGTCTTCACCCACCCTTGGGTTAACGATATTGCTTAAAGACCAGCAATCAGCTTAGATTACTAAAACAGGAATTACCTGTATGCAGAGATACCTAAACTCCTAAGGATGATGTGACAGTTAGCTGATACTAAATAACTCTTCAGAGTATTATTACCCTGCACAACAGAACTTCATGTAACTTTATTTGAGAAGTTGTATCTACACAGATTATACATTAAGTACATGAAAATTAGACTGCTTCACTTTATACTTAAACAGCAAGACATTCTCCAGGAAATAGATGAGTTTTACATGTTTCCCTTCTTTCAGATTTCCCTTATGAATCAATAAAGTTCACCTCCACAGCAAATGTCTCGCTATAGACTTTCCAAGTTTTAGACTTGTGAGGGTTATCCAGCTCATTCCTGGGAAGGTAAAGTCTGAAAGATAAAATTCAGTAGTATATCTTAGCAACCTAAGACATGTTTTTCCTTTCAACTATCCGCAGAAGTTTCAAGCTCAGCCCTGGAATATGAAATATAGTCCCAGATCTTGAATTGAAACACACATCAGCCATGCCTGCACAACAATTTGCATCTGAAATAGTCTGAGAAACAAAGTCAACCTGATGGGTTTTTGGGTTGGTTCCACATCCACCCCTCCCAGAGCCCCACAATGCAAGACTGTTAGAGTAAAATTAATGTTGCATTCAGCTCAAGGTCTCCCGATAGGATGCAAGTGTCACTAATTTAATAATTGATCTTCCTAAAGCTAAGGATTCAATTCAGTGCTCAACTTCATCGGGTACATTCTCCAATTTTAATGTTTACTAAATTCACGTCTAGTTATCATTTAAAGGCACTTGCACATCAGCTATAGCTGAATTAGAGATACAGAGATAGAAGCACTGCCTTAAGAGCTGTTTCACTTCTGATCAGACCTAGTCCACTTCAGGTCTACCAGAATTCTCTGGGCAGGAAGGGAGAAATGAAGGCCTGGTGGGGCATCCTCCCTAGTTCTGGAGTAAACAAAGCACTTCAGCAAAACTCTCAAAATGGCAATGTTTCAGGGCTGTCAGACAGTAGGCATACATTTCTCCTGGCACTGGGATGGTCTAACGAGTGTCTGCACCTAGATAGCAAGGTGCATTGCTGGTTCAGCATATTAAGTTTACAGTTACAAACAGATCAGAGGCTACCTCTCCTCATACTCTGACAGGATCAGTTCAGTAAAAATTGTTTCCTTTCTATTTCAGTCCTGGAGAACACAGTAATTTTATTTCCTATGTCAAGTTCACTGTTCCTCTGCCTAAATCTGCCAAAGCAGGTTAGACAGTAGATAAGGATCTCCTGTCTCGCGTTTCTACATCACTCCCCAAGCAAGACAGACAAGTCCAACTTTCAATGGCTGGAGCTTTCCCAGGAGTTCTAGTCTCAGCAAGCAAAACCACAGTAATTTCTAACTTTATCAAAAACATGAGAAGCCATAAGAGAACCTTTCTTTGGATCCCAAGCATCAGTACTTCCAAGTGTGGTCTTAATGTTTGCCTGCTAAGCCACTGAGTTCTAGCCTTTTAGGCAGCCATACAATAGAGGACAGCAGATTTGAATAGTTACCATTAGATTTTTTACTTAAAATTCATTAACAATGCTTAGAGCACTGAGGAAATAGTCCAGTGGCTTAAGATAAAAACCTCACATATGTTTAAAATACTTAGCACAGTGCAAGAAGCTGCCTGCTCATAAGTTACAGCTGAGAGTCAAAGACCAGTACCGACCTGGAAGTTAAGACAGCTGGCTCATCAAGCCTATCTCAGCTTTACTATGTTTATGAACTTTCAGCTCAGTTCAGACACAGAAGTTAAGATCTGGAGACAGTTACAATGATTGTTTACCTGTTATTTTCAATAAAGGAAGTGTTGAACCAGAAGAAGAATGGGCAGTCATCATAGCCTTTTGGGAGATCCTAAACACAAAGGATTAAGGACTTGTTAAGGATTAAGTGCCAGAATCAGTACACTTGAAGATCCCAATATCACACACAGATCACTATTTTCACTGCAATTATTTCAGTACTAGGTCACTCAATACAATGAGGTAAGAGCCTCAAGTGAGAAGCAGGTACTCAACTAAGACATCTCAATCACACTGCTGTATGAACAACCAGATGACTCCCCTGCTTGCCTAGGCTGAAGTAGCACCACTTGCTGCATCCCTCAGTGCACAGTGAGACCACCCTACACAGCAGGAGCCGCTGAGGAAAAACAGGTTCTGCCCCACACCACACAGCCAGCCAGGACCCAGCTGCAGTGTGCACTGCAGCCTCTTCCCATACCCAAGTGAAGGTCTTCACACTGTTATACTTACAGAATCTGATTCAAATCGGACTTTCACATCACCACTTATAACAGGGCAGTCTTCCAAGCCAATGACTACAGAGTCACTTTCAGAATCAAAGAAGAGCTAGGTAACAGAATAAAGTTTGTTTTATGAGAAGTTACTGCAGAGAGACAAGGAACGAATTCATGACAATACCTAGCTATTCATTCATGGTATACAAACACAACAGCAGGCTAGAATAATAGCCAACAGTTTAAGCTACTCAGGACAGAGTGAGCTATTTGTGTTTAAGTGACTCCTAGGGAAATCTTCACTATCTTACCACTACTTTTCCTAGGACTTAGCAAAGCTTAGCTTTTTCATCCTCTCAGAATTTACCTCATCCATTTAGTTAGATAGTTTTATGTCAAGTATTCAACTTCTGTACAAAGACACTTTTGACCTGTAAGTCAGCTTCCAGCTTCTGTGACTCAAATGATGAGATTTCACAGTACTCACCCTGCAGTTTTGTTGACTGGCACATACACATTCTAGTACAACTTGCTTCCTTGTTATTATCTGCACCTTCATATCAGTTCCATTGCCCTTCCCAACTCCTAGGAAGAAAGCATTGCATTATACTAGAGCACCCATATTAGCTGGAAACATAAAATTGGTCATGAAAACCAAGTGCAATCCCATTCAAAAGTGCCTTCTTTCCAGACTGCCTTGCGAAAGACTCTAGAGAACTCAAATGCTAAAGGTAAATCAGGATTCCGTGGTTGAAAACTGTATACTGAAGTAGCAGTGAATCCCACTAGTGGAACAGGCTAATGTAGAGTCTAGTTTCACTGACTGAACAGGAACTGCAGTTTGA
Organism: Chiroxiphia lanceolata; assembly: GCF_009829145.1. Lineage (NCBI taxonomy): Eukaryota > Metazoa > Chordata > Aves > Passeriformes > Pipridae > Chiroxiphia > Chiroxiphia lanceolata. Next base: position 56,028,901 of record NC_045638.1, read on the forward strand.
AGTCCTCTAAAACAATGAGGGATGAACTTCTAGCCTTTGATTAAGATAACCTGTACACATATACAGAAACAGGCATGTATATAAAGCTGAGAAACACCAGTGGATCCAGTTCCACATGTGGAGTTAGTCAAACTTGAAAAGCGATTCTCTTTCCAAAACAGAGCAGGTTGTATGTGAGCCATCATTTGACCACACACAGAAAGCAAAACACAGAGCAACTGACTCCAAAATACTCTTCACTGTATTCTGTGTCATTTAAATTCTCAAATCCAAGTAAATCTACGTTCCTATCATGGGCTTAGCAGGAGAGATAGTAGATATCAGCTGCCTGTAATAGGAAACAATTATCAGATAGAGGAATCCCCAAATTCAAGAGTTCTTACCATGTATAGTGTGGATTTTGAGGTTTTTTATTTTGAGTTGTCTCTCTGGTGGGAGTTTCAAGTTATACTTGTTTTTCAGGATCTCATAATACCCGACATACCTACTCTGTAACAGAAAAACCAGACACATTATGCAGTTCCTGTACCCAACACAGATTAATTCTAGGCAGAAGTAGGATTTAAATGTCTTCCACTCTAAGTTTTTAGCTCTCCAAAGCCCAAAAATAAGAAAGCCATTTGTTATCCTCCTCCCCAGTTCAAACAATCCTCTAGACAAATTTAACACCTACATTTTTAATCAGCATTTAAATTTCATGTTTTGAGAAATTCTGTACTTTTTAGTTCAGCAAGAAGTGAGGAGCTTTTATATTGTAGTTTAAAGAGGCTGAATGTTTAAACATACAAGATACTTCCATTTTACTGAAGTACATTCTGAAGGACAGTTGTACTTCTACCTTATACCATCAACTAAAGTACCTCTGTCACCAGATTTACTTCACACCCCTCCATCACACAGTACAGTGAATTAATATGAGCAAAGCCCCATGGTGTGAGATAAACCTGTGTGGTATTTCCCAGTGAATACAGTCTGTAGAGAATGCATTCCTCCACCCAGCCACATCTGTGCCATGGCCCCATCGTAGGCTAGGCTGCAGGCTTCTGTGCATCCTTGATAAACAGCCCAATTGTCTTACAGTGTCATGCTCCTGTGAGGGTGCCCAGACATGTTGTGGAGTCTCCGTCCGTGCAGATATTCTAGACCTGACCAGACACATCCATAGGCAACCTTTTCCAGCTCACCCTGCTTGAACACTGGGGTTGGACTGAAAGCTTTTCTAATCTCAAGAATTCTGTTATCTTAGATACTATACTTCAGATTTGGTGTTAATAGGAAGAGAAAGGCATAAGGGGAGAGGGAAAGATGCAATGCAACTCTATCAGTTGTTAGCCTCCCAACTCTTACAGAGAGAGTAAAGAAAGAGTACAGAAAGTTCAGGAAGTAGAAACCTACAACTCTGAAACAAGGCAGTGGATGTGGGGCAGCACAAGCGCTCACAAGGTTAGTATTGGTTTGGCTACTGTTACTGAACATGCTCAAGCTTACCTGGGATGGAGTTTCAACTCCTTGAAACTTAGTACTTGTGCTTCTATCAGTTCTTCTCTCCCCAAAGTAGTCCAAGCTTTCCTACACAAGAAAAAAATTTCGAGGGTTAAGATATCCATCCCACCACTATTCCCCTTCCTGAAAAGTGGATTTTAAACTAGAACTACACTACTCAAGTCCAATATGGGAATGCAAGTGGAAATATGCAATAGTTGTTTTGGTACCTTCTAAAGGAGACTTTTAACTAGAATAAGAAAATACTAATTCGGAAGTCAGATACATTAAGTCTGTCACACATGAAAGAGTGAGGGACAGCAATGACTTCTAAGCAATTTCTTTAGAACCATCTATATTTCTCAAGTGGTCTGTGGCAGACAAAGCCAAACATTAGTTCAGATCTTCACAAACCAGACTCTGAGGAAAACAAGTGATTAAATGAATACAGTCTGCCCAGACTACCTTGAGTGACCTGGGCCTTCTGCATCCCAAGTCTCCAGACTGATATACCAGATCTGGTATACTAAAGCAGCATAAGCACCTGTCCTGGCTGCAGCTTGCTGATCTTTCTGCCTCTCCCCAGAAGGGCTTTCTGCTGGCTGTCAAGACAAGTCAAGTCTTGATGCCTCACACTACTTGGAGGGAGACTGGGAAAAAAATTGCTTAAGACCACTTAAAAACAGTGACACTATCATTAGTAGAGTTTGCTCAGAAGTCACCTAAAGTTTACATTGTTGCTCAAGGCCCTAGGTCTATTATGTCTCCAATAAGAGTGCTTCAAGTTGGTATCCTGTTAAATGCTACTTTCCCAGTTCTTGCTGATCAAGAATAGACTGCATCAGAATTTACATAGTAGCAAAATTTGCAAGAACTTTTAATAAAACAGATTTTTCACCGAATCTTTTTTTAGTATAGAATTTTCTGCAGACTATTACTGCATTTCACCAATTCAGGAGATTCTGAGGAGCATTTTGTATACTAAACAAAAATAAACAGCTTTTACCTTTGCACTTTCAAACTGGTCACTGTCTATTAGCCAGGTACAGACCATTGTTCCAGTCCTGCCTGTATTAGAAGTATGAGACAAGTTAAATTACAGCAGTTCAAAAGTATTTGGGATTTGTGAAGGTGAAGTCATCTCCTGTGATCTCATCTATTTCAAGACTCTCTGCCCCAACTATTTTCCCACAACCATACTAAGAAGCCATCAAGTCTGCTAGCATGAAAATCCTGTATAGTTTCAGTTTTTAATTTAAAATCTCAGAGGTCAAGTCACCCTCCCTACATTTGTTCTTCAAGCTGTGGCTTCAACATTCAGTTTTGCAAAACCTTTTAAAACATAGCTTCACCTTGGGGCAACCTTGGGGAACTACCTGTTCCTTAACAAGTATTTGCTTAACAGATAGTAATAGCAGGTGCTTGGCATGTGTTTGCAGGGAAGTTTGGCTTACTTGCAGTTATTTATGCATTTCAACAGCTCCCACACTACTACTGGTTGCAGATAGCACCTGCAGGTTAGCTCATATAAGGTAGCTTTGACTATCTTTTTTCCATAAGGCTAATACAGCATGCATCTTAAGATCCAGCAGCACCCAGAACATTCTAGGGGGATAAGGTTATGGAGAAGATCATCTTGAGTGCCATCACATAACACATACAGGACAACCAGGGGATCAGGCCCAGCCAGCATGGGTTTATGAAGGGCAGGTCCTGCTTGACCAATATGATCTCCTTCTATGAGAAGGTGACCTGTTTAATAGATGAAGGAAAGACTGTAGATGTTACCTACTTGAATGTTAGTAAAGCCTTTGACACCATTTCCCACTGCATTCTCCTGCAGAAACTGGCTGCTCATGGTTCAGACAAATGCACTCTTCACTGGGTGAAAAAACGGCTCGATAATCAGGCCCAGGGAGTGGTGGTGAACGGAGTTACATCCAGTGGTGGCCAGTCACACCACTGGTGTCTGCAGGCCTCAGTACTGGGGCCAGTTCTGTTTAATATCTTACCAATGATCTAGACAAGGGGATTGAGTGCATCCTATGGGTTCTGTAATACTAAACATAGTATTATACTGTTCCTAGTCAGTGTCTGCAGAATTTGTCAAGTTACACTGTAACCCCATCTCACAGTATGGTTTAGGGCCATACTTACATCAAAGAAGCTATAATAACAATGAAGTGCAATTTGTAGCATACACAGACTACACATGAGAAATTCTACCTTTGCCTCCTTTACAATGAATTGCTACGATGTTCTTTTCGTCTTGACTCATCCATTCACGAACACTGCTGGTGAATTTCAGCATGTCCCTAAATAAGAGGAAAATTAGTGCATCAACGTAAACGCCTAGGCAGAACTACTGTAATGTAGTTCTTGACAAGACTCACTGTAGTGCTGGGACATTGTGGTCATCAATAAATATCCTTTCCACCCTGTAGTGAAAGTACTTGGGGTCATAGCCTTTTTCACCTACAAGAAAAGATCTGAAGTTACGCCAGGAAGGGGAAGAGGATTGTAACAAAGAAAGTGGCTTGTGACACACAACCGCTGGTTTGAGCATATACTAGTTTCTAAAGGACAGTTGTGTAAATAGAAAGATCAAAATGAAAAAAACCTGTGAGGTAATTTGGCTACAGTCATGACTGTTTAGCTTCTAGTTTAACACTTCTCACTTAAATTTTATCTCCAGGTGCAGAGGGTCATTCCTTTCCAGAGAGATTACTTGGGATCTGAAAGTTAGTGTTCTGATGTAGTGTCAGGGTCAACCACAGCAACAACCTGCAGGCAAAGTGGTAAAAAGCCACTAACACCACATCCCCCATCTGACCTCTCCTATCCATCTCTCTGCTGGCCAGAGGACAGTTTTACTTTTTAATGACTTCAAGTATCACTGCTTCTAGAACATACTTTGCTTCCAGCTCTGACACACTGCTATGAAGCAGGAACCTCAAAATAGTTGTTTATGAAGAATTTTTTTTAGCCACTTCTAAACAGAATAGCTTTTAACTATTCTCCACCTCATTCTTCTAAGCCTTCATTAGAAGATTCTCCAACATTACCTCAAGTTTTAGCCCAGGTTTAGTTTTCAACTTTTATTTTTAATAAGAACTTTGGAACACTGAAACAATTTTTCAGCATGAACAAGGAAGTCTAAACTGCAAGACATCCAGTATCTTCTTTGAAAGCTTCAGTACAATATTAGATTAGCTTTGCAAGCTCTGGTACAGTCAATAGCCACACTCAAGACAGAATATAGTCAGAGACAGATATGCACTTTTTGATTGGATATACGTTTTTTGAGATCTGCTATTGGCAGCAGAATACTTTGAAGAGATGCATTTCTGTTTACCAATATTTCAGTGTAGTTAGCAGCTAAACATACTTACTGCAGAGATTGTAGACTTTATAGTGGTCTGGATGTTTGGTGTCCAAAAATCTTGCAACTTCCTAAGCAATAATAAGATAAGAGTTCAGAGTAGTTAGTGCTCTACTCCTTATTTCCACTGCCACCTCAACTCCCGAGATCGGATCAGCAACTGCATTCATGAACAGCCCCTGGACTGTTCAAAGCAAGCCTTTCCAACTCAGGTTCTTGTCTGGAATAAAAGTACTACTGCAACTATCTTCCTTACCCTATGTATGTTTCTACAAAATCAGGCAGCATCTCTGAAAAGGACATTATGCAGACCTTTTAAACAACTTTTAGCTGAGCAGATCTTATCACTATTACTAGCCTGGGACAGAACTGCCTTAATTCTCCAAAGCATTCCCAAGGAATGGGAGCATCAGAATACCAATGTGTCCACACTGAGATACATCCCACTAGGCTTAGCTGAGGCACTACAACACAAACAGCACAGTGGAGACCATCAGTCAGTCATTCCAACCAGCCACACCAGCAGAACTAGGACTGACACAATCTAGTCCACGTGTAAATCAGAGGGAACCTATAAAAGAAATGAGTTTCAGAAAGAGTGAACTTGGTAGATGAGATTTTTACCTTTATGGGGTTCCTGTAGAAAGACTGCTTCCCAGAAGATGGAAATGACATCGCAATGATTCGATCTGTGGAGAAGACAGCAATCAGCAGTAACAGCAGAAAGCTCCCCTACACGTAAGAACTACGTGATTGAGCAACATCCTTATAAAATGTCTTATTCCTACCCTAATTATAAGAACAACCTACCCATTTCTGAGAGGCTTTCCTCTACATTTAGCATAGCTAGAGCAAGACAAATAGTGCTTCCCAAAGCATCAGACACCATTAATGTCAGTCTGCACAGAATCAGAAGCAAAGATACTCTAAGTCAATAGTTTCTCAGCTCTGATTCCCTAGGCCTCAGGAGATTTTCTGTCATTACATACAGCATGTACAACTCTCTTCCAGAGGGCTAATTCTTGAGAACAGTGCCAGAGTCATGAACCCATATTTCAAAATCCCACAAAAAAAGGAGTAGGTCTGGTTTGACTTCATACATAAGTTTCCTTAGCCTAAAACATTGGTTGTATGTCACATCAAACTCTTATTAAGTGAAGAACAAGGCTTAGCAGGATTAACATGCTGCAAAGTGACATTTGTTTATACAAACCAGTAATATAAGTGAGATCCAGATCAAAGCCATCTTTCATATAACGCCTTTTGTTTTCAGAGACCTGACAAAAAAAAAGGAGACTTAGTCTGCCACAGGAATGCCAAAGATCACCGAACATTGCCAGTTACCAGGAAAAATCAGCCATTGACTAGACTCAGAAGTTAAGCCTGAGCAGCAGAACCTCATTTTGCTATAGCAAAGTGTGCAGCATCAGCTGAGAGTAACATAGCTTTTAGGTAGAAGCTCTGTACAGAATTTTTACCCTGAAGTATCAAAGTTTATTCTAGTAAAAAGAACACTGCAAATTCTTCACAGACTGCACCATGCATCTGTCATTGTTATTGGAGTGTTTGGAGGCTGAAGGAAGAAAGAATAAAGTTAAGGGCAGCATAACTAAAATGGGTTATTGCTGAGCAATAGGATATCCTTGAAGCTTAAAGTACCACTTTAATGTCCCTGATGAAAATAAGAGGTATTTACAGTGGATAGGGCTTCAAACAGTAAGGTTGTTTTGTTTTCACCCAAAATAAAGCATCAGAAGCATTCAAACTCCTACCTTCCCCCACATGAGGGGAAACAGTCTATATACCACACAAGCCAGAAATTGCCAGTTGAGACACATGGTGGTGTTGCAATCACTTTGATATGCCAGCCTTCCAGGTCAATTTTCTGCTTACTTGAGCAAAGTTAAGAATTACTAGCTCTGCTGAAGTCGGAGACAAAGCTCTGGTAGCCTGTCAGGGAAACTGAGCAGATGTGCTGCTTGGGCAATACTACCAATAGCACAGCAATAGGCTGTGGCCAGTCTTGCTATTTACCATCGATGGGTGCCTGGAGAAAGAGCTAGAGTTGGAAACAGTAGTGACAGCCCAGATATATTAAGAGGCAAACTTACCATTCTCCTGGTCACCACTTCAAGTTGCTTCTTTTGAGAAGCCAGGCGAAATATTCTTATCAAGATGACAATTCTCAGAACTCGGAGGAAAGTAACCATTCTAGATGCCAGATTCACCATGAAAGGAAATGAAGAGAAATAAAACTTAGAGGCAAAGAATAAAGCTATTTAAAAGCTGTTTCAGAGACAGTTTAAAGCTGTGTTTCATATATTGAATTAGGACTCCTCAGACTGATTTTGGAGAAAGTACTATGCTTGAAGAATACCATGGTTCTATTGTTAAGGGCTTTGGGGAGTACATGTTCTGAACAGCTAACAGAACTAGGAAATCCCCTACTTGCTAAAACAGACTTCCACAGGCACCTCTGGCCAGCAAGCAACTAATTCCATTAACATTACTTATCATAACAAAATTCTTGTTCCTCAGAGCTTATTCTCAACTCTACATTTAAGTGTATGTAGCCACCTGAAAAATTACTGAAAAGAGCAGCTAGACAGTCTATGTACATCATTACTTGATTAAGAAATCTGAGAAAAGATCATATATCCTGTGTTTAATCATTCAGCAACTTCGTTTGGTTTGAGGAACTTTGAACTGCTGTTGAACTTTGAAGCAGGCAAGACGCTTAGGTGAGTGGTTCTACCAAAACAACTGAACAGGGGCAGTTGCTTTCCCACACCCCTAGGGACTAGGGCAAACTAACATTAATTTCATTCCTTAAGGAGGTATGTGAGCAAATACCTTTAAGCAGCACACACACACATATTTTAGGTTTTGATACACTCGTAAGAATCCTGGTGAATGCCAACAGTAAGGGAGACAAACCTCGAGCTGAAGACACAGTCTGCTCTACACTGATGTGGAGCTTTAAGTCAGCAAGACCAGGTTGTCCTGGACACCTGGAGGAAAGTTTCAGTTTTCCCCTGAGCATCTTCCTAACTCAGCATCACCTTCCTCTGCTGAAAACAGAATTTCCTTGGAGCTAGCAGCAAATTACGTGAACTAACACCAGGGTGAAAACTCCACAGTCTCTCTCCCCAGCCTGAACCACAACTCTAAGAAGCAACTCTTCAAGACAAAAGCAGTTTGCATTCTGCCCTTCAGGAAGTCAGTCAGTTAACAATTAGATCCCAGACTGATACCCAGCTTTCATTCCTCAATGTCCTTTTATAGGTTATACTTAAAGGAAAGAGTTAACTCATCCCAACACACATTCAGCTAGACCAGATTAGAAATAGAAACCATACTTCTCTGTCAGGGCATGTTATCTCTATGGACTGTCACTAAAGTGTCACTTGTCACATATTAGTTCTCACCCATATAAAAGCTGCTCAAATTCTAATTATTCTAAAATGTATCAGATGCTTTAAGACTGCTGTTTGCTTCTTGAGGAAGGGCTATGAGGAAAGAAAAGTTATAAACCCAATTTAGGCTACTGGGAATTAGCTGGATTATGTAGGCACTACTGGAGTGTTAAGTGGGAAGACCACTTCATCTCAAAATTTGGGATTTGGTCAAATTTGAGGTATCATCTAGTGTCAGGTAGTAATATTTTGGTCAGAACAGGATTTAAGAACCTTTAATAAGAGAAGCCTTACAGAGAGCCTTAAGAATTGAACAGGTGAGACAGTAGGCCTCAGCTGAGTGTCTTCTGAGAGCATCAGCGTGAACTCCTCTTTATGTAATCAAAAGCCTATTGTAAATTCCCATCAACTTCAGCAAGTCAGAATACAAGGAACTTGCACACACCAATCTATAACCAGATGGGGCAGTGCAGGATCAGGCCTACTACTACCACGTCCTAGTAAAGATAGCAATGCACATTACCCTGTCACAGTGCTCTTTCTCCTACCTCTAACTGGATGCTGTCATAAGATGAAAGCTGCTTTAGAAAAATGTGGTCATAGAAATGGGAATTAATCATTAAAAACTCAGATGAATGTTTAAGACAACCTAGAAGGGAAAAGGCTTTATGACTGAGGCTGCAAAAGCTATTCTTTGACAGTTTTGCTTTTGAAACCTGAGGTTAGCCAGCATTTGAAGAGACAACTAGTACTTACAGATGTTTGTCCAACACTGGATTCTCCAATAACTAAACTTTGAGTTGGTTTCTTCTGGAATAATGTTCCCCCCTTATGCCAATTAGTCAGCTGAATATGGGGGGTATTTGATTTTGTCTTTTTTTTTTTTTTTTTTTTTTTTTAAAAAAGAGCTCAACTTCTTTCCCTGGCTGATGCAAGCAAGTTTCACTAAATCAAACTTTGTGTAGATAAACTAATCTTAAAGCTGTAGTTCTGTCTCCGTCAGGAATGGATTCCTCTCACAGGTTATCTGATTCAAGCTACAGAAATCAGAAGGAAATAGGACTTGAATTAGCTTATGCACATAAACAGCATGTTTTCTCTCCCTAGGATATGGCTGAAAAATCCAACATACGTTACCATAAGGATTTTCGGAAAGCAAAGTGAAGGAAACCAGACAGTTGGGCAACTCTTTCTATTTCAAGACCCATTAGGTGGAGATCCTCCCTCAGTTGTCCGTTTCATTTCCTATTATAATCCAACTTTTCTTTCTGGCCTTCAGACCCTCTCTATCAGGGCTGCTAAACACCTTTCCCCAAAAATTACTTGAGTCAGAGCATTTTATGGCCTCACTACTCACTTTTAGTTACCCCACCTGTTCATACCACCTCTGCCTATGAGACAGAGACGGCTGACAATATAACTGTGGACCAAAGTTACATGTGTCTATCCTTCATTAGTACCATGAAATACTATCAGTCATATTTGTGATCTAGTATGCACATGTCTAGCTTAGAGCTGCCCAAGAAAATTAATAGAAGACTATCAAGAAAAGAGCTCACACTTACCAGTTACCATACCGTTCTTACCTTGGTATCTGATCTGCTGCAGCAAGGTCTGAGAAGGAGTACATCATATTAATTAACAGAGTGCCCACCACTATGAATGCATCCAAAATATTCAGCTTGGACAAGAAATAGTTCCTGAAGCTGAAACCAAGGAGAGTTTTAGAAAGGTGTCCAAAGACTGAAATACATCTTCAGGAAGAGAATCATCTGTACAGAGCTACTGCTAGAGAGAAGCTCTCCTGAACTAGTTCTTAGCACTAAGCACTGAAGTTTCACTAAAAGTAATCTTACACCTGATTTACATATGTAAGATATGGCAAAGCTAATGTAGTTTCCAATCACTCACTTATACCAAAAGCACTTACAGATTATTCTATAGAAGGGTAACAGCCAACATACACAGCCAAGAAAAGATGTCACTATTGTCTTTGACCAGAAAATTTGCCTACAAGGCATCATAGCTCTAGCCTGAACTTTTGCTTCTTTCCTAGCCTGAGGATTTACCATTCTGACTTAATTTCTGCCCGTGTCTTACCCTTCAACAAACACCCTCAGAAGAACATCGATGAGAAAGAAGAGTGCTATTGCCAGGGAAACACCTTCAAGAATCTCTCTAACACCCTTCTTTTTCTCACTGATAGCCAGATCCACAATAACGATTGTAATGTCCACAATGATAAGCACTACTCCAAATACTCTGCAAAGAGAAAAATACAAGTCAACTTGAGAGGTAGGAATGAATTGCTGACGTTTATCAACTGAATAGCACAATCTCAGATTTTTTCTTAAGCTGTTCCAGCAAGAGTTTGTCCTCTTACATAGGTTGAGGCCTGCTTAATTAGCAGTTGAAGGATTCCAATTGCATTTTTAAGTGACCTGCACAGAAAGCATCATCCATGTGGCAGTCTATATTTACCTCAGACACAGCTGTACTTATTACCTTATAATTCTGCAGCTACCTAGAAACAGTACAAAGCTGAACACTTTAAGGCCCACAAATGTCAGTGCTTTCATCTTACTCAATTTCCTTCCCACTTGTGACTTAATGTAGTCCCTTAAAAATAACTGTCTTTAATAGCTTACCTTGTTCCAGCACACAGACTGTATACAGCTGACCAACTGTTTGCTCAAAGGCTGCCAGTCTAGAATAAGCTGTTACAGGCATTTTATCCCAGTCAATGGCATTTACAGTTCTGACTTTCAGCTCTCCTTGGAGAATGCAGTCATATCTGTTTAAGACTTATTTTTCAATCCCAGTACTTGTCTCAAGTCACCCTTTCTGGGCGCGACAGGGCATTCAGTACTTTTCAGAAAAGCAGGCTGGAGTTACTGTTGTTACTCTCCTAGTTCTCACACCAGAAATGAGGACTATTTTTACCTTGCCCATATATCATTACAAGCATGAGCTTTTACCTGAATCCAAATGACATCACAAAAGGGGAAATTCTTCTCCTAATTGCACTGAAAGACAGGAGAAATGACATCAAGTGACATTTTGCTACAGGTATTAGACACAAGAACACTGTTATACCCTTTTGTTCACGTTCTTTTGATTTTAGTATTCTGTACAGTAGTGGTTTCTTTAAGAGGAGATTATTCAGTTGCAATCATGAAGCATATAGGTTAAGAGAGTACTTGATAACAATGCTTTCACCACCTGTTAGAGTATTAATGAGTTTACAGACCCTAGAAGCACAGCAGTATGCACTTATCTGTAACATTATTCAGTGTCACAATTCCAGTGACACTAGAATTCTGGCTTAATAAGCTATAAGAAGTGGGCTTATAAAATAACTATTGGTCAAGAGGAAAACTGGAGGCTAAATATCTCTTAAGGGATCTTTTTTGATATATTAGGTCATTATATCAGATCATTTTTTTTCCTAGGTCCAGAAAAAGCTGCACTTGTTAATAGCTCCTGTGCTCTTGGAATAGAGGAATACAAATCCCACTTCTACCTTTAAAAGGAAATATCAATTTGGCTTTCAGGTTGAAAACCCAAGTGCCTTTTCAGTAAGTTTCTGAAGTCAAATTCTTCCAGTTGTGAGAGTTATCTTCAATCACAGCTCCCATTTTCAGTTACAGTAGATTTTGTTGCTTCTTTGGTTTGCTTTAAGCCCTCTGGTTTAGAGACAGGCCTTTATGTAACTCTCTCATTGACGTGAAGTCTCTTCAGGTTACACTGAGAATTAAGGTAGAAGTTCTTGGTGCAGAACCTGGACACCCCCAGTTCTGAGAGTTCAAAAAACAGATTGCCAGTCTGCTAAGTAATCCCAAGATTACTTAACTACTGTAAGCACCAAGTCTTGTCTTAGACGCTTAAAAGAAAACATCTTTTCCAAGTGTATTATTAATAGTAGGACTTACCATAAGTACTAGCATACTAACAAAAAGTATTGGTAGATTTCTTTTGCACTTTTATAAGAAGGTTTTGTCTGCTCAATAATGCACATTGCACCCCAGTGATCCTGTTTAAGATACTTGTTTCCTCTAGAATAACTTCAGCATTGCATTTCACTTGGTACATCTCAATAACTCAGTTAAGACACAGCTAGATACTTTTGAAGTTCTGAGGCAGCATCTTGCTGGGGCTACTGAATTCACCCACACTCTTCATTATTACATTCTTATTTTAAATTAAGGTGCAAGGTCTAAGCAGCAAACATCTGCATCCTCAAGCAGGAAGGCAATACTTGGTTGTAGTACTCACTTTTTTTACAGAAGTCAAGGATGTTATGTCTTGTCCTAGAAGCAGTTTAGCATATAGAAGGTTTTCCTTCCATTTATGAATGTCAAATATCTAAGGAAACACTACCATAATTACACTAACTGTTGGTCTACATCTTTGTCCAGTCAACTCAGAATGCAAGTGAAGTAGGTACAACAAGACTCCAGCTTCCACAGTCTATGGACAAGTACCTCTACTAGGTACACTACAGACTGAAATATATATACATACAACTCCAATTTTGCCTGCCAACATGTTAAACCCATTGAAGAAAACATGGCACATTTGCTTACATATTTACCTTAAAGCTTTTGTGAAATACATTAGTAAATGTCAACTCCTGAAGCCTAGAAAAACATGTCACATAGAATAAGTAAGATAACAGGCTTAGTCTTGCTGTTCTTGAGCTGCAGGAACAGAGAAACAAGTCCATTGACTTGTAACTGACTTGACAAAGTTTGCTATAAGAGTCAGTAACATGGTGATATGAGCTAAAAACTGTTAGAAAATAACTACTTCAATAACAGAGTTAACTACAAGAAAGTTTAGACAATTTACTCTTGATGAGGGCCATGAGGCTTATTGTTTATTCCAGATACTCATTCACCTCATTTTCTCACCAGCACTTATTCTTCTGTGCTCCCAGAAATTCATTCCTTTGCAAAAATTTAATCAATGTAGTTTGGACTACCCATTCTCCATAATATGACAAGCTTGGATTCTTGGGTTGGCCTTTCATCTCCACGGTCATAAAGAAGCTTCCTCAACTTACTTGTCTTAACTACGTACTAGAAAAAATATCTATATCAAACATTTTACTGGGCTTATCTTTACTTTAGCAAGCCATCTGCATTCTTATTTTGGCTCTGCAGATTCCACTTTTGCAGGTAAGCAAGTAATTTAGTATATCATTAGCTTACTTGGAACAGCTATCAGGTTTGTTATCCTCATCACGACCATCATCAATCTTTACTGTGGGCTCTTCTACTGTCGGAGAGCTGGTAAAGGAATAACACAAGTCACACAGTGATACAGATGTCAGCTCAATATATTGCTACTATTTGTTGTTCCAGAGAAAAGAATTAACTGTCACCTGGGCAGTGAGCAACAGCCTGAGTCAGAGTATAGGCCTAGTACCAGGGGAAGAAAGAGACTTTCCCCATATTGACACAGCAGAATCCTTTGGCTTGTAGTGACCTATTTCCCATTAGCAATCCATCTCTCAAAAGTTTTCCCTTTTTCCCCCCAGAAGAGACAGATGTGTTCAGCAGTAGGATAAAGGGCTTTAAAGCAGGGCATTCAAGAGCCCACTAAGGATTTAACAGTCCAGGCTCTAGAAGTGCCGGAAATGTACATATGAAAAATGGCTTCAGGGAGTCCAAGTGACACTAATGCTATTACAGTAAACTTCTTGTTCAGAGAATGAATGTTTTCACCAGGAAAAGCCATAGCACAAAGATGTTTTTGTACAGAGCAGGATACCAAACCGGAAACTGGAAGACGAGAGTAGCAGCTGAGCTAGTGCTAGAACAGCATATTTTCGGGGTAGTGGCTGCTTGCCATAACTTCCTTAAAAGGGTCTCTTTAGATCAAGGTTTTGTTTTTTGAAGGCCACATGACAACTTCAGAGAAAAAGCGTTAACGTCCAAATCCAGAAGTTTGTATTTCAGCCTTTTCCACAGAAATACTGTGGTGCATAATAGGACAGACACAGTGTTTGCTGAGGCTCTGCCTCTGGCATCATTGCTTCTTGGGCAGGAACAGCTACACACACATATTCAATACTGATATTTCCACACTGCTCTGAGGCAGCCTAGCATATCTGAAGCATTAGTGTGGATTCAAGTATTCTTCATCCTCCACTGCCTCTGCAGTTTGGGCTAACCACCTTTCAAGCAGGAAGTTTAATGATGCTTTTCCTACAGTTTCAGCAGCCAGCACTGGTGTTTTGCCACCTGCACTCAGTATAAGCCTCAATAGAGGAATGATTCTACCACAACAATTTCAGTATTTATGCCTTATTTTTTAGCTCCAGTATCTCCAGACACCAGTGTCCTCATTTTGCTCCTAGAGCTGAAGCAAAGCTCTAGTGATGTGTAGTTGTTCAGGTTTGCTTCCCAGCTATTCTTATGGAATATCCACGTGGGCATTTACACTTATTGAACAGCAGAAATGCTTCACTTATTAAAGCATGTTACTGCTGTTGCTACAGCAATTTTGCTGCAGGTCACTTGCTTATACTTGTGGACACATGAAATGCACTAAATGCCACCTTCTTATCCTCTACTGTGAATAAAATAAGCCACAGTAAGAATGAGAAACAGAAGTGTTTTCAGTTAGGAAGACAATCTTTCCCACAACAACAAAACAAAAGCCAAGTCCAAGAACAGTGTTTCCATTGTGCTCTCACACAAGAATTCAGTTCTAGATAATGCTTTCCTCAGAGGGAGTTTGTTTTGCTGATCATTCTATATCTACTTCTCTAAGCCAGAACAAGCTCTCTGCCACAAGCTTCTACAGTTAGCCCTTGACTACTGGGGCGGGAGAGAAGAAAAGGAGGACATAGTAGAAATTATTTTCTTCACACACATACTCTCCCTATAGAGCATAAGCTTTTCTGACTGCTCACAGGTAAAGGCAACTTCAGACTTGAGGTTTTTAAAGAGAGCAGAGCAAGAGCATCTTGCTCTACAAGAAACCTTGACAATCTCTGGTAAGTCTCTTGACAGACTGGATGCTAAAAAAGAGCAGACTACTGCCATGAGCTTATTATACCAAGGGTGAATATTCATTAGCCACTTATTAACTACTTACAAGAAGTCAATCACAGCAGCATATTTTTCTCAAAGATATCCTTCCTTTCAGACAACAGCATTGGCAAGGGGGGGGGAAGATAAAAAGGCTATATGAACTTCAAACACTGCATCATTATTCCCCTTGTTATATTTGAAGCACTAAGAAACTAGAGACAGGGGACCACACATTGAATATTGGTATATTCAATCCCAAACCTCCATACTGGCACAGTTCATTTCACTCACCCAGATGCTTCTGTCGGCTCTGCCCCTTGTTCATACCTCACAGCTGTCATTTTGCCTGTTGTTGCCCCACTGGTCTTAAAAGAAGAACACCTAGTTAGAGAGACGAGTACAAGAAACAGTGAACATCAGCATCCTATAGGAGCCTCACACTTGTGTAACTAGCAGTGAACCTTCAGTCTAATTTTCAATTATTTCCTCCCTACAGTTGACAAAGCTCAACCTTTGACTATAAGAGTAGTGAGAGTCAGTGCACTCAGCACTGTGGTGAAGGTTTTCTGACCATACGAAATACGCCACAATGATAACAGCATCTTTACCTCACGACTAAACATTTCCCCCAGCTTCAAGCTCTGAGCCCCAGCTAGCACCTCTGGGATGGCTGCAGGCCCAGGCTGCTCCAGCAAGCGCAGGCTGAACCCGAGGAGCGGGTCCAGGAGCTCCCTCCCTGCTCGCACAGACCCCTCCGGAGCTCTGTCCCCCTACCGCCCCCACTTCACCTCAGCGCGGCCGCCGGGCTCAAAGTCGAGCCCGGACACCCGCCCCCCGGCGCCCCGCAGACTCAGCGGAAAGTTGCGTTAAGCTTCCTGAGGGCTGTACCCCGGCCCTCCCGCCTCCCGGCCAGGCCGCCACCCCGCTCACCCACCGAGCCGCGGACCACGAGCACACTCCGGGCTCCCCGGGCCGCGGGTAAATGTCCCGGCGGCGCCGCTCGGCTGCACCTGGGCCGGACCGGGCGGGCCCACCTGCTGCCATGGCAACGGCCCCGCCGCCACCGCCCCCGCGCCGCCCGCGCAGCGCCCGCCGTAGGGCAGCGGGGTCCTCCCGGGGGTCCCCCCCTCGGGGGACGTTCGCGGGCGACACCAACTTGGGTGGGAGCGTTGGTCTGGTGGGAGTCAGGAAGGCTCTGCAGAGGGATCTGGACAGGCCGGGTCGATGGGCCGAGGCCAGTTGTATGAGGTTCAACAGGAACGCTACAGGCTGGGGGAAGAGTGGCTGGAAAGCAGCCCAGCAGAAAAGGACCTGTGGGTGCTGGTCGACGGCGGCTGAACATGAGCCAGCAGTGTGCCCAGGTGGCCAAGGAGACCGGTGGCATCCTGGCCTGTATCAGCAATAGTGTGGCCAGCAGGATTGTGATTGTCACACTGTACTCTGCACTGGTGAGGTCAGAGTGCTGTGTCCAGTTCTGGGACCCTCAATTCAGGAAGGACATTGAGGTGCTGGAGCATGTCCAGAGAAGGGCAACAAGGCTGGTGAAGGGTCTGGAGTGCAAGTACTGTGAGGAGCGGCTGAGGGAGCTGGGGTGTTTAGCCAGGAGAAAAGAAGGCTGAGAGGGGACCTTATCGCTCTCTACAACTACCTGAAAGGAGGTTGTAACCAGGTGGGGGGGCTCTTCTCCCAGGTAACTAGTGACAGGACTAGAAGACATAGCCTTAAGCTATGCGAGGGGAGGTTCAGGTTGGACATTAGGAGGAATTTCTTCAGAGAAAGTGTGATTGAAGAGTGGAATGGGCTGCCCAGGGAGGTGGTAGAGTCACCATCCCTGGAGGTGTTTAAGGAAAGACTGATTGTGGCACTTAGTGCCAGGGTATAGTTGACATGGTGGTGCTAGGTCATAAGTTGAACTCGATGATCTCAGAGGTCTTTTCCAACCTAATTGATTCTGTATGATTCTGTGTGGGGCCATGCTGCCCCTGGCCCACCAAACTCCATCCAGCCCACTCCAGCAGAGCCATCCTCCTTCTTCTGAGCCCTGGCCACTTGGGTTTTGTAAACTTTGCTGCTGTGGTTTGATGCCTCTTAATGCCTTTCCCGCATCACGGCAGCTTTGTGGGGCTGCGCTCAGCATAGGGCTGACTGAGGTCTAGCAGGGGCTGTGGGCCAGCCAGGCCCCCACAGCCTGTGGCACCACTTGTTCCCAACCAGTGCAGATGCATCACACTGAGCACTTGGGGTTTTCACACAGCATCGAGCACTTACGTTTTTGCAGAATCAGAGCCTCCAGAATGCAGCGTGTTACCCTGTGTTCTGCAGAGGCTTCACGCCTACCTCATCGCTTCCAACAGCCAAGTGACAAGCAGTTCATGATCATCCCACGGTACAACAATGTTGCTCCTGCTACTGAGGCCAGGGCTGTGCTGGAGAGGCCTTCTGCTGGATGGTCGGCAGCAGAGGGAGCTCAAAGCGAGCTTTTGGGACCTGCTCCCATGGCTTCTGGGGCTTGGTCAGCAGAGATGCAGTTAACCGATGCAGGAGATTTTCGGGATGATCCCTGCCCAAAAGAAGTAAAATCTTTAAGATGAATGATGAGAATAGGAAGCTTTTCTGGGCAGCAGACTAAATAGAAATTTTCCTGTCTAAATCTGTATATATATAAATGTATGGGTAAATAGCTAGTACAGACAGTGGTAGCAAATAATAGAAACACAGAATCATGGAATATCCTGAATTGCCAGCAACCCACAAGGATCATTGAAGTTCCACTCCTGGCCCTGCACAGAACACCCCAAGAATCACACCATGTGCCTGAGAGCCTTGTCCAAATACTTCTCACAGAACAACCTGTAACAACCAGTCAAAGGAGGGGCTGGAGGTGGGAGGCTTCCAGTTTGGCAACCAGACAATGCCAGGGCCTTCAGCTTTCTAAAGGTTGCAGATGCACTTTAAAAGGAAAACCAGGTTTTCCCATTTTTAACCATTGCCAGTGATACTGATTGTCACTAACTGCTGCTCCTTTCAATGTCACTAATCTTTCAGCATTGGTGATGCTGTAGAAAATTTGCCAGCTCTCATGTGTCATCATGAGTTTCCTGGTGGTTGATCTCTTTGCTTAAAACCCTAACTTCTGAAGTCAGGTGACTAAAATAAAAACACCACCTTTTTATTAATAAAATTATACTTCTAGCTCTCAGCTGGTGGAGAAAAGCATAGGAACAAGATCTAAGATTCATAAAGCTAGAAATAAAAAGGAAGCATTGAAGCTATTCTGGTTTTTAAATTCAAGACTTTTAAATAATTTTCATTATATATTGCTGGTTAACTCATGATACTGATATTTCATAACCCTTTAGAACCCATTTCTGATCCTCTGATGATTATTCATCAGTGTAAAATAGCAGAATTTTCAAAAAAATGCAGAAAAGATTTAAATGTTCAGTAAATAATCCAGTTACACAGTGGGTAAAGAGTGGGATTAAGTATGCCTTTCTCAGAGTGCTGATGACATACTTTACATTCCAAAAATAACAGAGAGGGTGGTAAACAGAATCTCTTAACTTGACAGATTTTAAAATTGGTAAGTATGGCTCTTCTGTATCTGATACTTTTAAGAGAGACTTACAAGAAAAATAATTATAATTTTATTAAGTCTTGGAATAGCTGAAGTATGAAGATAGATGGGTACAAAATCAATTCTCTGCCAATATTAAAAGCAGGTATATCAGATAACCTAATGGGATAGAGTGTCAGCTTGGCTTTGCTCCCAGGAGAAATGAGAACAGAGTAAACAGAGGGGTTTGATTAATAAAATATTAAAGAAGTTTAGTAGTAGTAGTAATAATAATAATAATTGTAGTTGTTGTTATTGTTATTACTGCAAATCAACAAAGGATTAAGGAAAGTAATTGTGTCAAACATATTTCTAAAACAAGATGGCAAGTTTTACTGCTAAAATAAAAGTATTTTTTGCTTCTGTAAGCAACCAGCTGGCTAGAAAATGACTTTGATTTAAAAAGTAGAAGAGTATAAACTCGATTTGATTCACATTAGTGTATCAAACCAGGCACACTAGTCTTAAAATAACTGAAAAAGGAACTATCTTTAAGCAATTCTTTTCCTAAGAGGGGCTGGGTGTTGTCTTACACTGTTTAATGTGTTGTTTTGTTTTAAACCATGGCCCAGATATAATCCTGAGTGATGAAGTTTGCAGCTGACACAAAGGTTGGAACAGTGGTCAGATGGATAGATTAAGAACAACTGCCTAGCACTGAGTAAATTGTAATTTACATCCACTGTCAATCTCAGAACGAAAGACCTCAGTATGATGTTTTTCATCTCTCAGTACCTGAAGGACCATGCAACATCTTTTCAAAAAATCCTTAGTCTACTTACAGTCCCACTGTATGGCATATGTGTGTACATGTTGAAAAGCTGGCAAGCATTTCTGGACTAACTTCTCATGTGTTGCAAATCACAATCATCCTGATTACAGGGAGTAACACCGTGCAGGTCAGACTTGGAGCATCAGTGATTGATGAAGACAGGTAACACTGAAAAGTCCTGGAGCAAACAGTAGGGATTAGCAAGTGACATGTAGCATGTAAGTCTGTGACAAAAGGAATAGCAAGATCCTTGGGTC
The DNA here is from genome assembly GCF_009829145.1 of Chiroxiphia lanceolata. NCBI lineage: Eukaryota > Metazoa > Chordata > Aves > Passeriformes > Pipridae > Chiroxiphia > Chiroxiphia lanceolata. The sequence continues at coordinate 56,048,869 of NC_045638.1, forward strand.
CACAAACAGGAAAGATTTTCGTTTGGAAATATTGCTTGTACTTTTTACACAGCCCTTAATGTGGGTGACTGTAATGCTTTTACATCAAGCTGAAGATGAAGCACCACACAGCTGCTCACTCAATCGTCCCTCTCTCCCCCTGCCCCACCCCAGTGGAATGGGGAGGAGAAACCAAGTAAAACTTGTATGTTGATAAGAGCAGTTTAGTAATTTATTATAAAGTAAAATGAAATAATAATGGTAAATAATGATAACAGGGAAAAAAACCCAATTGATGCACAGTGCAATTGCTCACCACCCACTTCCCAAGTCCAGATTGGCCACCATTCCAGGTAATTTCCCCCAGTTTATATACTGGGCATGACATTCTATGGTGTGGAATATTCCTTTGGTCAGTTCAGGTCACCTGTCTGAGATATGCTCCCTCACAGATTCTTTTGTGTACCTTCTCACTGGCAGAGCATGAGACAAAAAAAAAAAGTCCTTGACTTCGGATAAACACAACTTAGCAAAAATCCAAAACATCAGTGTGTTATTGACACCATACTCATTCCAAATCAAAAACACAGCACTGTAACAGCTACTGAGAAGGAATTAACTCTGCCCTAGCTGAAATCAGGACAGTGACTTAGTCAAAGTCAATCAAGGCTGGATCTGAAAAAAGATCTAGGTGCCCCAGAAGGTGTGTAAGGAGACTTACACCATCAACATTTAGATTTAGAAAGGTATTTGTTCAGCAACTGCCTAACCCTTGAGGCAACTACATTGACTTGGCACCTCTCTGTTGGGCTGCAGTGATCACCCCAGAACCTGCAGTTCTGTTCCTGTGCATGTCCTGGCCACATATCCCTGCTGCTTGCTCCTGCCTAGACTGGATCAGGCTCCCAAATCCAGGCAGAGGATTGCAGTCCCTGGAGTCCTCTCAACATGCCCATTGAGACCACCTCCACCACACACTGTCATACACCACCCACAGATCTTCTCACTTCGATGTACATGTTCTACATCAACCAGCCCTGAATGAAGTCACTCCAGGAGCAGGACTTGTTCCTCCCCATGCCAGCCAAGTGCCCTACTCACTAGTGTAATGTGCTTGTGCTGTGGTTCTCAGCCTTGCCTAGGAAAAGCTCCATGCAACCCCTCACTCCATGACCCTGCTGGCTTTCCCCTGCGGCTGAAGTAGATAACAGGGGTTTGGGTTCCCAGACAGGAGCAGGCACACAGCTTGCACATACCTAGACCTAGCCTTCAGCAGGGAAAAAGACATTTGGCAGCAGAGGGCTCTTCCCCTTCTCAGAATAAAGCCTCATGAGATTAAAAGGCTGCAGGATGAGACTTGGCACATTTAGACTCAGGGCAAAAAAAGAATAATAATTAACAGTGCAAATAATTAAGCAATTGGAGAAGCATGCTAAGGTTTGTGGCTGCTTCTTCAGCATTTAAGATGTCTCTTTCTCAAAGAAATGTTCTAGTTCAAATGGGAGGGAATTAGGTCAGGGGAGTTCTCTGACCTGAGGTAGGTAGAAGATCATGCAGATAATCTACATATTCCCTCTGGTCTTGTGACTAATTCCCTTTGGTACAGCTATCCCTGATGTGAGATTGCAGGGACCTGTGCTTGCCCTCAGGAACTTACAAACTAATTACGTTTGTTGTGTCAACCCATTAGGTACTCATAGGCTGCATGCAGACTCATTAGTTAAACTGAATTATGTATTTGCTCTTTGAATGTTATCAAAACATTCAGATCTAGCATGTTTCATGGTCTGCCACTATTACTTCTTCTTTGTACACAGATTTCTGTGGTTACTCCTTGCTTAAAAACCACAGACTTCTCATGTGCATATACTAGTTTCGGTTATTTCATAAATTGAAACTATGGTCTCTGATGTCATCCTGATCTCTTAAATTTATCTTACTTTTGATGAAACCCTTTACTATTAGATTAAAAAACAGTAAATATTTATTTCTGATCTCATATATTAACTTTGTTTTAAAAAACCTGGCAGCACAAGATTCCTACAGAAGATGTATACTAGCTCATGCATCAAAGGCCTGCAGGCCCCTAGTAGGTACCTCCACACTTGCAGTGCCTGCAAAAGATCATGATCTGCAGTCTCTCCCATTGAGCAGGATGTTCATGGATGGTGGGATTTGATAGGGAAATATAAAAATAATGCAAATGCATAGAGCCCCTGGACTCACTGCAAATGACCTGTTTTTTCTTTGAGCTGGGTCCAGACTACCCTGAATTTTCCTAGAGCACAGCTAGGCAGTGAGACTTGCTCTGAAATCCTCAGTCTCTGTGCCTCCTTTGGTGCCTGAAGCAGTCTGCCTCATTTCTTCCCTTCCACCTTTCATAACAAACAGACAACAAGAAACTGGTCTTGGAAGAGTTTTGAGATCCCACGACTCTCTTCCATCTGCAGTGATGTTTCTTTGGACTCTGGGGGTGTGCGTATCCTTCAGGTGTCATCTTCATGTCTTCATCCCAAGCCAATTTTTCAGAGCGACTCCAGTGTCCAATGACTGTAGGAATATCAAGAGCTACCCCAGAACCATTCTCTTCAGTCACATTTATCCACCAGTTTGCATGTGCTGGCTGTGCATTTAATATGTGAAAAATAGTTTTTTGTGACTGTTATTCAGCACCTAAATACTTTTGCTGGAAGGAAGGTGGAGGACAGCAGGGTGGGGAGGTTTTTATTTAATGAGACTGTTAGTATTTGCTGACTATCTTAAGAAAAGGGAATCTGACCTCATTCCAAGTAACTAAACAGGAATTTGCACTGCAGAATATGTGTGAAGCATGTGTTTTCCAGGAAAAAAAAAAAAGAGCATTTACAGTCGCGTTGACTAGGGATTTCAATATCTGCGAGGAAACATCAGTGATCACACAGTGTCCACATTCTTTGTGATGACTTGATTATTTTAGCTTCAAGCCAGTGGAAGCAGTACATGAACACACCCTCCTGCTAGACCCACCTCACGTGAACTTAGCCTCATGGCAACTACTCTTTTGTGCTTCAGATATTCCTAAAGCTTCCTCTAGCCTGGGAAAAAAAGTTAATCATGAAGCAGGTATGCAAGAATCCTGTTCCAGCTGACTGGATTTTCACATGCAGACATTGGTGAGGTCAACACTAGTGGAGTCCTACAGAGAGCATGAGAATGCTAGACATCTTCACTCTGAGAGATGATTTGGCAGTCACTGAAGAAGGGTTGGAGATTGAGTCCTGTTCCTGCAAAGCTGCAGTCACATAACATACATGTGTGAGTCTCATTGGCACTGTAGCTTCACCTCTCCCTCCTACTCAGGGACCAGCAGGACTTAGTGACATGAGGCCTGATGCTCCCTAACCGTATGTCCCTGCAGACAGCTGCAGGGACTGACCATGCTGCCCATACCATGACTCCAACACTGCCACCACAAACTCAGCCCTGCTGCAATCCCATCTGGGATCAGGAGGTGCTCACGGGCCAGTGAGAATGTTGGTCTCCTAGGCAAGAGCATAAATTGTTGTGCAGCATCTTGAGTGCTGTCTGGATGTGTCCAGCTAAGAAAGATGCTGGTGTGAATGAAAGCCCTGGCGGATGACATGTAGCCTCCCTGTGCTCCAGTGGACATAACTGAGTACTCTGCTGTAAGCTGCAGTCCCTGGCCAAAGGGACAGAAGAAAGGGCTAAGTACCCACTAAGGAGGAGATGTGGAGGTGTTTCGCTCATTTAACTTCATAGCTGTCAAAACTGGGGGTAGAAAAGAAGTGAGAAGAAAAGAACTGTTTGCATAATCCTTTGGCAGTGAAATGGGCCAGGGTTCTTATGGGAGAAGAGGAATTCAGTTTTTAAGAAACAAACAGCATTGCTGTACTGGGTAGTAGCTGGATAGTCCTGCTTTCCTTGAGAGTAGCACAGAAGTTTACTGTGGGTTTATATGCCTTGTCTTTTGTGCCCATGGTCTCTCCTCTGAAAAACGTTCTGTAAAATGGAACATTCTTGCTGTTTTCTTTAAAGTAATCTGTAATTGTTTGGCCTTAATGCAAAGAGAGCCACCCATCTGTTTGGTTTGGAGTTTTTTTCTCTTTTCCACAAATGTCCTTGTTTGTGTTAACAGACAAATCTAATCATCCAGCTCAGAGGAGAGTTACGCAACTACAAACCTCCTGAGATTTCAGTCTCGTAGCAAATCTTGCTTAATACCCCCGTGTTCACTTCTTGCTTCAGATTTGCAGCTCCTTTGGCATTACAGCTGTGTTCTTATAAAACAGATTAAACAGCAAAAGGAATGTTGAATGGAAAAGCTGTGTTATTTCTACCTTTCAGGACTTGGTGAAATGAGCCTGGCTGTGTTAAAACATGAGCTAAAATTCCCACTGGGAGCATTAGACTGAGTGATTCATATAAACACTTAAAGAAGTCAGCCCTGGTTGAGCTTCCTAGTCAAATAAGGTGGGTAATAGTATACAAGCAGCAGAGACGTTCTCCCCCTTCCTTTGGAGAGCACTGTTGATAGCAGCCTACTGTTGCTTATTCTCCCTGGAAAGCAGCAAGACGAGTATTGGGTAACAACAGAAAACCCGGGATTTGGTTAACTTTCCCATGAGGAATTGCGAGTATCTTTTCTGTGAAACTGCGTGGTGCTGTGAAACATTCTTCATCCGTGCCCTTGATGTGGGCCTTCTGGAGAGGGAAATCTCATCAATCTCTAGAAAAGCAGCTAGGTTTATGACCACTTTCTTTCACAGTTGACTTTCAAGGACAATAACCTTTTTAGAAGGAGGTCTGAAGAAAGGCAAGTTACAGGTATGTTTATTTCATGTGTGTTGATAAAGGCATGGATGGAGTTGCTTTCTTTCCCTCTGCTCTGCACTGTCTAGTTTTCAGGAGCTGTCGCTCAAACTCATCCTTCCTGTTAGCTTTTTGCCTCTACCCACGTGCTCTGTGTGGAGCCTGATTCTGACCTCAGCACCAGTGCTGCAGCACTGGCATGGCTGTGGGGGGTGTGAACAGCACTAGTGGTCGTGGGCTGGCAGTGATCCCTTGCTGTAATATTGAACTCTGCTCTCTATGAGCTGAAAAATTACCAAGTGCTGGGACATCCTTCTGCACAACATCTTTTATGGGTGACTTGCATGGAGATCTTCCCTTAGCTGGCTTTGGGCCCTGCCTGCCCATCTTGGCAGAGGAGTCCCCTGTTGCTGGCTCTGGAAGCAGCTCTAGCGTCAGCCGCTGCAAAGATGCTAGTAGAGCCATAGCTGGAACAAAGCACGTCGCTCAGAGAATAGAGCTGGGTAGCCAAGTTTCTGCAGCACTTCCAGATGTGAAGCGGGGGGGTTGGTGTTAGCCTATTTTTCAGATTTTTTTTCTAATTTTTTTTTTTTTAAAGCATCATGCAAATGCACTGGGAACAATTTGTACTGTTCGCTCACACTCAACTGCGTGTTCCCATTGTCAACATTTATCATTTTTTTCTAGCTTTTCTCCAACGGAAGTCACATCTGTGTGTTGGGGCAGATTGGCAGCAGAGATCTTTTGCACTGAAATCCAAGGAAAAACTATCCCATTCCACTCTGTCATATGTGTGACTTCTGCCCTTGGCATTCAAGGTAATCCCGTCCTGACAGACCACTCCAGGGACTGAGGAGGGGCAATGTCCATGGTCACTCAACCCAGGAGGCAAAATTCTTCATAACTTTGGGGAGGTTGAACTGAATAAACACTGTGTGATTTTTGCAAGAAGTGCTCCAAGGAGGTGTGATTGCTGAGTAACTTCCCAACTGTGTGGACACTTGGGAGAAGAGGCTGCTGGAAAGTCACACAGGGTTTTATTTCTACAGGGAATCAGGAACTCAGACCTAAGGCTCAATGCCCCTCTCAGCATGCTGCACTGGTGCTTTAGCTTCGCCTTAATATGCATCTTTCCTCTGATTTTGTCCTGCCTGTAGTTTCAAGCAACCTCCTTAACAAATCCTACAGCATTTTCTGGGGAATTAACATAACTGTGAGGGGAATTAGGTTGTGAGAGGAACTAAAGAAACCTCCAGTGCAGCCTATCTATGCTTCTTTTCAGGTGGTAAGTGTGTGTCATGATGCAAAGGTTGCTGCTGCTTCTTCTCCTGGTCAGCTTCAGCTCACCTGCACCCAGGTTTTCCGTGAGTATCTTTCAGTTAGCGTCTGTACAATCTCTCAACGGTTCGTCATTCCCAGTCATACAGAGATGGATGTTCCCTCACAAGAGGGATGGAGATCTGTAAGAGTAGAGCAAGAAAGCATCTACCTGCAGCTAAAGGAATGTCACTCTTCTTGTCCTGATAATACAGGGTTTTCACAGCATTACGGGCTGTGCAGCTGTCTGGGTGACAGAATTGACATTGCTAAGAATTAAAAACAACAATAAACTCTTTTTTAAAAATATATATTTTTATAGCCAAAATATCAGCTCTTTTATCTTCCAGTTTTACACAAAGATGATTCTGGAACCTTGCTGGTTTGCCCTGTCTGCAGTGCAAGAGCCGAGTTTTCTCCCTCTTATCAATCTGAGCATTTTCACAGTCTGCAAACCTCCCCTTTGAGCTCATTTAATGGGGGTCAAGACAAATTATTTTTGTCCAAAGTAAGTTTTTGTGCATCTGATCATATTCTGGCATGCTCTGATCAATGCCAAGGTTGTTGTAGAAACACCATTTTCACTGGATTCAACTTAACAGTTCATGCTGTGCAAGATTTGTGTATCTTAGCAAGATACGACCATCAAATCATTTTGATCCACCGTGGCAATGTGACATGTTAGGGTCAAGAGGAGACAGATACTCCTGTCTCTGCCTCTCTATACTTACCACTGACTGAAGCATGGGGGGGGGGGGTGTTTCATTTTCTTCATAGGACAAAGATGTCTGCCTCCTAGACAACAATAATTTAAGACAAAGGTTAAAACAACTTCAAGACTTGCTTTACTTATACGACCTGCAACTGAAGGACATCCTGGAGAACACTTACCACAGAACAAAAAGTGGGCTGTTCTCAGGCAACAGGAGCATGCAGCATGAGATTCTTTTACCCACAACCAGTGGAAATTTGATAGTTTATGACCAAGGTACAGTTTGCAGTAACGTGCCATAATGTTAATTTCTCCCAGCAGTGTCTCATGTGTCATATTTTATTTCTGCTAAAAGTTTTAATTTTTTTTAAGTGGATTGTATTTTAAAATGCAGATACATGGGAAGGAGAAGAGCTGACTAGTGGTGCTGGTACCAGCAAATATCCTCTGGGGCTAGAGTCAGCTGGCCCATCTTTAGGCAGCTACCATCCAAGCACAACATGGACACCTGGAGCTGGGCTTCTCACTTGGGACTCTGCTGCAGAGAGGAACAGCCACCTCTCACATTTTCCATTAGACTTAACTTTAGGCACCTGCTTTGGGAAAAGGTGGGCCCTGCTCTTGAAGAGCCCATTTCCCCTGAGTGACTTAGGGAAGTCCAGAGTGCCTAGCTCAGCTGCAGGCACTGAAACCTGTTTAGAGGAGCCAAGCCTCCCCATTCCTCAGTTCCTTCATCACTTCTGTGGCACAGAAACAGACATGCATGTTCTTTGGTGTTACTTTGAGAACATGGTCATAAATGGCATCTTTGCCTGTGGCCAAGACTTTATCCTTTGTGGGGATTACGTTGGAAGTGCAGAACACTGAGGTCCTGAAAGGCTCTGTCCTGATACAGCCCTTGTAGAGCTGGTCACAGAAGCTTAGCCTCTTATTTTAGAATTGTTGTTCCCTGATTCTATCTGAAATACAGCTAAGGTTACCTTACTGTCCACATGGAAATTAGCTTCCTTGCAAATGATCTTGCTGACAGAGATGGTTTCAGTCCTGCCTGACTATAATGTTATAGCCTCAGCCTAAGCTGCAGCTGTCCTGTATCTCACCAAAGATTTGGGAATGATTCCCTCAGAAGACCTGGCTGTAAAGGCTCTCAAGCCTTACTGCTCTTTGTCAGGCCCAGCCATTTGCAAAATAGCCTTGCTAGTACATTGCTGAACCATTTGCTTTAATTTTCCAGGGCTTGCATGGCTATACACAGGCTAGCCAAGTGTTCTTGTCCCACACAGCCTCTCAGTGATGTCTTCTCTTGGTGGCACGTACCCCTTTGCTTTCCCACCACACCATTTAACAGATACCACTCTGCCTAGATTGCTCTGCAGTGTATAATCGGAAGAAAACCAAAAGTGGCTACTACCGAATCAGGCCCAGAGCAGACCGAGAGCCTTTCCTGGTGTACTGTGACATGTCTGATGGAGGGGGGTGGACGGTCATCCAACGGCGGAGTAACGGCAGGGAGAATTTCAACAGGTGGGTGCATCGTTGTTGCATCCAGAGGGCTTTCAGTCAGGCCAACAGCTCCCACCCCTGTCCTGCTGCCTGACAACCCCCCACCCTTGTGAAGCAGGATATGCAAGACTATATATTAGTCTTGCATATTGGATGATTACTTAGGATTAGAGCAATCTGGTGGTACCTACTGGCAGCAAGAGGCCATTTTCAAATTGGACCTATCATATCCTTTCCATAGTTTTTCTGCATTTGAATGCATATTTGTTTTATCATTATTGGAGACTGTCAAAAGCTCCAAACTGGCAGGTATTTGCTGCCAGTGCATAGACTGAGATTGTTGAACATACCTGTTTCCATATCAGGAATTATGTTCAGCATGTTGTAAGCTTTATTACCATATTTAGATAATTCAAAAAGATGCCAAATCAGATTGTCCTTTCTCTATGCAAAGTCCCAGAGACGTGACTTTCACACAGAAATTTACAGGAGGAGAGATGCTCTGGTAGCACAGTAAAGAAGAAATGTCCCCATGCAGATTATTTCACTATCACAGCACACACAATTTCAGGGATTATCTAGTGCCTCTTAAAGTCTCTTCAGTCCATTGCAAAGCTACCTCAACTGGCTCTAAGCTGGCTTGCCCAGAGAGCAATAGCTATCTGGCCATGGCAGTTCAAATGAATGGAAAACATCTTGAAGAGGAGCATTGACTAGTATATAGGTCAGGTAGACTCAATATCCATAATAACAACATGAGAGAGGGAATAAATACAGGGTTACTAAAACTGGAAATGATGATACACAGAAAGTATATGTGAATATCAAAGATAATACATAAATCATGTGAATTATGACTTGGTGAAGAACAATAGCAGGTGTTTTGCTGAAGACCAATGTGACAGCTTCTGCTTTCCCTTTTCATCTAACTGACAACCTCACCCTGTGAGCATCACATCTGCCAGTTTGAAGGTTTGATCCCAATATATGTGTGTGCGCAGGTTTAGCAGGAGAAAAAGTAAGCTCTGAGTTGTACTTACTTCTAAGGCAAAGTGACAAATCTCAGCTCAGCTTGTGATGAGTCGGATACTTTTAGAAAACAGTGTCTAGAAATACAGGTGAAATTTTACTTGTTACCATATCCAAGTGTCACAAACTGTCTAATTCCCTCACATGCTGAAATTGATATTTGTATCTCACTGCAGGAAATGGGATGAATACAAACTGGGATTTGGGAGATTCCAGGGCAAGAATGACGAATACTGGCTGGGCAATGACCACATCTATGACCTGCTTGCTAGAGGTCCAAGTATTTTTCCTCTACAGATTTCTTTGTAATTTGCATTAGATAGTTCATCTAACAGGACACAACTTTATGTTTAGGAGAGAGCTCATTAAAGATTGAACTGATGGACTGGCATGGGGAAAGACGTTACGCAGTCTATGAAAATTTCCAACTTGCAAATGAGCAGGTAAGAAAGGGGGAGAGCCATGATTTGCCTGTTTTGGTCTGTGAGGGTGCTGCATATGCAGCATCAGACCAGTATCAGGTTTGTAACTACAGCTCTGCGAAAGTTATCTTCTGTGGTTCCCTGGGCTTCCTAGTTTGTCTAACTGACAAACAGTCCTGGGAGCAGGGACATAAGCCTGGGATCTTTCCCTTACAACTGTGGAGTGTCAAAGTCACCAGGTGACAGAATCATGTGTGTATGCTCTCTTGCTATCTCTGCTGCGGCACTGAAGGCAGCTCTATGGTAGTGCATCTCTCTGCTGCAGGGTACAAAGAGATATGTTCTTGCCTCTAGTCTCATGATTAAAAAAGTCTGCTGCGAGTGAGAAGACCCTTAGGGTTTGAACCTTTGCAACAAAATGGAACCCTATTCTCCTTCTTCCTAAGGGAGTGTTTCAGACTGTCACATAAAAGGCAAGCACCAGAACAAACCCTCTCTACCTTGTTTTAAAATAAAACAGTGAACTTTAATCAAAGCCTTGAAAGAGCAGTTGTAAGTTCCTATCTTGAAAAGAGGTACCTGTAGCACTACACCTCATGCTACAGACACAGAAAGCCCAAAGACAGAAACATCCTGTATTTCCATGTTTGTTTCCTAGCTGTAGACAGTGTCCTGCTTCATACAGGTGCTATTCTTTGCAGGCTTGCCTTTCTGAAAACCACATGCAAGTAGCCCAAATAAACAAGGACATGAGTTCCATTGCATGGACCAGTCCTAGTACCTCCATCACTGCTCCAGAAATGTACACATTATGCTCAGTTTGTGATTAGAGCTTTCTTATTAAAAGTTTGAACAGCTTCATTTTAATACCTTATTGCCATTTTTCATAAAGAAAGGAGGACTATGATGACAGGAGAAAGCCCACAACACAAAAGTAATCATCCATCTCGTATCAAATGTCTCTTAGACCTGTTAGCTGTGCACAATGGAACTATTATTCTAATTATTCCTACCAGGACCAGATCATTTAGCCAGAAATCAGACAACTTCTAGTCCCTGGAAGAGCAAAATGCCTAAGAATTTATTCTAGCTGAACAACTGATCGGTTTGTGAAGGCAACTACTTGGCACAGTTTTTTGCTAAGTTTGTTCTTGGCCAGCTAGAAAGAGCCTTTCATCTTGCTGTAGAGTGTATCAAGTGGTTGTTGAACCACGACAAACCTGAAGCCCTTTGTAGCAGCAGCAGTAATTAGCAATCCCTTCTGGAAGTTTCAATCCTTCATTGATCTACACTAGGATCATTAAAGCATGGAGACAAAAGTCACCCTTGACTTCAAAAGTGGATAAAATGGCCAGAGCAAATTTGATCTCAAAAATGGGAGGAAGGACAGAATGAGCTGATATCAAAGACATGTGTCACATATTCCTGCAGGACAATTACAGGTTATGGTTTGGCACGTATTCTGGTAACGCTGGCGACGCTCTGTCTGCTGGGAGCAATTTTGAAGATCAGTGGTCAGCCTCTCATAGAGGGATGCAGTTCACCACATTTGACAAGGATCACGATCGATTCCTGGCAGGCAACTGTGCATCAGAGAATAAGGGCGGTTGGTGGTTTAACAGGTATGGAAAATAGCTGATTCCTCTCAGATGAGTCGAGTGTGGGTGGCTGTACAGCTGAGAGGACTTGCCTGCCTTACAGCAGCTGGAGGTTGCTGTGTTCATTTGCCACCTTGCACAGCCAAACCTAAGATGTTCACACCCACAGATCCTCAAAGGAAAGCAAACTGCTTCTTTCATTATAGCAAAGCAGGTAAGTTGAATTCATTTTAAGAAATGGGCCACAGGTAAGTTGCATTCATTTTAGGAAAATGGGTCAGAACAAATGCATAGGCGCCAATGACCTGGAAGAAAAAAAGCCCAATTAAAATTCCTAAAAGTGCTTTGGGTTATACTCCAGAAAAGAAAACAATTGTACCCATAGCAAGCTGAAGTATGTACAAAGGACATTTCTCTGTTGTGGAGCAAGTCTAGGGGGTGAGCTATCCCATAATAGATGTGATGGTATATTTGCTAGTTGGACATATGACACACATCAATGGGCAGGGACTCAGGTTCACCTGCCCTGGGATCATGGACACACCACTCTCAGTTTTTCTCTGCTTTACTGCAGGATGAGCCCCTTTGGCCAGACCCTCATCACATAACAATTGAAAGCAGTGAAGCTACATCAATAGTAGGATTTACCTTCATTAAAAGACATCTGCATTTTTAAGTGTCAATACAGAGCTGCCTACACTTGAGCTAGAGCCTAACAAATGGCCCTACACCCCTCTATTTAGGCAATGTGCTTATAATGTCCATAATTAATACACCTGAAGGAGTCTACAGGTTGAATTCTGTGACTAGTGTAGGTGTCTGCTTTAGTATGACCCATATACTTGTTTGGGTTCCACTAAGTGCAGTAACCACATCTCCATCCCACCCTGGTATTTCTAAATGTGTGTTGTGTGAAAACTGTACTGCACTGCAATGATGCAATATCTTCCCACGCTAAGTATAATTCCCTTTTTCCCTCTCCTACATTGTTACAAGGTGCCATGCTGCAAACCTAAATGGACGATACTACAGAAGAGGAAGGTACAAGGGCTCCCATGACGATGGCATGGTTTGGTCTACGTGGCATGGGATGTGGTACTCCCTGAAATATTCAGCCATGAAAATCAGGGCTCCGTTCTTCATGGACGGTGAGAGCGGAGATGGAGAGAACAGTCAGGGCAGCTGAAACCTACTGCTTTGGAAAGAGGAAAAGTACAGGCTGAAAAGAATTGTATAAGTTGATAGCCGGTTCTCTGCTGTTGCCAATTGCCAAATCTGCACTGTGATAACTGGAGTTGCACCTGCTTCTGCTACCTGAAGCTAACAGCATGAGTTGTTTGAGCATAGCCAGACAAAAGTTTAACAGAAAACAAATGGATCTCAGTCATGGGATAACCACAGATTTCTTTTTCAGCAGTTTTCAGGAATTTGTTGGAAAATGTTTATTAAAAACTCTCTGGACTTGGAATGATCAAGCTAATAACCATGGCAGTGTTGGATCAAGGGTTGGACTTGATCTTGGAGGTCTCTTCCAGCCCAGTTGATTCTATGATTCTATGATTCTAAGCATGTCCTGTAATCTATCTATACTCTTCGAGGTCTAAACCTTTCTCATCTTGATTTTAACCATCAGCGCTTCAATTATGAGGACATCAGAACAGAAAGAACAAAGCAATGGGAAATTGGACTTCATCTGGTGTGCCTTTACCAGCGTTTCATTCTGCCTCAGGAGATGTTTCTAAGCAACTCTCCCTATGGTTCTAAATTGCCACACTTCAGTATCAGTGTGTGAAACCTCTGGAGTGTGTGAAACCAAACGTGGATGGATGTGCTCCAGCTGCTAAAGTACATCCAGACTAAGACTACTTCAAAGTAAACCTCCACAATAGGGACAATGTGGGCACTGGGTTCCACTGCCAACAGCTGGAGATCCACTGCTACAGCACACTGCAACACATTAATGCAAAGACAACCCTGCCGACCAGATTTAAGCCCCAGACTAAAATTAGGCAGATTTTACTAAATTTAGCTGAGCACAGATATTCTTAGGAGTTCCTAAAATGCAGACATGATTCATTTGTACGTTCTCCTGTAATTTACCAGATGACTTCGAGTTAGTGAAAAGGAATTAGAAAGTAGAAAGTGGTTGAACCACAGGGCAGACTACTTTCATTGTCTCGTTGGAGTGAAGCGAAAGAGCAATACAAATGACTGAAAGAAATGGAACACTGAAACTTTATTTTCCACAAGTTGTTAACAGCAGTGGTTAAAAATGAACAGCAGTATCAGCCTGATGCAAGTCATTTAACTATTGTGATGTAGAATAAGCCTAATTTTTTTATGATTTACAATATTTTTTTTAACTGGTAGCTCTTTTCCATTTATTGGCTTTTAGGTCCATACATATTGTCATTTGTATGTACATCCATAAAGAACGAAATAAAACCAGCTGAGTAGGACTTAATACTTTTTATCTGGTTTTTAACAGTAGGAACTTGAGCAGAAATTTGGATTAAAATCTTGTGAAGGTCATAATATGAGAAAAGCATTCCTTTGGTATTGGCTCCAATTCTTTTCTACTTGTTGTCCTAAGTAATTGAGAGGGTCTGCAAGGTAAGTTTAATTTCAATGGCTAAAGCTGTCCAGGAGACAGTGCAGAGACACGTGGTGAAGGTTCAGTATAAAATTTGGTTTGGTTACTCTGCTTTGTCAAGAGGTAAACCCTGTTCTCACTGCTTCCTAGACATCCCAGTGATTAGAAATGTGAACACTGGAGTGCAGTGGGCAGCACTCTAGGGAGCCATGTTCCTAAAGTCTGTGCCCTTCACAAGACTGCAGCCCCACCCTTTTCCCAAGCATACCCACTTGGAATGAAACGTGCACCTACCTGTCTGAAATGAGGTTGCCCTTGTGAAGAAAGAGCTGCAAAGAGCTAGAGCTTGCTATTTCCCTTCTGATCAATACTTCTGTGTTTTACTAGGGTAAAATCTTAGTGCAAGGTTGTAACTGCATGTTGGGAACATAAGAAATGACTTTGCACAGATTATAATTGTGTTGCCACTGATGAAGTGCTGAGGGCACTAAGGATGGCTTTTGTCTACATTGAAGACCCAGAGAAACGTGAGTGAAACCAGTTAATGCCTTCTGGCCAGTTATGCTAAATCCCCTTTTTCAGTAGAGGACTAAGGGAACAGGGTAAAGATTACAGACTGCAGAAACTACAGCACTGAAGGGACAGCATTAGCAATTTCACAGTTCATTAAGCAGCCAATAACCCATCTGATAATGAAGTATCAAGCTGGAAATAAAGTCAGCAGGGCTTAGTCAGACAACTGCCACCTGGTCAAGTTCCTCAGTGAGTGAGCAATGAGCGATGTAAAGTCCAGACTATGGAGCCTGTTTCCCTCTTTGTCAGTATGGAAAGACAGGCGTTACTGTTGGACTGCCTTCAGCCAGCATCAGTGTTATGGTGCTTTTTTCTGTCTCTGAGAGAGAAAGAGGGGACAAGGTATGACAAACTGGGAGGGAAGGGATCTGCCTTGTTGTCTTTGTGAAATGTACCTAAGCACATTTAATGCATTACAGGAGCTGTTCTGAAGACAGCCCAACACTGGGAAGTTTGCAGGAAGCAGCATCTGATTTAGAGCAACACTCCCCCTTCTCTGCCCTCCTGTGGCACAGGGGACCCCCTTGGAGATGCAGAGGTCACAGGGCTTTGTGCAGGAGCCTTAAGCTCCCACAGCAAACCCCAGGAAGCATTTCAGAACCTCCTTTATCTCAATAAACAGGGTAAAATGCCACTAGCTGAGTACTTATTTGATCTGAAGGCTACTGCCAAGCTCAAATCACTCCCACTAAAGGTTAGGGGAATGCTTGCTGAATGTTGCTGTGCTGTACATTTGATCTCCCGTTTCTCCAGGGTTTCCCATGCTGAGAGGCTCAACAAAGCTTAAAAGATACTGTAGCCCTGCAGCTCCAAGTCTGACAGATCTCTGCTTCAGGATGAATGTGCTTCATACTGCAAAGTTTACCTTATTACAGGGGAGGTGAGTAACCTGAGCAGCAATTGCTTCAGAGGTTTGATTTCCAGCTCATTTAAGTCAATTTAAAGACTCGTTACATTTGACTGCCTTTGGATAACTCTTCAAGCGTGGACACGTTCTTACATGCTTTAAACAGCATTTCAAGCTGACAGCTTGTGGGAACGCATAGCCAGTACAAATGCCATACTGGGCCAAAGGCTGAACACCAACAATGTGACCTGTTGGCACAGCTCCTGGGAAAGAGGGAGCTCACATCACCCTGTGAGTCGGATCTGCTACTCCAGCAGCAGCTTCAAAACTTCACCCATCAAAAAGACCATTCAAACAGCCAGGTTTGATTCTGGTGGCCAAATGCTGAGAGTCTTTTTGCTCCTAGGTTGTCACAGCAAGTGACACTGTGTGCCTGTCAAACTACCTGTGCATGCTTTGGACACTTCAGTGGGGTGCCATAACTGGCAGCTGACACACAGTGATGCTGCTCTTCCTTTAAAATTGCTGTTGCTTTGTGGGGGGTGGGGGAGGGGGGGAAGTGTGGGATGGGAAACCTATCTTTCTGCTCAGAAAGCCCGTTTTGAGAAAGATAGCACCTCCTTCCAGAGAACAGAGCACATGCTAATTTTTCCTTCACACCCACAAGGCAGGTTAAAGGGCATGTAGGGTTGGGCTCCTTATGGGAGAGTTGATTTAAGACTGACAGTCCACCACCTAAATCTATCTTCTCTCATACCTACCTCCATGGGCAGCACCTCCTCTTTTCTTGCTTTTGCCCACTAGTATCACCTTGCTCTTTGCAAGTCCCTGGAGAGACAGCTATCCCAACAAATGGCAAGCAAAGTCTCTAAGTCATTCTTTCTGGCCTGAGCTCTGGCTCTGTTGTTAGCCAGGTTTCCAACCCAACTCTGAATACTTGCAGCAACATACAATGGCAAATTTGTGATCTCTAGTTTTAAAGCACAACTGATAAACCCACCATGGCTGTTGTACTTCACTGTTACTGCTCTCTACAAGTACCTGAAAGGAGCTTGTAGCAAGGTGGGGGTCAGCCTCTTCTCCCAAGTAACAAGTCACGGGACCAGAGGAAATGGCCTCATATTGTGCCAGGGGAGGTTTAGATTGGATATGAGAAAAAAATTCTTCACTGAAAGGGTGGTCAGGCATCGGAACAGGCTGCCCAGGAAAGTGGTGGAATCACGGTCTCTGGAAGTGTTCAAAAAGCATGTGGATGTGGCACTTGGTGATATGGTTTAGTGGTAAACATGGTGGTGTTATGTTAATGGTTGAACTTGATGATTTTAGAGGTCTTTTCCAATCTAAATGATTCTATGAGTCTATAAGATTCTCTGTGAATCACCAGATGTTGTCATTTTATTTTTAATTTTTGTTACATAACAGGTATTAACCAAATAATCTTGTTGTTTGCTGGTTTTGTTCATAATTTATTTTGAGCTTGCTGTAGTAGTATTGTTGTCAATATATTTACATTTAAAAAATTAATAAAGGAAAGGATAATTATGGAAAGGATGCATGATTCAACAGTTCTCAGTGCTTTTTACAGGTAACATTCTGCAGTAACATTTCTGCAAGGACTAAATCTGATCATCTGTTTTCTTTGCCCTCCCTGTAGCATGCCTTTTCTAAAAATTTCTTGCAAATATCTGTACATCATTGTTTTCCTGGCATAAATATGGACAGAAAGAAAATATCAAAGTCTTGAATGATGAAAAATGCCTCCTCAATTTTAAATTCACTCCAAGTATTCAGCACCAATTGTTTGCACTTCCATGCAACCTACTAAAAAACCCCCACCAGATGACTTATTTGAGCAACTACAACAGTTCAACGACGGTAACCAGAAAAATGATAAAAACTGCTCACCACTAGAAGTTTGTCCTTTCTAAATGGCAAAATCATTCATTAATCAGGGCAGATGGCTGAGGATGCTGTACAGTGGATGTCTCAGTATGTCACAGTCTACTAGTACAGAGTCCACAAGGTGTGAAAGGCTAGATCAGTGGCACTCATCATCTTTGATTCATGAAACATGACCACTTTAGGCAATAAAATCTATTGGCTATTCCTGGGTCATGTCTTCACTAACATGTGCTTTCCCAGCGTATTTTGTGTGTATTGTACACATATGCATACAAAAAAATATTATATGGAAGCACTTTTCAGTAATTAGAAAGGAATATGTTCCCACAAACCAGATCTGGGGCATTATTCCCTCCTGATCCATGTGAAGGTAACGTGATTCCTGTTGCTTCTTCTACCAGAAGCCAACTGATCCTGCAGATTCTCTACCACGCATGCCCCTCCTGCAGGGCCGCAATGAGTCACTCAGATCACCAGCTTCTCAATGCTTAGAGTACTTGTTTCATCTTCTTCATTTGAACCAAAATACCCAGGGAGGTCAATCATCTGCTGCTCTGCCTCTGTTAAGCCAAAAGTACTATTATCATAAAAGGCAAACTCAGGGTCCAAGGGGAAGCTCTGGCACTTGTCCCTACGGTGCTGGGCAGGGCTTACACTCAGGCCTCTCTGGGAATTATCTTTGCCATTTGAGCCTGTTTCTTTCTGCCACATGCCTCTGGGGTTAGGTGAAAGGCCCCTCTTACTTCGGCTGGGCTCAGGTTTTTCAGCTGCCTTCTCCTGACCAGCAGGCTGGCGGTCAGTGATCAGGTCCAGCTTCCTCACTGGGGGACCTGCCCTGTGGTGGGACTTTGTGCCATGGCCCTGTAGTTCACACCCCACCATAGGGTTGTGGGGCTGATCCAGCTTTTCACACGCTGGATTAGCATTTCTGGATTTTGGCCGTGTCCTCTCCTGCAGGCTCTGGTCCCATGTCCTGGTCCTGGAGTTGTAGAGAGGAGTCTGTCGGGGTGTGAGAGTGGACATGCTTCTCTCTCTGAAAGGCCTGGCCTTTTTAGTTTCATGGAAACTGGCTGTTCTTCTAAACTGTGAGTTTCTGTGACAGCCCCTCTCGGGTAAGTCTGCTCTGTTATCCTGGTGCTTGAAATGAGCTCTTCTTACTAGGGTTTGGGTAGGGCTCACTGCAGGATTGGCCTGTGAGAATGGAAAATCCAGCCTGGGGTGAGAGCTTTCCTCCAGGAATTTGTGCTGACTGGCTGACTGGTCCAGAAATGGAGATTTGATCCGAAATTTGTTTGTTGCTACCTCCTCTTGGCTTTCCTGGCTCAGGGGAAGCATCGCGGTGGCACCAACAACTGTGTCCGTGAGGGGATTCTGAGAGACATGGTACACCTTAGTGGTCTCCGTCAGGCCTTTCTTCTTCATCTCTTTCAGCTGCTGTTGTGCCAGGCGGTAGCTGAAAATCGGAGGGATTATTTTTTGGGCATTTGGCTGCAAGTTTTCACTTCCAGAGGCATCATCTTCTTGGGCAAATTGGAGGCTTCGCCTATAGGTCAGAGGAATGTTAACAAGGGCATCCCCTCCTTCAGCAAAGCTGTCCCGCTGCTTGTTGCCTTGACAAATGTTCTCCTCGTCGGAGTTTTTCCGGAAGCCAGGGGAATGGACAGAGTTTCGTCGGACAGCAGTACTGCATTTCTGAGCTCGGCAGAGCTTCCTCCAGAGGGTGATGAGAATGGTGGTAAAGATGATAAACAAGCATACAGAGATACCTGTGATGGTAACTATATTATCTGCTTTCCGGTTCTCTCCTGGCTGGACAGGAGGCGGGGTGGGAGGCTTGACAGCTGTAAGAGAGAGCACACATGTCTGTCAGAGTTGCACTGGCATCAGCATTTTGGTACTTGAGGATGGATATGTTACTACAAAGAAAAAATAAGCAATTAATACAGTACAGGAAGTTGTCTGCCATTAAAATTTGCTCACTGGAGATGACTTACTACTGATGACTTCAAACTGGCCCAAAAAGATCTACTTACTTTAAACCAAGGTGCCCATGGACCTTTTAAATGCAGCCATTACTTTTTCCTGTTTTGCCATTTCCATAAGGCATTCCTAAATAAGTGTAAAATGGGATAACTCTATTTGCCCTTCTTTATTAAGTACTTTAAGATTCCCTGATAAAAAGTGCCATAAAACAGGAAAAAAATAATTCAACTGAGGCTAGGACTTCAGGTATCACTTTATTTTTAGGTGAGCTTAAGTGGGTGTGAGAATTGGAACGAGTTTGAAGAGCAGAGAGGTAGCACTAGCAGAGACAGTGTAACTTTTCTAAGCATTCTTCTGAGGGTGCTGTCTGGTGCTATAGCCCCAGAGGGCAAAAACTTAACATGTCACAGCAAGCTCTCAACTGAAAAGGCCATTGCTCTGGTGTCCCTAGCATTCTAGGACTGACACTCTGCAAACTTTTCTTCACTGAGAGGGTGCCAGCCACTGGAACAGGCTCTCCAGGGAAACTATCATGGCACTAAGCCTGCCAGAGTTCAAGGACCGCCTGGATGATGCTCTTAAATCATATGGTTTAGCTTTAGGTAGTCCTATGAGGACAGGAAGTTAGACTCAATGATCCTTATAGGTCACTTCCAACTTGAGATATTTTATGATTCTAACCTGTAATGAGAACATCTCAGAGCTGTCCACATCCCTATTTAAACCTCTCACCAGCCCATTGCTCCACATTACAGATGGCCAAACCAATAAGAAACTAATGATTCTTTTTTGAATGAGGTCTCTAGGATTTCAGGTGCAGCCTTAAGCAGAACACAGCATGGTTGAAAGCAGATGAATTAGTCCAGCAGCTAATTTTAGTATCTGTTAGCACTCCCCCATTTTTGGGGTCAGACATCAGCTCTGTAAAGCCACGAAAATGTTGTTGGAGAGCAAGGCTGGTCAGTCGTACTTGACAAGAGCTGGCCATAAAGCTGTGAACTCAAACTGAACCACTGAACCACCCTGCCCTAGTCTCTTGCTTTATCCAGAAGCCAAAGCCTTCCATCAGGGATAGACAGTCAGTTGTAAAACTCAGCAGGTGCTCCTGCCTGCACCACAGTGACTGCCCAGGCATAGGAAATGCAATTGCAGAATAATGAGAAGTAGACACCACATACTTCCCATAATTCAGAAAAAAAAAAAAATTCAACAGCAAGGTGGTAGTGCAGCTTTTAGGTGTGCAGGATGCATAAATGCACTGATAAACACAGGCCAGAAGGTCTCAGGCTGCTAAAAACAGACATGCAGGGTGCTGGGTTAGGCAGGAGGTCCACTTCTTTGACTCAGGGTTACCTGACATCCCCAAGCCCTTTAAAAATCCTGCCAACGAATAAACCTTGATCTTTGTGTTACTCTGAGAGCTTGAAAGCAGCTTAAAGAACAAGACTGATGAATCTTTTAGGAGGATCTCTAAAACTTGCATTCAGCCCAATGCTACCACGCCAGAGCCCAGAGCACTGCTGTTCTGGAGGCTTGATCATGGAGTGAACAAGCTGACCTCAGGAAAGAAAGCAGGACCAGCATTTGCTCTGTTAACTCCAGCAGAGCAATTCATTCATTTCTCATCCTTCTCTCAGTCCTGTTGCTCACAGTTGTTTTCCAAATACTCTGTTCTCCATTTGTAATGCACACTGTGCTGCGTCATTTGGAGCAGACAGCTAATAGCTTAGCAAACGGCGAGGTTCAGTACAGGACTTCGTCGCTGTGGATCACCTCTCTCTGCACCTCATCTTCCCCCACCCCTACACTCTGCTGGTCTCACTCATTCAGCCATTTGCTCCATCTGCTGGACTAACGACTGCAGAGTTATGCTGAAAACAAAGCTTGTCTGCTTTGTAAAGCTGCAGACAGCAGAGGTGGGAAGGGTCAAACTCCCAGCTTGAGATCAGGAGCAGATGAACACCGTAAAGTCACATTGTCAAGTCACTTCTCAAGCAACCTAAGATTCAATGGGATGAAATCATATAGGTGATTCTGTAAAGGAAGCCGGGAGCGGGAGGATTAGAAACCATGTGCAAGAGAGAAGTGAGGTTTTTCCTCCAGAAGATTCCACAGGATACAGATGCAGGCCTCCTGTGCATTTGATTTTATATATATATGTAAACCCTCACTGGAATTTGAGGACTGTCCAGACCTGCTGAGTGCTGTCATACCGTAACTCAAAGCAGACTGCCACAGGCCTGTGAATTGTGCATGCACAGGAGGTTGACCTCTCTGGCAACCATCACATACCTTGCACAGTTGCACACCTGCATGGGAAGAGTGACACCTCTGAGAAGGACCAGAGAGGCATGTCACCTCTGTGCATGTAAAGCAAGGTGCACACACAAATCATGTGTCCAGCACATGCTCTGCACGCACAGACACCCTCTCTGGGGAGCTCTGTGCACCAAGACTACTCTCCGAGCTCCAGAGTAGGGCTGTGAAACTGGCTGACAAGGAGCCAAACCAAATTATGTACTCACAGACATACCTCTCCAGCAGGTAACAGGAGGCATGGAATAGCACAGCTCAACATCAGCTTTAGAAAAGCACTAACCACCCACTGCATTTTGCTGGTGACATTACTGCTGACAGCAGACTGATAGAGTTTGGCATAGGGAAAAAACCCAGCTCTGAAGCAGGACATTAGTTTTAAGCTGGGGCCCAAAACATCTGAGTTGTTCCTCTCTGCTTGAACTTACAGCTTTACAAAATAAGCAAACCCACATGGCCAGCATTTTCAAGTCATTAAAAACATCAGACCTGTTAAAACATTCCAAGTGCTGCACAAACACTGACAAAATGCAATCCCTGGCTTGATGGAATATAATTTTTAGTATTTTCCCTTCACCCAAACTTTTGTTCAATACAACCCATTTCTTAAAAGTGCTCCACAACACATTTCAGTCCCGCCTGCATACTTCCAAGGCCCTCATCCTCAGACACCTTGAGGCTGGTTCAAGCCAACACCTCCATTAAAAACGTAGTCCTGCCCTCTTCTTGCTCCAGCTACACATTCTCTCCCCCTGCTGTCCTTCCCTTTTCAATGGCACAAGCATTGCAGTGGCCACATGCTAAACAATTTCCCCACATCCACAAACTGTCTATTTTTTAACTGGCTCCATTCCAGTTCTCCACAGTGCACTTGTGCAAGCAGAAGGAAGTACATGCAAGCAGCCAAAGCAAAGGGTAAGGCATTACTCACTATTTAATATCTTAAAATATCTTTTAAATTACAGCCTGAGAGCCCAGGAGCCTGCACAGTTCCTGGGCACCTTTCCTTCCCCATCCCTGCACCCTTGGCACCTGTGGGACACAAAAGCATGGGAGCTTGTAGATCAACTTTCTGAGATAGATCTCTGGGGACCCTTGGCATCAGCACACTCTTTTTCAGCACGGAGATTTCAAGAAGCAGCAATTCTGCATGAACTGAGCACCAGCACCCTGCTAAAAGGAGCACTTCTCATACCCCTCATGGTAACTATAAGCACCCGATTATGGTGCTGGTACAGCCTCATACAGCTTCACTGGAGGCTGTGCAGCTGCTGGAACACCGCTCTCGTCTTACAGGAGGCTCAGATCTCTTGTAACTTCACCAACTTGCCACTCACCAGCAGTGGCCAGCCTGCAATATCACGGACCAACAGCAGTGACAGGCTGGTGCACAGGCAGTCCTGGCACTGCCACCTCAAAAAACTCCCAGAATGGGAATCTCACACCACAGGTCACCACTAGAACCAGTACTCTTTTTAACAGACTTTTTAACAGATTCCCACTACCTGGAGTGGCTTTCACTACTGAACATGTTCTGCTAGTCCCAAGATCTCTCTTTCAGTGCTTCTTCGCTCTCTGGGCATGATGGAGATTTTAAACTGCTTCCAAAGCACCCACAGCATTCAGAAATCTTACACCTTGGAGCATTATCTCCAGCTATCCCACAAACGCATGGAGGCTTCCACTCTACTCCATCAAGCACAGGAATGTGACAGCCCCCTGAATCAATATGACTGAAGAAGAGAGCAGATATTTCTGTTTGACACAGCCCTTCTAACAACAGGCCCTTTGCTTTTGCCAGGGCAGTCACGCGACCAGGGGGAAGAGGACAGCAGAGGTACGTACACGCACACTCCTCCAGCGAACACAGGGAAGCCTCCCTCGGTGATCCAGCGCAGCCTGGGTTTGCTGGCGAGGAAGTGAGGCACTCTCGGAAGCGCTCCCGGATGCCATCCCCACAGGTGACACTGCAAGGGCTCCAGGGCTGCCACGGGCTCCATGCTTCTACAAATAAAAAAGCTCACAGCAATGAGGAGTGTGTCTGCATCCTTACCTTTAAAGACACAGCCATTTGTCTTCTTTTTTAAGAAAAACAGCAATAACTAACTAAAAAATGCAAACAGCAAGACCAAAAAAGCACAAAGCATCCAGAACCTGCTCCTGTTCCCATCAGAGTCTGGGCCAAAGCTTCCACTTGTTGTTTTCCTTTTTTCACCCCAAGCCCCAGCCTGCAACACAGTGGTCAGTCAACTGGCAAGCAAGTTCTGCCTGGAACAATAGCAAAAGGAAATGAATCCACAGACCTTTGGAGTGGGCTGGTAATTTATATATTAATCCAATTCCTGCCTGCCAAACAGTGCATTTACAGCAGGATAACTTCATTGACCTAAGTATAGTTACTGCTGATTTATATGACTGTGACAGGAGGATAAGACTACAAGGCCTAATGAAATGGCAACGTTGCTTTTTCTCTTTATTATCTTCTCAGCACATGAACATGTTATTGAATCATTTATTTGACAGTTTGCAGGTCTCTTTGGTTTATTGCTTATGGTTACGCAATTAACTCAAGATGAGATTTTGCATGTGCACTTATTTATTTCTAGTGGAGGCAGACTCAGGTTCTAATATTACCTTGAACATTATCATTTTTAATGCGTAATAAAATCCCTCTTTTTCTTAAGACTACATCCTCATCCAATGTTCAACACTCAAACTTTATAGCAGTAAGAAACCAGAGAGAGAAAGGAGGGACCATTCCTACCCATTTCTGACAGCTGTGACACTGAAGCAGCATCACAACTTTAAATTCCAAACTAATGCATGAGTTCAGGTACATTCTTAAAGAACAAAACCCCAGGGGACCCTGCTATGGCTCAGTTGACTTGGTGGTCTAGTTTTGAAATCTGGCAGGAAAAAAAACAATAGACTACTTAAGTCCATTTCACTGCTCGCAGATTAAGTAGAAAAATATCTGAATAACATTTTTTTTAGAAGTAGATCAGGTTTGTTCAAGTTTGCTCTTTTAAATAATTTATGGTGCTGCTACTGCCAACACAGGCCATGATTTTTAATTTTAGTACTGCTGCTAACATGCCCCTGAGCCCTTGACCAAGTTACGATGGTAAAGGACTATACAGTGTTGCATGACTGAAAATGGCTTTATGATTTCATGTTATATTGGTTGCTGCACAGTTCATAGTGTGTTATTATTTTTAAGTATCTCTAACAAAAATAAATACAGCTGTGTTTCAATGAACATGAAATTTTAACTGCTTTGGGCCCTGTCCTACAAATTTTTGTGAGCATGCCAGTATGAGTAATGTTAATGCAAGCAGCCCGACAGCACCAGCAGGGCTGCTCTCCCGTGTGCAGGTACTCACCTGCACTGCAGGACGGGCACTGATGTGTTGAGCTTACACTTGTGCTGTCAGCCAAGGCTGCAAAGCAGGTGTGGGCACATACTCAAGAACATTTGCGTCCATGCACGTTCCAGTGCATTTGCCTCACCTAATCCACAGTGGAGATGGGCATGGTGAGATACTCTGATGGTGCTGTGGTTTTAAGCCCACACAACACCAAGTGACCTTCCCAGCTGTTTGCCACTGACTCCACTACCCTACTGCGATATCCGTGATCCCTTGCTGTATTTCACTTGTGCTCTTCACGCACCTCTCTGCTTTAACCCTTCTGTCTCTGGAGCTGGGGAGCTGCTACAGCAGGGGAGAGGAGCCCAAAGGCAGGCTGAGCTTTCACACTCCTCCTCCAGTTTGCAGCCACGCCAGTTCCTTGTAAAGTGCAAAACGAAGCAAGACGGTTGGTGGTGTCAGGAGAAAAAGGAATCAGAGGATGTCAAGGAGGAGGTAACAGAGGAAGTTTGTTGGGGTAAGGAGCTCCACAAAGGTACAGGCTCTGGACAGTTTGCAAAATCACATCAATTAGCAAGCAAAGCTATTAGTGAGGCAGCAAGAAAAAATGTTGATAATTAGTAGTCAGTCAAGGGCTCATTGATCCCTCCTCAAAAAAGGACTTCATGGTATCACGTTATTTGGGGATCTCACAACACTTTTCTTCATATCAGTATGAAGGACTCCAGCAGTGTCCCTCACCACTGGCAGAGGGGCTAGTTGGAGAAGGACCTACATCCCTGTAGACTACTTTGTGTGAGCAGCTTGGTGAATTCCTGCCAAAATTTCCAGTGTGTGAGCTAACTCATTTCCCTCTTTCCACATTCCCTGCTTGCTTAAACGTCTGTTAATTAGAGTCAGATATAGAACCAGACTCAGAAAGATTCTGGTTGCCTCCAGTGCTAACACCGGTGATAGTGGAGGGTGCTCGGCAGTCTCCACATTGATGCCTGTGGGTTTCAACATACAAGAACACTTAGCAGGAGTAATTTTTTCACACTGACGTCAAACCTAAGATGTGCCCATTGCTCCCAGGCACTTTTCACTGACTTGGGCTTCGGCTAAAGGCACAGAGTTCCTTAGCAAAAACACTTGGCATCCATAGCTTTGGGGCTAAGAAATGTGCCTTAAGCAATAGGAGAGCAAGAAATGCTCCAGCTGCAATGAAAGATGGGAGATTTAAACTTCTGCAACTTGCTCTGCAACCTCCTGCAATTACCAGAATGTAAAAGAAAATGAAGCATAGTTTATTCTCCCCCAAGGAAACAAATGATTAACCTCCATTTAAGACAAACAGATTGAAAGTGCCAGGGGGAAAACCAGAAGGTATGAACTGCAAACAAGCTCTAATAAGTGTGAACTTTTTTCACATACAATTGAGGAATCAATTATCAACATGAAGACTGATAAGTTAGTTTGAAACAGCTGACAGTTGGCAGGTCTGCCAACATAAAAGATACATGCAATTAACTGTGTTAATTGTTGCTCCGCATAAACATCTCTCCTCAAATTTCTGTGCTCATAAGACTTTGTGCACGCAGTGCTATCCATCAGCATAGTCAGCAAGGGACACTCAGCATCATCCCTCCAGCCTGATGCACGTGATAGTCCTACGCACTTCAACAAGGCCAGTGATACGGGACAAAATCACTGATTATTTACAAGTTCACGTAAACATCTACGCTAACCTGGGGAACTGCAACCTATTTTTGGAAGCTGAGATCAGTTTACATGCATTGTATGGGTGTTTGGACAAGATCTTGGAAAACACTTTTCTCAGCCTTCCACGGAGATGAAGCCTGGGTACACTGAAACAGCGGCATGTTCCAACAAGTTACTAATTTGGACAATGAAAGGACAAAGATCTCTTTAAAGGAAGAAAACCTAGAAAGCCTGGGAAAACTACAGTCTTTTCCCCACAAATAGGCATGTTTAAGAATTGTAGAGGCACAGCCTAAAAATTATTTTTTCCAGAAGCTAAGAGCTCAGTGACTCTGTAACACCTGATTTATTCCTAATGTGTAGAGATGAAGCATTAACTGACACAGAAGTGGATGGGGTACAAACCAGCCCATTCCCAGATCCCCTGCATTTGCCTGTTTCTAAATAAATGCAAGCCAGGTGCAGATTTAGGCTGTAGAGCTAATTGCTTCCCAGCAAGCAGGTCTGATTCATACAGTTTTATTCAGGGAACAAAAATTTCATGGAAGTTGTATGCTCCTATCTAACCCCTAGATATCCCACTTACTCCTCTCCTCCCTTACAGACCACTTTTCCCTTTAGAAGGTCTTCCCCTGACTTCCTCTTTCCCTTTTCTGGCAACAGCTGCATTTCTTATGCCCTGATGACATACTGATAGTTCCTCCGACAGCTAGCAAAAGTCAGATGAACAAAATTCATCTCTGCTGTAGGCAAGTGCAAGAGACTTCACTGGGAGTCACACTAAAGTTGAAATTGGTCTCCAGAGTGTAACTAAGAACTGGAAAAGAAAGTTAATTAACAGCAAAAATTTGAAGGAAATATGCCTTTTTCTATGCTTTAGTGTTACTGAATAATTTTATCCCTCTCATCACAAATGTTTCAAGTAGGATACAGGCTAGGACATGGAACATCCTTCTAAGGAGTCCAGAAGTCTCACTGCTGGGGACACTTAAAACCCAGATGAGCAAAGCACAGGATAAAGCATTGAAAAGAATGAGCCTGCAATTCATCTGGTGCTGGGTAAGATGGTCTAACAGAGTTTCCTACCTCAGACATCCAAATAATTGGGTCAAACACTAGGAAAAAAACAGCTGCATGACTCTAAGTCACCTGTGTCAAACAGTGAAGAGCCCACTGAGATGAATTGATTCACATCTCATTGTTAATTTTTTCACAGATTCTCCATTTAGAGTCTACAGAAAGCTGCACAAGTGCTGGCTCATGTTTAATGGATGTATTCTCCACCTTTAATAGATATATTCACAGTCTTAGATAGCACAGGGTTTCTTGTGACACTCCTTCTGAGGCTGATGGCCTGGGCTGGAAGACCTGCTGCCCTGGCCTGGTCAGGGTCATCGGGAGCTTTCTCCTTCCTGCATCAAGCACAAGCCAGATTCCTGTTCCAAAAGGCTGTACTAAACCTGTCTGGGATGAGGAGTAAAGAGCAGGACTGACAAAGGATCAGGAATATAACTGATGTCTGATATATGGAAAATAGATGTGGCAAAATATCCTCTTTTATCTCATCCTCTGTGGTTTGGATGAAGATAATTTTAATAATTTAGGAACTTCGATATTTTACAAAACAATATCTCTTCTTCAAAACAATAGAGCATATGCTAAAATGAAGTAAGAACTGGCTGAGTGACAGATTGGATATGCAACTGTCAACAGAAAACCATCACCGAGTGAGAATCCATTTGGAGAGATTCCAAAGGGATTAGTATAAGGTCCAATGCTTCCCTAGTTGACATGAAAATAAATACAAAACCATTACTGAGAAAATATGTCACTCCTGTAATGACAAAAGTAGATAGTGCAGTTGTATGGAGCACCATAGGGTACTGGCTAAGTTAGGATAATTCAAACAAAATAGATCATAAATCAGCAGAATGAAAAATGTAGGAAGAAGGAATGCAAACTGCACCTGCAGGATGGTGGACTACACACACAAAAACAGTGCAAGAGGAGTTTAGAGGGTGAAAGTTATGGTAGATTTACCTAATGCAATTGGTGGAATGAAAGCAGAGGTAGGGGTAGGTGGAGTGCTACTGCTCAAGCAGCACCAGTGAGGAGGGACAGATGAACACAGCACCCAAAGCTAGTACCCTGGGCATCAAATAAAAGTGAGTATTTAAAATAACAGAAAGGGAGTCAAAGAGAATCAATAAATTAATCAAATCCTGAAGAAATGTCTTCCAATTAAAGACTCAATCTTTTCAGTTTATCTCAGTACACTGAAATAATCTGGAAGGACTGGGATGACCTGGATGTGCAAACGTCTTCATGAAGGGAAGACAGTGGATGGGAAACAGCTATCAGAAAGCAACAGAGTAAAAGCCAGTCACCAGAGGATGAAGCTAGATGAGCTTCAGTTATGAAACACAGAGTTTCCCTTTTTAAAGAATAAATAAATCAGAGCACAAGATTGAGAAAAATTACCATAAAAGTCTCTGTTTTGTGGTGTCTTCAGTAAAAAACTGGATAACTCTCGGGACTCAACACCAGGGTAACTGAATAAAAATGAGGGCCCGTGCTGCACAGAAGCCCAGACTAGGGGATTTATCACTTCTCCTTGCCTTAAACTGAGTTCAAGAGGTCCAAAGCAGAGAATAAGAGACTTGAGGCGAGGTGTCTGTTGTGTAGCAGTCGCATGTTTTACTAAGGGGTCTGGGTCTATGGAGGCCACTGCACAGTGCCCTGCAGCAGAGTGAGAGGGCTCAGGAGTGCACTTTCCAAAGGATCCAGGAGGCAGATAGCCAGCACAGGCAGCACAGGCTCTCTCTGTCTGTCGTGGCTTCAGGCTGATGTGCCCCTCCCAGAACACCCCACTCTTTTCAAATGCCGCCTGCAGGCTTTGAAGTCTCACAGATACAGACAAGAAGTCAGATGTGCTGCAGTCTAATTAATTTCAGGTTGACATTTTATTTACGACTACATGGTGTGGTTTTGCTTTCATCGGCTTTATAGAGTTGATATTCTTATCGTGGCAGCTATTGACTTAACTCTGCTCTTCACAGGCATAGCCTCATTCTTTCGACTGTAGTTGTAAGGATGATGCTATTGGGGAACCCAAGGAAACAGAGCAGATTGCAGGAAGCCATTGCTTAATGCGGATCTCATCAATTAAAACAATTAAATATTGGGCACAGAAACATATCTATATCATATGCTAGGTATTTATCTGTCAGGGCAATTATGTAGATCATATCAGTGTAACATACCACCCAAGCACAGAGGAAAAATTAAAATTCTCTCTTCCTTTTTCCTTGAGAATTATCTCCATTAAGAAAATAATATGCTTTTATTTTTAGACAGACTTTTCTATGCCAAAGGAAGAGGGAGAGTGTCAACAGAGAATGCAGATAGGAAGTTAAGATGAAGGGAACTAGGTACTGAGTTTGGCATGTGTTGAAAGTAGAGGTCGTTTTTAGTACAGAGTGTTAATTAAATAGCTAACAGCTTTAGAATTTGTGAAAGAGTACCAAGTAAGACCACATGAAGCTATGAACCTAATTAAGGTAGGCTGTGTCTGCACTGTGTGCTCTGGAGCATGTCCTACACTCTTGGTCTCCTCATGATGCCTCTCAGATACCTGCCCATGAAGTGCAATGACCATTTTTTGGCTACAGTTCCTGCACTTCCTTTTCAGGGAGACCAGGTTGGGGAGGTGAGGAAAACGGTGCGCATCTCAAACCTTTCAACCCACTCTTTGAAGTGTACAGATGGGAAAGACTGATTTGTTACTTATAGACACAAGCCTGCTCCAAATGGGAACATTTACTTTTACATTCCATGGTGCAGGCACGACAACCTAACCCAACCCAATCCCAATTACCTCGTGCACATACAGCCCACCCCTCACTCTGGTTGCTTTCACAAATGAGTGACGAGAAGGATATTTAGCTCATCTGTTTCCTCTGCCATGCAACTGTGATTCATAGACTCTGTCAAACCATGGACTGCCACCTCTGATGCTACAGCTGCATAAGATATAAAAATAGAATGGATAGAAAGGTTTTAAACAGGTCTGAGGAATGGGCTCAAGCTCTGCCTGTGTACTCAACTGTGATCAATTCTGACCATGATCATTCATACTCTTGGGCACGGTTTTGGCTTCTGCCAATGAGCATTCTGCCATGTTTGACCATGGTCCAGAGGACTATATGGACCACAGACTATCCCCAGCTGGAAGCTTGTATGATTCTAATCTTTCCTCTAAGGAAAATTTTAGCTATATGAATGTGACCCATGATCTACCAGGTGGCCTCATGGGTCAGAAAATGCACCCTGGTCTGTTCTAAGCAGTAGACATGTCTTGAAAGGCTGCTTGAAAAACCTGCAAGCTGTCCAAGTGACATGACAGTGTCTTTTCCTGTAGCCAAATCCTGATTCATCTCACCAAAATTTGTGCATCTAACAGGTAGGGCTCTAAACTTTCACAGCAAATGGGCTAGAGAAAAAGACACCCAAGTGAGGATTCATCCCATGTATTTTCTATACCCATGAATCACCCTTGTGAGATGCCTCGACTAAAAATCTAGACAACTACCTAGTGTTGGACCCTTGGCTTTTAGACACTTAAATGTAGGTAAGACTAATCCTACCTTTACAGTCTTCAACAGGCCAGATCTACAGCAGTAGCTTCTTTAGTCACTGAGAGGAACAAGCTTCATTTTCAGCCAGACTAGATATATACAACATTCAAAATGCCCTAAATGGTTTTGGTTGGTACTTAGCGTTAACTTAGTGCAGCTTTAAGCTACCACAGTGGCACTTATCACCAGATATCCTTGTGTATACCTCTACATAACAGTCTATCATGTTGCCACCTGCATATGACATTACAACTATTTTGACTGGTGTAGGAGATCCAAAAAGTAGCTATTCAGTAAGGGACACCACAATCAAACCTATTTATCATTACCCACATTGGCTGAGAAGAGTGCTGATTTTAGCTAAAAGAGGAAAAACATCAGTACAAACCCATATTCCTTTGGATCATTATACACTCCTTAACTCTTGTTGGGAAATAGCTTCGGTTTGACAAATTAAACAGGTCAAAGCAGTATTTGTTCTTCCCCACATCAAACAAAGTGCAGTTAAATTCTGTCCTGTTGTCTCCTGGGTGAAGGGTGTTTTCATACAGCCAAGTTGTTCTTTGACTTGGATGCTTGAGAGCCTCTTTATAGACGACAATTTTTCCACTGATAGAAGTGCACGGTGGAGAGATTACGAAGACCTGAACCAAAGTTTTGCATGTGGCTTCTGCTGCCACAACCAGTCTGCATCCAAATTTGTGGAGAAGATCTACAGGTCCTATGGAGGCAATGACGGAATGTGTTTCTAACGATGTGAGTAACACGGTGAGGTATATTTCTTGACCAACAGGTGGGCAGTCAAACTCTACCCACTGGGACCTAGAGAGTGGGATTCCTTTGCTAGTTCTAATGCCCAGAGTCTCATCAGAGCTTACTCTTCTGAATTCATAAAGGGTGCTGGTGAATATCACATCCAGTGAAATCACGGTCTCGTTCATGGCACACAACTGCTCATTTGTAAAAAGTCCAACCTGAAGGGAGCTCCCAAACACCTCCGAACTCCTGTTCAAATCAATGTGAAATACAGGCCATTCCACATGGAGGGTGGACATGCTGCTTCTGCTCCACTGGGCAGCACTGCTGTTATCACTGGGAGAGACCATTCTGAACAAGAAGTCACCAGCACTCTTGAAATGGAAACACTCAAATTCTACCGTCCCCTGGGACTGATTTGCTGGAAGCTGTTTTCTTGCAATTATCTCATTGGTGCTAGCATCCAGCAAAAGGATGGATGCATGCTCTGCTGTCACATTACCACCATTATAGTACTGATATTCCACAGGCACTGTGTCATTGCTGAAGGCTACATGATCTGGGCGCTCCAACAGGAGATACTCCACTTCGCCAAGAACTGAAAGGAAAACAGTTTAACAACAGTATTAAGAACCAAGTAGACAACTGATTGTTTATCTACCTTATGGAAAAAAACAAATATTTTAAAAATTGATATTAAAAAGCAGTTCTCAATCTTTTTCAAGTGAATCAGTTAGCAAAAAGAAAAAGTTCTAGCTATTGCAGTTAGAGCTCAACACCTCTCCTTTGTGCAGGGATGTGATTTGGAGCAGCTCAAAGTCCACTGCAGTAACATGTTCAAGAAGGTAAAAAAGAGTATTTTAAAGTAAACCACAAACCACCCAAAAGATTCACAGAAAACTTAATTTATCAGGATAGATTCTCAAACCTCTCAACTTCTTTCACTTACAGATTGTTAAAGTCCACTTCACAGAGGCCAGCTGTTTTTCCATTTACTTTAGCTATAATTTAGCAAAAAAAGAACAGTGGTTTCTTAGTACAGAAACATGAAAAATGTCCCCCAAATAAAATAAAAGACTGCATGATGTTTTTTGAAGCCTCTTCTCTTTCTCTGTCTTATGAATCTTTCATTTTGCTCATTTGCATTGCAGACACTTGAGTGAAAGCTGAAAATAATAGCGATGGTGACTGCAGCACTTTTCTTGTCTCAAATGTGGTGCAACATGTCTAAATGACATCATTTCATTATAAATGGCGCAGTCTTTTCAAATTCACTTCTTGCATGACCATGTTTGTGCAAGTTGCCAAATTATCCTGAGACAGGCTGTAACTAGTGATGATATCTGAAGCAACGAACTGGGAAGATCCCATTTCCGTTCTTAGCTCAGCTAGCTTTTCTGTGTTGCCTGAAACCTAAGGATTTCAGACACAGAAAGGTTATCTGAAAAATGGGAACTGCATACATCTATTCCTCACAGAATGCCCTGTGAGACATCTTTATTTAATTGTCTGGGAAAAGGCTTCTGAGTCTTGGATGGAAGGTGCTACGGAACTGTAAAATTTCAGTTAAAGCAATCCTTTCATAAGTAGTATCAACTAACAATACTTTGACTTGTTAAATCTGTTACACATGTCTTAAGATTACCTCAAAGAAAGCTTTGCTGGAAAAACATCGCAACTGCCAAGGCAAGCACTCAGCAGTCAAGAGTAGCAGGACTCATCTCACATAATATTAGACGCCTACCACTCTAAGCTTCAATTTAAGTTAGTCACCTTGGATTCACTTTCTTCTCAGCAGGGAAAATATTCAGGAAGAAATTCATCTGACTGGCTACAGATATTTACATCAGGGTGGGGTGCAGTGTGCAGTAGAAAAAAAGAGCCTATTACTCACCATCAGCTCTAACATGTCCTTAAAATAACCAGCTCCAACCACATACATAAAGTCCTAATAAAGGTGGCATGCACAGCCTCACACATATAAATCATGCATATACTCTTACATATATGTACTATAACTCAGTCTTTCATTTGCATTTCCACAAGATGCTGCTTCATTTGGCAGATGGATGGTGCTCATTACCAGAAGGCTCTTTTGTATTTATTCTTCCATGGGTGGTCCTATGTATTATTGACTCCAAAATCCATCCTGATAACACAGAATTATTCATTTCCCCCATGGACTCTTCTATTGTGCTCTTATAGTATATTAGTGAACTAGAAATATTAATGAGTTTATTCTTCCAAAATCCCTGAAAGATGAGAGGATGTCACTATTCTTGTTTAGTGTGTTAGGAACCAAGGCACAGGCACAAAGGTGAAAACTGTCAAGTATTAACCAATTGTGGATGCCCTCTGAAAGCAAGGACCTGATTTTAAATACAATGGTTCCTCAGACATCCCAAGCAGTATCCCACTGATTCCAGCTGTGGTGAGCACATGGCACCCCAGCAAACCTGATCTCAACTTGGACACTCCGAAAATAAGAAATAGACCCTAAGTGCCTGTGAAAAACGTCTCTATGAATTGCCCAGCAACACATTCTCCTTGCTCTTCACATTCTGGTTCTGCCATGTGTGCTTGCCCATTTTTTACAGCCTTGTTCCTACCATCATCTACCGTCAATATCTCTTGGGTACCAGCCTAACTCCATTACTGTGAAGTGGCTGTGAGTCACTGGGGTTTTGTTTCTCTGGGAGTGGGCAATTTCTCTACAAATTATAGAGATGCATTTCTCTACAAAGGAATTGGCTAGATTCAACTTAGCTGAAACATTATAAAGGAAAAAGAAATCACACCATGGCAAAAACCCAGCATGAAAAAATTCAATTTTAAGCTTTAAACTTACAAAAAAACCATTCAAGTGAAAGTAATGAAAATCACTGATGTTTGTACCTACTGCTTTAGCATCCTAACTCTCTTTTACAACTGTCTTGACTCTCTTGCACTGTTTTTTTATTTGGAATGGCTGAGACAAGAAGTAACAGCACTGTGTATGTAGGTGGGAGGACTGGAGAGAGGGCAGGGAACTGCCATATCCCATCAACCCCAACATAAATCACTTAGGAAGTGAGGAAAGTGAGCATTACTGGAGCTCAGCACTGGAGAGCTCTGGCTGGTGCACCACAGTTCACAGCATCCTTTTCCCCATGTTTGGTAAACAGCACAAGAACTTTGCACTCTTGGACAGCCCACACAGCACTTTTTCATGATGCTCCCAAAGGCACCTCTTGGAAGCAGCCAGCTTCCACCACAAGCTCCTTCAGCTGACCTCCAGCCTACCATTTGCCCATGACTGTGTCACGTGCCAAAACCTAGTCCCAATTGTTTGTACAGCCAGTCAGAGGCAGCTTTCAATGCATTTGTATATTTTCCTTTGTCATTACAATGGTCTCACACTGCAAGAAGCCTGGATGTGGTGCCAACAATCTGCCAGAGCAGTCTTTGTAGGAACTCGCTCTTAGACAGATCAAAAGAAAAATCCTTGTTGTGACTGAAGAGCAAGAAGAATTACTTCAGGGAGCTATTTGGATACTTACTTATTTTTAAGAGTGCTTAAGCCAACTTAGGTTGTGCTATTGGCTTGTCAGCCACCAGTAGCGCAGAGCTAAGAACAAAAACATCAGTAAAACTGATAAGAAATGAGAATACTATTTTGTTGTATGTTAGGGCTTTTTTAGCACTACAGTAATTTTTCCAGAGCATACTGGAAATAGTCTTGTCTGAAACAGAGAACTATATGAGTGAAATAGTTATCTAAAAACCATGTACACGTGATACTTAAAGATGTGTATATGCAGAACTGTTTGGAAGTAATTTTCTGAATTACGGACTGCCCTTTAACTGGAAATAAGGCAAAGGTTGATGCACCTAAAGTTTGCAACAGAGATTTAGCTCATTAACTGCATCTTGTAATTACATACTGCACTACACTCTATACAATTCAGGAATAATAGCTTTTACCTCTGAGTCAACTAGTTGTGAATGCCTACAGGAGTGGCTCACCAAGAAACAGTGCATATTGCAATCATTCATCTCACTTTTTGGCTTCAGTGAATTTAATACTTACCTTCACTGTGTTACCTGCTCAGTGCAGTATTCCTAACTGGGCTGGTTAACTTTGTCTTAATAAAGTATGAAGTGGTACTAAAAGCCATAGACAAGTGTCTCCACTTCTACTGGAACTAAATTCATCTAAAAGATGGCAATTCTTCTACAGGTTCTTTACATCTTCTAGTGATCCCTTGTTCTAGAGCAGAGATGGAGCAAGCACAGAGGCATGAATAGCACACTTAGCATTCAGTCATTAATCAGATTTTTCTCACTTATATATGGAGAACAATCTGCGTACATTTTTGGTCCATTTCTCTCCTTCGTAAGGTATCTTCAGCTCTTTGGTGCATGAACTACCTGCTGCTACAGCTCTTTCCATAAGTGGGGATTAACCACTCCTTTTCCCATTTTTCCATATTGTAGACATTTCAGCAGTGCATGGCTTAATCCTTAGCATGGTTTGACAATGTGCTACAGCTGTCACAATGCCTGCTTTTAAACTAGGAATGCAAATTTCTAAAACATATGTATTGTTTAGGAATTAAGAGTCCCATTTTCAACATTTCTAATTCCCTGTGAGATAAGGAATTAATTCCCTTTGCAAATCTACTTCCTACTTATTACATTCATGAAAAGGATAAGACACTATGCATATGATGCCCCTCAGCTTGTAGACATCTTGCAGTTGTCTGACTGAACTTACGATGTCTAACCTCCCTCCTTGGCAGCTGAAGGTGAGAAGGAGGTGCTTTTTCATTCTACGCATCTCTGTTGCAGATGGGTAGGAGATGCTTTCAATATGTGCTGATTTGTGCATGGACTACTCAAACGAGACTGATTGTCTCTGACTACCTGTCTAATTTTATGTGACCAACACTGAATGATTATGAATATCACCCTTTCCATCCTTACACGGTCAGAAGAAAGAACACTTCTGTTGTTCTCAAAAGCTCTCTAAGTGGCAGCTTAGGTCCATCAGGTGGGGGCTCACTCAGCCATAGCAGGTTGCCTGTACTGTAGATGCTTACATCTCAGCCAACGATAGTAGGTTTCTTCTCTAGTAATGGAGAGAAATAGGTAGTTGTGTGGCGCAGTTCCACCCATCCTAGTATGGATACCTAAACCAGGTCTATTTTCCATGATGTTCATTAAATATTATGAAAAATAAGTCTTACAAGCGAATAGAGTTCTAGTTGCTGCTTCTATCACAGCCAGTCCCTTGATGCCCATGGAAATCTGTTCATTTATCTTGTTTAATACTCTGAGCAAATTTACGGCAGGAAAGGTTCCTGTCGCTCTGATCTAAAGGGACAGTTTATGCAAGTTGCATTTTCCACCTAAATATTGCATAAGATCTAACTTCTGTGCATATCAGTGGTAGCTTCTGTAGCATCTGATTTCAACAGATCACCTGGAAACATAAGTCCAAAACTACCTTGTGAATGTGCATAGTGTAGTTTTCCCCTGACAGCTCTAATACTCACCGTAGTCACAGAGCACTACTAACAATAGATTTGAAAAATCTTTCAACATCTGTTTCATTCTGACCATTGAGATCCCAGGTTCTTTTACTCCTCATGTCCTTCTTCAGCTCCAAAGTGCCGGCACGTTTTCCAAGAACACCTATGAGTTAAAAAATTACAGCTGTCTCGACTTTGTTTCATAAAATACAAGAAGAAAGACATCCCACTAATAAGCATAAAAAGAAAAAAAACCTATTAATCAACATTTCTCCCCCATCTACTTAAAATTACTAACACTGTATCAATGGATCTGAATAAGCACAACTACAGTTCACTGTACGAGAAATTTTTTGTCCTGAAATGTCAGCTCCTGAGCCAGAACAACAAAGACAGATCACAACACTGCACTGAAGTAACTGCTGCTGTGCATGTCTTATACTAAGACCAAGGCTCACGATAGCAAAATAATGAATATTTTATACAAAATATAACTCTGATCTCAGCACATATCGATATTAGAGATTTACTGCTGCTTCACAATTCATATCACTTCAGGTTTCATTTCATAACTGCTTTCAGGCATGAAAGAAGCTCAGTAGCAAACTACTTTTTTGGTCCTCAAACTGCTCTGTAATTCAGGTCCGGTAATATATTTAGTGATATTACTAGATTTATAAAAGATCTATAACTGCTTTTCATGTCATTCAGACTGATCAGATGGAGAAGGTGCTAACTTTCACTTTTTCCTCCATGATTTTTTAAGTTTACATTCTCTGCAGCCTTGGCTAAGCCAACATAGAGTTCTTTTTGGCAAGTTTCCCAGTTTTATGTCCATGTGGTTTAAACTAGTCTTTATGAGTCTCATAACAATTAAATAAAATAGGTTGGAAGCACAATGATAGCAGCAAAACCAAACAGTTTGCTTCAAAAACATAAGTAGGAGGGAATCTAAAAAGAGAAGTTCTAACTCAGAGGCCATTCTCAAAATATAAGAATTGCTCTCCTGTGTTTCACAGGAGCACTTGCAGGTCAGTCTTACTGTGCTAACCATCCCACAAACATGTAAGAAAGGTCTTGATCCATTAAGTTTACAACCTAATTTTATGAGAGAAATCTGGCACTGGAGCAGGCAGAAGTTAGGAATGAGCAAAACTGCAGAGAATAAAGGTAAAACGTAGGAACCAAGTACGGCAAAGATCGGGTACACCTTTAGGAATCACAAATGAGGTATTACAACAATTACATTGCTCGACTTGTTGAACTAAGAGGCAGCAGATGTGTTATTTGAAAGCTTTTTGAACTGCTCTCTGTGCCAAGTGGCTGGAGAGAATAATTTCTAAGAAAAGACTAACAGTAAAAGCCCATTACAATAATAGCTGTACATATCTGAAAGGAATAATCATCATCTGGCCCACGAACTTGACAA
This sequence comes from Chiroxiphia lanceolata, assembly GCF_009829145.1. Lineage (NCBI taxonomy): Eukaryota > Metazoa > Chordata > Aves > Passeriformes > Pipridae > Chiroxiphia > Chiroxiphia lanceolata. The sequence goes on from NC_045638.1 coordinate 56,087,856, forward strand.
GATTCCAGAAAGGATTAGATAGGGACAGTGATACCGTCACCACCCACGATTTCACTTCATATGCTGTAAATTACAGGAAGACAAACCTTATGCCTCAAGAGAGGGGCAGGCTGCTAGCAGAGGGTGGTGGAGAGCCAGCCTGCTTCCTGGAGCAGCCGCTCCTTAACAGTCCCAGGCTACTGGCAGCAGGCACAGCATCACATTGGGACATCATTCCTAGCCTGTATCGTTCCTGGTAATTAATCAGTTAATGAAAACAAAGAATCAAGGTAGCTCAAGGAAAAAAAAAGCAGGTTTCAGTTAAAAAAAATAATTGCAATAGATGTCTTGGCCTCTAGCACAGTTGCTCAAGGAAAATAGCAGAAGTTATGTGGCATTGCTGTAAACTGCTCTGAAATAATGAGGGGAAAAACTACTTTGTGGGCCACAACCATGATTGTGCTGGATGATTTAATGGACCCTTTCCATTTCTAGCTTTCCAAGCTGTGTATTTTTCAAATGATTTTTACAAATACTTCTTTCAGAGAGTCACACACAGGCAGGTGAAATTCAAATAATCCTAATCTCAGTCTAATGAGCGACACACTACATGGAGGAAATGAAGCTATGGAAGGGAGAATAAATCCTCAGGAAGAAAGAAAAAGCCTGTGTGGGAGAGCACTCTTGAGGGAGGTAGTTGCCTTACATCTTAATTTGCACATCAGCCCAACAGAGGAAAAAGCAGCATGGTTCATGAGACAGAGCACCAGCAGGAGGCACAGGGACCAGACCTGACTTCTGTTCCTGTTCCTGCCACTGCCAGACATATGATGTCAGCAAACTGCATCATTAATCTGCTCCCCTCCTTCCCACCCCATTATTTCATACTCTGTATTTATAGAGCACACTCTTCAGGACAGAGACTCTTTCTAACCAAGCCTGTGGATGGAGCCCAGCGCCAGAGCCCTTGAGTGTTTTGGTAACACCAATCATTTGTCAGACCCAAATCTCCTTCCTTCTCACCCTTCCCTCTGTGTTACCTTGACTTGCTTGGGAAAAGACTCCAGATTGAACAGAGAAGGCTATCAGACTTGGAATAATGGCTTTTTTAATTTATTGCTCCCGTGGACAAGTATGAACTGAGGCTCTATTGTGTGAGATGCAGCAGAAGCACAGCAATATAAAAAGATGCTTTCTTCTTCCAGGAGATGGTGTAATGGACTGATTGGAAGTGGAAGACTTCCTCTCCAAGGGGAATTTGAAATGACAGATGAGGAGGACATAAGCCATAAAGCGCCTTGGAAATGAAGACCAAGAGGCTTATGTGTAACGCAAATGACACGGGAAAACTTTGAGTCCCTGCTCTGCAACAGATTTCCTGTGCGATCTTGGTCACGTCACTTAGTTTTCCTGTGGCATAGCTCTCCATTGAAGACGGTACCTCACTATCTGGTATGGGTATTACAGGAATAAATCCACATCAACTGTGAGGCTTGCAGGCACCACAGTGTCATGACCTGTGTAAGAGCCAAATATGAAATTTAAAATTTTATTTGCAATATTTTTTGCAAATAAGTAACAGAATAGGTTACATATACTGTGTATTAGAAACACATATATTAATCTATTCAAATAATGCCCCTATTTCTCTACATCATTAAAATCATATAGTATTTTGTGATCATTTTGGTTTCACAAAAAAGCTCCTAAAATCAACTAGCCCAAATCAAAAACAAACCCCAAGCCAACTTGATTTATGACTCCCAATACTTTCTGCAGCAGTATCCAAAGCCACAGTACGGATATGACATTTCAGAAACCTGCCACATCTTCTGAGAGCTGTCACCTGCTGATTGAGCAGTTACTACCTTCGCCAGCTGCAACAGTATAGCATTCAGTGCCTACTCCCACATCCTAAGGGGGATGAGAGGCAAATGAGCCTTGAAGTTAAGAAAGGGACATCAGGAATTAATCAGATTCTCCATCCAAGCACTGAGTTTATTGAGAACACAAACCCATGGCACTCAAAACCTCAGTGCTCTGGAGCCTCATTCATGCAAAGGGAAGTGCCACTGATGGATCCCATATTTCGCCCTACCCATGACCACCCTCAGTCCTCCTCCTCTTTGCAAACGCCAACAAGAGCTGAGCCCTCCCGTGCCCCAGCCCAATCCTCCTTTGGTAATAGGCCTGTCTTGGCTCATCTCTTCTCTGAGCACAGCCCCGGTTTCTCCTTGTCCCCCAGACCCCATAGCTCCAGCTGACCCAGCCATAGCAGAGAACTTAGGGCACACGTGAGAGCAAGGTGGGAGAAGGGCTTGGGGAAGGAGTAAGTGTGTGTGCAGGGGGCTGTCAGGTTGAGAAGTAATCCTCTTGGAGCCAATCTGCCTCCCCCGCCAAGCACTGCCCCAAGTGCAAGCACCTATTCTAGCCACCCCAACAGACCCATCAAGAAGCCAGCCAGCCAGCCAGAGTGATGCTGTCAGAAAAATAAAGATATTTACTGGAATTTAAATCAAGTGAAATGTTGACAGAATGCGGGGGGAGGGGGTAATCCCAGATGAAAAACAACGTCCTTAATAGCTGTCCATTAGTTAACATATTTTAGTTGTATTTGCAACCCAAAATCTGCACAATTCTGGCTGTGCATGAGAGGCTGACAGTAAAATAGGCTAGAGAGAGAAAAGCCTGAAAGTCCCTAAATCCTCCCTACATTTCACAAGCAGCACTAACAGCAAAAAGAAATGTGTATCTGCAACATTTTCTCAAATTTAAGGTATTTTATCTGTATGGCAGGAAAGAGATTAATTATTTTCAACCAGCATACGCTTATTGCAATGGGATTAGGCAGCTATTGAAGTGTTACTACCTGCTGGGAATTTCAGAACTTCCCATATAATCTTTCTCCTCTGACATTAAAGAGGGAACACCTCAGGTATGCTTTACATTTTATCAAAATCTAATCACTGCTGACCAGTCAGAGTGGTCAGAGCAAAAATATGCCACTTCTCAGAAGATATTGAGTTTAGCCAGAAACATATCTATTTGATGTCTGCCACAGCAGGGGGCTAGAGCTGACATTCTCAAAGGCATCTTTCATTCTTATTTACACATCCAACAATTTTACATTGTTATCAGATAATGGCTTTATTAAAATTATGCATCTAAATTCACTAGGCTGAAACTGACAGCATCAGATCCCCTGTGTACACAGAAAAAAAATAATAATTAGTTGGTAAAGCCTATTTTCATTAACATTTGGGGTCATATCCCACAAAATCCTGGCATTTCTCAGCCCCGTTCTGATAATAACTCAGCAATTCATGAGCTAGCTGGCCAGCAACATTTGTCCTTTGAAACCAAAGGGCTTACAGTAGATAGAATATATGGATAATATTTACTTCCGAAAACGTACAGTGAAAATAAGCTTACTAAGCATAAGGAGATTTGGGAAGGTGTCCAAGAAATAATAAATAAAGAATGCAAAGAATTAAATATATTAGATCAGACTTTACGGCATAAGGGAAGGAACGCAGTCATCCGTTCTTTCCTTCCCCCTCTAGAGAGTTGTTTTTTTTTTAAATATATATTGTTCACTGTTTCTGGAATTCCCCTTTTAGTGCAGTTTATTTTAAAGATCACAGTATGGGGAATACATATTGCACAGCTGAAACAATGAGAAGTACGTTTGAGAAGCAGGTCTGAAATATCATGAAGTATCCGTGTTAAAAAGAGAACTGGAAAGCTTTCTCCTACGGATTACCTTGCTTTTAGCGTTTACTCACACGGTTTCGTCTGGTCTAGCGACTGCTACAAAGTAAAAACCACGGAACGTAGTGAAAAACACTAAAATTAATCCTGCTTATCACGGACTCTGGTGAGAAACCAGTGCAGTCGCTCCCAATGCCAGTGCTCCCAGTACCTCGGGAGCGCTGGAACACCGGGGCTCCGGGCGGGACGGCCCGTGCCTCCGGGACACAGGCGAACATAGGGAAGATCTGGGCGGCGGGCAGGGACAAAACCAGGACCTGCAGTCACAGGGGTTGTTTTTAAAATCCCCCATAACCGAGCGTCACGGCGCGGTCCCGTCCGCGCCCCTCGCACCGACCGACGGGCTCTGCCCTGTCCTGCCCTGCCTGTGCTCGCCGGGCTCCGCGCCCCGACACGCCGCCCGCCCGGCTCCGCGCCCGGGTCTGCCCGGGGCTCCCACCGCCCCAGCCCCTCGTCACCGCCGCCGCGGGGGGACGTGCCCGCGCCCCGCGACCCCCGGGCTCGGCTCGCCGTCCGCCCGCCCCGCGCTCACCTCCACGCCGCTGCCCGCGGCTCTGCGCGGGCGGAGCGCCCGGCGGGATGGGGCCAGAGAGAGATCCTTCCCGTGGAGGAGATGCCGCCGGGGCTGCCCTGGGCGCTCGCTGCCCTCCGGCGGCGGCGGGAGCGCTGAATGGCGGCGCGGCTGTCAGCGGGGCGCGGGTCGCGGCGGGCGCCGAGCGAGAAGAGCCCACGCCCCTGGCGGCGAGGCGCTGCCCGGCCCTGCCCAGCCCAGCCCGGCCCTGCCCTGACGGGGCCGCGCCGCCTTCACAGGCCCGCCCGCCGAGCTGCGGCGGCCCCTGGGGCAGAGGGCACTGGGGAGGGACGCGGCCGCCCGCCGAGGGGAGGACGCGCCGAGAGCCTCGGCCGTGTGCGCCCCCGGTCCGGGCCGGCGGCCGCGCTACTCACGGTGCGGTGCGGTGCGGTGCGGTTTGCATCGCAGCCGTAATAAGGACTGGCTGAGGTCACTTGGTCTGTTCAGCCTGGAGAAGAGGAGACTGAGGGAAGACCTCATCGCTATCTACAGCTTCCTCATGAGAGGAAGCGGAGGGGCAGGCACTGATCTCTTCTCTATGGTGACCAGTGACAGGATCTGAGGGAATATCATGAAGTTGTGTCAGGGGAAGTTTAGACTGGATATCAGGGAAAGGTTCTTCTCCCAGGGGGTAGTCGGGCACTGGAATAGGCTCCCCAGGATAGTGCTCACAGCACCAAGCCTGACAGAGTTCAAGAAACGTTTGGACAATACTCTCAGGCACATGATGTGACTCTTGGGTCTGTCCTGTGCAGGGCCAGGAGCTGGGCTTCAGCGATCCTTGTGGGATCCAACTCAGGATGTTCTGTGAAAATCGCTCTCCTGCCACTCGGCACCTGCCCAGGCACAAGCTTGCACACAGTTGACATGAAGAGCGCAGTGGGCAGGCGGGAGGCCGATGTCCAGGGTCAGCGAGTGAGCTTTCAGTGGCGAAGACAGAACATTAAATGGCAAAGAGCAGCACCAGCTCCTTAATGTGCCAAACATCACATATATATGGGTATTTGTCATGTCCAGTGTTTATGAATAATGTTCAGGAACTGTTGTTACATGATAAAACTATCCTCTTGCAGATCTTTCTTAAAAAAAACCCCTTTCCATCTGCTTTTATGCAACAGACTCAGATATTTCACTGACATGGAGTCTGTGATTTAAATACAGACCAATGGATACCCACATACCCACCAAGCTACGAAAGGGTTTCAAGGAGCATTTAAATCAGGCAATGTTACATGTAATGAATCTTCCTGCTTTTCCTAATTCATTTGCAGTAAGTGTGGGCATGACATAAAGGCCCAAGAGTAAGTAAATGTAAGTAAGTTTTGGTGTCCAAAACTATAAAGAGATTAAAATGTCCCTCCTAGTTAACTTGTATCATCTATATGACCAAGAAAATACAATTTCCACATGACCCTGGAATCCCTGCCCCAAGTGAATGCTGAGACCAAACAGCTGATTAGCCACCCGCGGCTGTCACTCGGCTCTGATCAACCTGCGCTAAAACCCTTTTCCGTATGCTAGCTGGGGTCTGCGGTGGTTAATGATTCACAGGCACACTGCCATCTGGAGTCCTGACAAAAACCTTCAAGAGGGCAAGATAAACACTGAGGAACTCGGACTGTATTTTGAACAGCAAAAAGTGAACTATTAATTTATTCCAGGCTGTTTTTAAACATTTTAATTTTAGTAATTCAAATTCCTAGTATTCTCCTGGTTTTTTTTTAATAGAGGTGTGTACAGTTTTTTGTTAATTCAGCTGCCTTTTGATGTCTGTAAGATTATGTTTGATGTTTTGGAGGGCAAGGGATACACACACGTGTGTATCCAGTCTGATAAGTGAAGGACACTGCGTTTTGCCACCAGACACTTGCAGCTACACAATCTGTTATATGTCATGCGGTGAGATTGCTCAACCCTTCCTTTGGATGGTTAGGAGCCTTCTGTGCCCAGTCCTGGTCTGTGTGACTCTGGCAGCAAGAATTCGGCCCCAGGGAGTGCCACTGTAGAGGTGCTAAGGTACAGAGGTGCATAGTTGTGCCAGGAGCTCCAAGCGGATGAAACGTGGTACTGGTTTGGTTTGAATGAAACAGGAAATAAATCACAGGTGGTAATAAAGACAATAATACTATAAGTAGATTCCAGATGATGGAGAAGTTCAGAGGAGAGTGAGGTGAATGGCTACCTGCTCTGAAATGTCTGCTAAAGTCCCAGGACTGAAACTCCAATCTCACTTGCTGCCTATATTTAACATCTGAAAAATTTTACATTGGTCAGTGTATTGCCAGGCTTTTTTCCCCAATAAACACAATCTTTTGAAGTTTTAATCACTAAGAAAAAAGTCTTTTTCCTCTGTTGTAATGCAGAGGAGAAAGTAAAGAAATCCACGCAGCAGGAAAGAGTCTGGAACATGTGGCAAGATGTTTTACTTGTATTACAGTATTTTGCACTTACTATAGTGTCTTTGATCCAATGGCCTTAGAGTATTTTATGAGTTATGAATGATCTTTGATCTTTTTGTTTCCCAATCCTGATGAAAAAGGCTTTGTCTTGTTTTTTTTGCCAGAGTAAACTGATTTGCTTGAGATTATGCTCAAACTGTAAAGCCAGAAACGAAGCCAAGATGGCAGCTCAGGTCACTGTGCTCTTCCTCTGTGCCTTCTTTCAGACCCATCTCACCTTCCAAAAGGGAACTGAGTCCAAAAAAACAGTGATTCAAAATCACAAGTTGCCCCTATGTTTACATGGTAAAAATTGTAAAGACCCTAGATAACAGAACAATGAGCTCAGGATAAATACACAGGCTACTTTATTAAACCATTTGAAGCACACTGGATTATGTTTGCACATAACACACCTGCTCTGATGCTAAGGACTAAGATCTGTCTTTGTTAACATGCCGTCCAAATTTCATCAGGAACATATTTTTCATTAAAATGTTTCAACGGAGCTGGTCTCTGAGGCATCTGAGTGGCAGTGGATAAAATGCTGGGTTTCCTTGCCATTAGAGTTGATTGGTTTCCCTGGAGAGGGAGAAACTAATAAAGAAGGGACAGGAGAACAAGGGAGCAGATGAATACTCATTTAGTCCACAACCATAATGTTGAGAACAAAATTAATTTAGACACTGAAGAATACAAAGAGAGAGTGACCTTTAACTCTGATCCGTAGCACCAGCCACCAGTGCGATAAACAAGCAGGGAGCATGCAGATGGATCCCACCTGCATGCAGATTCCAGGTAGCCGCTGTGCTGAGGTGGCCCATGTGGATGAAACATTAAAGACAGTCATGGCAGGAAGGTCAGGCAGGAAAAAGCATCATGGCCTGTGAAAATGAGATTACGTGTCATCCAGCTGCTGGCAGCTGTGCAGAAAGCACTTGCACATGCAGTGATGGGCGCTGTCAGGGGCTGTGGGCAGCTGCCCCCTGCTCAGCCAGGCCAGGACAGCCACGCTGACTCCAGCCACAAGCTGAAACAGATCTGCTTGATTTTACCCAAAACAAGTTATGGGTACTTATATGAGGGGCACTGTCACCAGATTGGCTGTGTTGGTGGTTTTCAGTGGGCATAAGGTGCTCTGTTGGTTTCCCCACTGCCAGCACAGTTGGGTTGGGAAGAAAATGTCTTTTTCTTCTGTTGGCATAAAAATAAGATCACGTAGTAGCACATATTGTCTACAGACCACCGGGTGTGAAAGCAGAATGGCTGGCTACCGAATTCCCTCTCTGCTCTGCGTAGGGGGGAAGAGAAGTGACACTATATGTGATTTCTATCTGTGCAAAATATGCTAAAACCCTCCTCTTGCTGATATGAAATTGACCTCAAGCTTCCCAACGGGAGCAGTAATAATATCCTGACTCAGAAGGAGAAGCATGTGAGCCAAAGAAATTTCTATTCGCCTTCATCTGCACTGGCAAAGGAGAATTACTTGTGAAACCCCCAAAGCAGTGCTGGCTGGGATACAAGATAGTCATCTGTTGTGGATGATCAAGGTAAGGGCCAAAACAGTAATATAAATATTTGGTGGTTTAGGGGAAGCTTAAAAAAGCTGGAAACTGGAGGCTGGAAAAAAGGAAGAAACTGAACCATGTCCTTTCATAAATGATACCTCTGCATTGTTCAGGAAAATTTCTCGAGCTATTTTTAAAAAAAAAAAAAAAAGAGAGAGAGAAATGTTGCACTGCCTGACTACAGTCTTGATTGGAAAACTGACAAGAATATTAATAATTTAATGACCAAAGGCATTTAAATTAAAAAAAAAAAGTAGGAAAAAAAAGGTAAAATTGTCAGATTGTTCAAAATTAGAAGCATAAAGCTGGTACAGAACTTAAAAGAAGATGAGATCTGCAGTCAGTAATGTTGAGTGATAAGGTATTTGTGTAATTTTTATATATATTTAAAACAAAAGAATGGTTGCTATTCAACTGATCTACTGTTATGTGAAAAACCTTTTAATTGGAATGCAAAAGAAACACAATAAATTGTTCTGTTCTGGTTTGGGGGTGAAAAACAGATGATAAAGCCATGTTTCAGGTTGGTAAGAAAATAATTCCTGTACCAATGCAAGCCTGAGAATGTAAAACAAGAGCAGCTCCAGTTAAAGAACTTAAAAGTCTGCATCTCTGGATAAACTTGCATCCAACAGTTTGTATATGTTATTTGCCCAATCACTGGTTCTGGAGATGCTGTGGAGCTTTGAGACCACTGAATGAATTATCATCTGTGGGGTTTTATTGATTTGATTGGTTTGTAAAAAGAGAGCAGCCCTGGCTGATACAGAGCTGTCAACTTTACCCTGATTCCAGACACAGGGATGCAAAAGCTGATAATCAAAAGGGAGAGCACCATCACCAATGCCACTTGACAAAAGTTGGTGGAAAATGCATTTTAGATGAAGTTACAAGTTTGGTGAGTAAAGGGAGCAATGTTATAATGTAATAATACTTTACATTTCCACAGAACATTTGATTTGGTAACCCCTGACATTTCCACCAAGGATGCTTCTGTAGAATTAGCACAGTATGCTTTAAAAAGATTAAGTGTTCACTAATTGGTCTCAAAATGTCCTTTTAATGTGCAATTTTCATGCAGGATGTATTTACCAAAAGATTTAAGTGTGGATTAGTCTTTAGCAATTTAAAACTTCATCGAGACCTAAAAGAGGATCTAACATCTAACTGCTCAATTTTTCAGGTAACACACAAACTGGGAGAGTGGTAGGTTCTGAAGAAAAGTCACTACCACTAAGCAATCTCTGAGTAAGCTGAGCTTTAGCAAATAATACTTATTTTAATACAGCTCCCATAAAATTACACATCTTGGAACAAAGATTGCAGAACATGCTTTACAGGATGTGCAGCTCCCTCCTGGGGACTCATTACTTTACACAGATCTGGAGATCATGCTGAGTTGTTATCTAATCTTGAGCTCCCACTGTCACACCAGTTAGTTCATCCTGCTGCCCACAAGTTTGGAGCAGAGAACAATGCCACCTTACTTTGACAAGTCTTTTGCCACTAGCCTACCTGAAAGTATTATTGCCAAAGCACAAGAAATATGACCTCGACCAGATTCCTATGAGGAAACACAAAACCACTTGCAGAGAGAGTAGTTAGCATGGGTATCAAAATAAAGAGATGATCAAATGAAATTTCAACTGTCACTGTGAGAAATAATCACACACAACCATAGCATGAACGACAAGCCCTGAGGAAGCAAACCTGCAGGAAAACATCTGTAAGCTGCCAGGGAAGCTGCAGGGCAGGTTTAATCAGATGAAGCTGAATGAAACCTTCCATCTACACCGTTGGCTAATAAACCCACTAAGGCTCAGGCTCATAGTTTTTCTACTGTGCTTAGGAAAACTCTGGCTTCGGATACCCACTGGGAAGCCTGCCTGCAGTGCACTTAGTCTAGTGCAGTTTTCAGAAGACCACCCTCAAACCCCACATTCCCTCTTAAGATGCCCACAGGAAGGAAAGTCCAGAAAAAGTCTAAGTCATATTTGCATCTGAGGTGTGTGGATGGGGAGTGAACAAGCACGAACATAGGTTCAAGCACATCTTTGATAGCGTGGACATGCTGTCTGTGTGTGATGGGTGTGAGTATAAAAACTGGAGGAACAAATTACCTCTGCAGTTAGGACTTTTACTATAGCTTTCCCTGGGCCCCTGCTGGTGTTCACAACTTAAGGTGGTTATTAGGTAAAAGCCTTTGGAAGAGCAGAAAAAAGGACAATGTGGTGGGCAAAAAGAATCCAAATTATTTATGTTTAAGAAACAGTTACATTCCAGGACACCAGGCATGACAGGAACTAAGGCTTAATAAAGCACTTATTAAATATAAGCTCCACTGCTCAGAAGTCAAAGCCAAACAAACTCTGATTATGTACACCAAAAACATATTTCCAACAGGTAACAGTCACCGGAATAATCTGCCAAGGGCTGCAGTAGGATTTCCCAGAAGATGCAACCTCTTATTGTTTCTAAAGAGAAACTCTACTTCAAACACAAATTAAATAAGGGAAGTCTTACGGCCTCTGTTACCCGAGAGGTCATGCAAGATGGTCATAATACTCTCTTCTGGCCTTGTAACCTATAAATAGATTAGAGTCCCAGTGGAAAAAAAGAATTATCCTTATCTTGGGCTTTCCCAAAACACTGTGAAAAAAACAATAGGAATGCAGAAAGATCAGAAATAGTCACTTAGCAACAGTTGTGTCTGGTCTGGTATTTCTACTGATTTTGATTTTTACTGCAGAATGTCTTTTAAGATCTTCTTTCTTACTGCCAGAGTCAGCCATGCCCAATACACCCATTTCCAGAGCTGCTAACTAGTCTACGTTTGATAATCATAACAAAGGTTGGGTTTGAAGTTGGTGGGAGTTTTGCCATTCTCATCTAATGGGTGGATCAAACCAGAGTATCTTTGCAATTTAAGGACACACCTCAAATCCTCCATCCGATGCAAAATGAAACTCAGAGGAATTATGCCACACACACACACACAGCTGCTGAGTCTGGCTGAAAAAACAGACGTTTCTCACATATCGTGTCAAATATTGTTATATTTAGGCAACATTTGAAAAGAATTCTACCTACATGAAGTGGGTCACTAAATAGCCACTATACAAATGCCATACCAGCCACAGACACAAATGTATTCTGTGCAACTGTGCTGCTTTTATTGTTCTTTGCAAAGAGAGAGTGCTTCACATAGCATGTGTCCTCCTGCAATGTTTTTTGGTTAGAATAAAATAACAAGTCCTGTCTTTTAGTTTCTGGGAGTGTTCTGCACGCATGAAGCAAGTGACACAGGAGCACCAATTTGTCTAATGGTTGACTTCAAAAATACAGTGAAACAGCATTTAATCAGTCCCCTCCTTTACTTACTTACTGAAATAATTTTGATGATTTTAAGTACATAAAATAGTTTGAATTGACAAAATTACGTAAAACATCTGAATAGTCTGAGCCTTACGGTCACAGCAGGACTAGATTCAGAAAAGTGCTGTGACTATTCCCCTTTTTACCTTGAACTTGCTGTCCAGCTCTGCTGTCAGCATGGCAGAGCAAGGTTTAATGTGCTCTTTCATCAGCAGAAATTTGAAGTCACAGCATTTGCAGTCCAGTGGGAAAGCAGGAGACCCAGGAGCCTACCTGGTCTTTGGTCTGGAGCAGAGATACGAAGCAGGGTGGTTCCTGTCAGGTGTACCTCTCATGAGCATGTACCAACTTCCAGGCTATGGGGTTTTCTTAAACTGAAGTTGTCTCAGTCACTCCTGAAACTTTTGTGTTTCCATGGGTTTTTTTGGTTTTTTTTTTTTGTTTGTTTTTTTTTGTTTTTTTTTTTTTTGTTTTTTTTTTTTTTGTTTTTGTTTTTGTTTTTTTTTGTTTGTTTGTTTGTTTTTTGTTTTTGTTTTTTTTTTGTTTTTTTTTTTTAAATTTGAATAATACTTTAATTCTAAGCCCCAAAGAAAAATTACTCTCAAGCCTGCTGGCCAGGACAACTACCTGGGAGGTATGGCAGACACTTGGCCCTCAGCTATAATAAAAGTATTTGAATAGATCCTTAAAATACAGATCAATGTTGCCAACAGAGAGGTCTAGAATATTCTCTCAGCTTGAGTACTTGTAGCTCAGTCTTGGGAGAAAAAAATGATAGTTGAGGTCTTCCCAGATGAAGATGACCTGGAATTACAGGGTCTTGTATTTCACATGAATGCCTAAAGGGCTGAGAATCAGGATGAAATGGGAGCTGCAAGAATAGGAGAAGCAACGTAATTGTTAGATTTGTCAATCTAGCTCAACAGAAAATACATTAGAGAGGGAGTTCCTCCCAGAGAAAACAATGGTTTCTTATCAAATCCACAAGTAACTTTGAATTGCCCATTCCTGCCTTTTCAGTGCATATTTTGAAAGAACTGTCCAATTGCAAATGAGAGCCTCCCTAGCTTCTGGAAGAAGGAACTTCTACTGTTGGCAACAGGCTCCTATTGTCTCCCACTACTGTCCTCGTGAATTCAGTGACAAATACTCACACTAATTTTAGAAGAAGCACAGTCAGGCTTTTTGGACAAACCATAAAAGTCCTGTTAGAAGAACTGAGCATCAAAGAGTTTAGCTAATCAATATGCACCCAGTAATGATTATTAAAGATACACTTCTGAAGACTTCCAAATACACATATATGCATACTTTTCAGAGGAAAAAATCTGCACTTCAGATATGGTCCAGAGTAGATCCGTGTTTCCATAGGCTGAATATAATTTTCCTGAAAACAAAGGCAAAGGAGAAACGGAAAAGGTGTACAGATTCCTGAGGAGTGTTTTCCTGTCAGATACAAAAAAGCCCATGTTTTCAAATGAAAAACATAATCATCATTCAAGACTGCTCCATAAAAAGGCAAGCACTTTTTGAGCAGACTTCTGTTGAAAGGACCATGTATTTGGGCAGCCCTGGCAAAATGAGGTAATGGTCATATATTGTGATACAAATATCCTAGGAATAATCAAACCAGGAAAGGTTCATATATGCACACTCTGTATTAAACTGTAGGAATGGCAATTCCTACATCTTCCCCTCTTCTAGAATCCTGCTAGGAAACAGGACTGGACAATGACAGTTTAGGATACTGTCATGTACTAACATGGTACTACACTCCTGTAAACATCTCGCTCCATCGTTCACCCAACAGCTGGCTCTCAGTATGGTTTCAGGTACGTGATTTCTGTTGTATGGCAGCTGGGAAAACACATTTCACCTTCCCAGTGAAACGTCTGGCTCGAACTCAGACTGGTTCCCTCAGGAAAGTGGTGCTTTTGTAGACATCTGTAGCTTGACTATTCTGGCTTGGATGGGTCACAGGCTACTCAGCAACAGAACAAGGGCATTCTAATTACATTTAGTTCTGCCCTTAAATCAAAACTATCTTGCACCCTTTTAAGTACAAAGTGAGACAGTAAAAATTAGTTGTGCTTTAAATATCTGCCCCATGGAACCACAAGATTTTGATGTGTAAAGGTTTTAAAGCTGCTTAAAATATTTAGAAAGAAAAAAACTCAACAGAACAGTCTGTTTAAGAAAATGTTTTAATTTTATTACTTTCTGGTAGTCATTTTCTTATGTGTAATTTTCTCATTTTTCTCTAAACCAGCTATACAATTTACCCAATAGATTTCTTCTCTGTAGAAAAAGAAATCAAGGAAAAATACTGGGAAAGAAAAGCTTGACAAGGTACCATTATTGTAAATAGGCTGTATTATTATTGCTTAATTAAGATAACGAAACAGGTTGGAGGAACCGAGGCTGGGAGTTTACACTTGCCATTTCCTTTCAGGTTTTATTCTTTCTGCACAAGACATGCCCCCTTGTGGGGAGAGGTTCAGGCCCACAAACCATTGGTCTCCCATGACAGGTTTGGTATTGGGCAGAAGAGACGGTTGTCACAAAAAGCTTTTTGTATCTGAATTTCTCAATTTTCAGTCCCTCCCTAGAAGTGTCATCTTAGTGTACCTCACATTCAGTGGGTTGTGGAGAGGATGAAGAAAAGCAGCAAGCTGTAAGGCCCCCAAAGATATGATAGCAGGGGTTAACACAGTAAGAATAGTGTGGAACTGGTTCCTTTAGCTGTGTCAAATACCTTAGTTTTAGCACCCTCCTGGAGCAGAGGAAAACTGCCCTAAAGAGAGCACTGCACTAAAGTTTGCTTGTGATAAGAGGACACAATTCACTGAATCTAAATGAGCATCCTACAAACCCTAGGCATCATCACTGTAGGGATCTCTGCACTTTACTCCTTATTGGCAGGCTCTTAACCCATGTCTAAGCTATGGTAACACTGAAATAGTTCTGAAAATATTTTCAGGCTCTTATTAAAAGCCTTTTTGTCCTTTTTTGTAATGTTGATTTGGCCATTACAACCACAATGCAGTTACCTATATGTTGTCCTTGCCCATACCTTGAATTAATTTTGTTATTTACTAAAAATCGTCTCTTCAAAATGCCAAAAATTTAGGTGATGTGGATCATAAACATCCACTTAACTGTTATCATGACAACAGATCTTCAAGTAGTGTAGCAACTCCACTGGAGTTATGAAAACTGAGGCTATCAAATTGCATTCAGTGTGAACACAGGGTGAGGAATACCAAACAATATGATACCTTGTGATTATTAAGCACAGGGTGATAGTCTTCTTCCTCCATTCAATACTGAAAACATATTAATTTTCACATATGAGAGATAAGCAAACCAACTGTCTCCGCAAAACAGGTGACAGGCTGATGAAACAAACGTTTGTAAAATGAAACAAACAAATGTCTTGTAAAAACTACAAGATAAATCCCAAGCCCATTAAAGCACAGAGACTGGAACAGTGACAAGAGGCTGCTCCACTCCACTAGAGCAGACAGAGAAAGGGCACCCAAAGTGCAACATAAATTGACAGGAAGGATGATGGCAAGGAAAGAGAAGGGAGGAAGTCTGTGCTAACAATGTTTCTATCTGAGCTATTAGCATAAGATATGACAAAATAAACACCATGATTTCTAGATTCACATAAAATACAATAATCTCTCCTGCAGCAAGTTCTTTCTGTATCAAAGTACAGATCCCCAAGGTCCTCTCTTAGAAAACTGTTCATCACTTCAGGGAGAAAGGGTTATTCTACGCTGGTTTGTTCCTTACACCTCAGTACACATTAAAGTGACTTTTCTTATCACTGCGGATACATCTGTCTGCTTTGTTGCTCTAGACATAAACAAACTGCAATTGGAGTACGCAGTAACCTGTCTTCTGGGTGCTGACCCTCATGGAAGACTACAGGGATATTCTCTCCACTCTCACTTGTGTGCAATCTTCATCTGAATTCTCTTGAAACTACAGAGCACATCAAATAAAATGTGAAAAATGACTGAGTTGGCTTGAGACAATTGACATGCTTCTGACTTTGTGATTTCTATTTCCTTTCAGTTCCATTTAAGAGGATTCAGCACTTGAAATACCTGAGAACTGTAAAGCATTGCAATGTTCATGTTTGTTGCAGCTGACTAACAAAATAAAATATTTAAGTCAGTTCTTGGAAGGATTCTGCCCTCTGCTCTCAACTGTTACATAAAAAAATTGTACACAAATGACATTAGCTTTGTGTCAGAAATAAATTTGGGTAGAATCTCAAGCCTTCCACTGAATCGTCTCTGCAAAGATGGCCCATCTTTTCAGCAAGAAGCAGCCTAGAGAAAGCAAAAGAAGACATGCTGTATTAATTGAGGACAACATGGTAACTAAAGTATTAAATACAGCAATTATTACTTACCTTTCTTTGGCTAAGAGAACAGACATCCCCACCAGCTTAGCAAACTCATCAGCTGTGAGAGAACCCTTTTCAGATACCTGTCAAAAAACAAATACACAAATAAACAAACTACAGCATTAAAAGAACGACAAAGTTCTCTCAGCTACTGAATCAGGTCTAGCCTTGAGAAGTGATAAACCGGTAGCAAATCTCTTGAGAAGAAAACTAGTTTGTTTACATTTTTAAAAAGTACAACTAATTATGACTATTTCCCCTTAAAAATATCTATTTTGTGCCTGGGGGAAATTGCCAAGTATAAAAAAGGAACACAGAAAAGAGTTAGATCTCTAAAAAAATTGTATGGTACCCTTTTCTTTGGATTTTTTTAAAAGATGCCTTGGTATAAAATGAATGGAAAAATCAGAATAGCTCAGACAGCAGTATACTGTCACTATAAGTATCTACACAGCCCAACTATACTAAGTGATTCTGCAAACACCAAAGCCTAAATAAGGAAATAAAAGACCTGTTCAGGGCAGATCATCAATGTAGAAATTGAAGTAATCTCAGGTAGAAGTGAAGAATTTGAGTTTAAAATTTAAAATATAACCACTCCCTATAGGAAAATCCCCAAACCTTAGTACTTGACATGATATTATGGCATACTAGGGGGATAAGTAAAAGCCACCATCACATTCAGTTGATACAAAGGACTGGTTCAGTCTTGGGACTCCACACTTTGGCCCCTTTGTCTCAACCAGGCTACTTAATACATGCTAAAATGAAACCTTCTCACACATGTTGGACATATGCATGTTTGAAATGCTAGATAAATATTAGATATGAAGTCTAGACTTATTGCTGCATTGAATTTCCCAGATAAACATGTTTTATTACCCAAAAATTAATTTATTCTTCCATTTCTACATTGCTGTAACTCATGCAAACTTGTAATTCTGGATGCAGTTGCCATTTCCTGCTTCCCACATAACTGGGTGGGAAGGGGTCTATTGTGCATCATTCTCAGCAGTAGTCATTTTACAGAAACTCAGATTAAATTAGTCCTAACATGAGATTTTAGGAAGCTAGGTGATCAAATCTGAGTAATGGAAGTCAGCTATACAATTGGTGATTAATTATCTTTCCTTCCCAAACCACTACTCTCATCAAGGGTGACTTTGGATTCCTTTGACATCCATGTCATTTCCTGTCTTCACTAGCCATTCAAATCACATCTCTCTCCTCTCTGAAACCTTTCACTTCTTCTCAGAACTTAATGTATAATGTACAGTAACATGAAAGTACAGGGTGCTTTTGGCCACAAGTCTGATCTCACTTCCTGTTCCCTTCTGGGCTAGCCTTCCTCATTTGAAGCCTCTCCCTTACATTTTTCTATGGAGTCAAAGTCTCACATTAGGAAAATAACAGAAAAAAGGCACTTTGGTAATAAATCCACCAGCTGTTACTTTTTCCAGTTAATCTCCTTTGTTATCAAGAAAGGTTTTTCCTTTCCTTTCAAAGAGATAAGTACTCTTACTGAAGGCAACAAATATTTAGAAACCAATCA
This sequence comes from Chiroxiphia lanceolata, assembly GCF_009829145.1. Lineage (NCBI taxonomy): Eukaryota > Metazoa > Chordata > Aves > Passeriformes > Pipridae > Chiroxiphia > Chiroxiphia lanceolata. The sequence continues at coordinate 56,105,536 of NC_045638.1, forward strand.
GAAAAAAACTCTAAAATAGAGTAGGTATTTTTCTGCAAATATAAGGAAATAAACTGAAAATATTAACATATATTGAAAGATTTAAGCATTTTAGTTTTGTTAATTTAGAATGGAATCTTTTAGATGGCTATATACATTTCTCTTATCTAAAAATATTTTTGATGAGTGAAAGCTATATGGTAACAAATCATGGAAAATGCACTGAAGAGTCTACCTCATATGAAGTGAGAAGCTGTCTGCAATAGCTCCACTTTTTCTCGACTGCCTAAGACAAAGCCCTCTTTGACTTTAATATTTAACCTGAGATACACTGAATTAGCCTTTTCTTAAGTGTGTGAAAATCAAAAAATTACATTCCACTGAAAAAGACACAGAAAAATGCATCAAATAATGGGATAACAGGACTTCAAAGTGTCCAGAGGCAGCAAGACCACAAAGGTTTATGACACTGAACAATTTATACAATTTTTTTCCTGATGAAGCTAGCTTAATTTTATACACAATATTCTCCAACTGAGTGCTCATCACAGCAGCAAACTCAGTGCAAGATGTTACACATACAATATACTGTTTTATGAAATAAAGCCAAAGCAAACAACTACCTATATCAACCTTTAAGAGCTGCTTCCACTGCCTTCAAGCACATCGTGTTCAGTGTCTGAAATGGGCTTCTGTTAAATGAGGTGCTCAATACCTGCCACGAATTTCATCCTACAGCACAAGAGATCTGAAGGAAGGTTTTAGGTTAATAAAGTTTGAGAAGAGATGGAAAAGTGATTTATTCCTTAAAGAGAAAGCAATGACTAGAGTTATTGCCTGCACTGAACTTTGAAGATAAGTGCTATTTAAGTATTACTCTAGAAGATATGGAAGTGGAATATTTTGTATTTCAAAACCTCAAAAGGAAATTCTGTACCTCGAGTTTTTGTACCTAATGTATTTAATTTTCCCCGAGTATGGTCAGAACACTGAAGGAAATGAAGTACACTTACTGTTTCTAAAGCAGAAGCTACCATTTCCTCTTCATTATGAGACTGGAGTTCAATCACCATCACACCACTGTCAAATATCCGAAGCCTAAAATCAAAAAAGAGAAGCAAAGTAACTAAAAACCCCGTGCACATCACCTATGGTCACATTTCTAATGCATCCACGCCTATAACCACATTACAAAAGGGGGAAAAAAATCCAAAAACCCCCAAACAAAAGCTGTAAAATGAACTTAAGCTTAATAGCATCTTCAAAATCTAAACAGACTGAAAAGACCAGACTACATGTCTGGTCTTGGTTAAACCCTTTTCCCAGTCTGAAAAAATTACATTGGAAGTGAAACAAATAACACCTTCCTAGTGAAGTGAACCATAGCTAAAAACTAGTACTTTGATGTAGAGTGGATATTGGTGCATACAGCAGCATCCTTTAAGTAAAGAGTGTCTTTGTAGTAGATTTTTGTTGCTGTTGTATTTTTTTTAAAAGGTAAAATATTAAATCATCATGGTCTGACCTCTGAGTGCCACGTTTCATAAATAAATCTGTAAAGCTCTTACCTTATTGGCAATTTCAGTGATTCCAGCATTTTACAAGCATTTACTAAATCTTCTGGTGACAGCAACTATTAAAATAGTAACACATATTTATTCACAGCTTGCATTTCAAGTATACAGTACAACACCAAAACAAACAGTTTTAATAACTACAGCTATAAAATACACCAGGCCACACTTATTGTTAATTTTCTTCCTTTCTTTTGTGCAGTCTATTTTCTTGGCTTCTATGCTGCTTTCTGTTCCTTTATTATGTGTTCTATAATAATCCTTTCGCCTTGTTTACAGAAAGAATTGTTGTATTTTGTAAAAAAAACCCCAAAACATTCACCATTCTTTAGTAGTTTCTGTCCTTTAAGTTTTCTTTTCAGATAAGGATGGATTTTTCCTTTTACGTGGTATTATAAAAAGCAGCACACATTATCACAACTAGTGAAGGATACATAAATATTACATGGAAGAAGGAGAGAGGTAAAAACAGCCTGATTTTAATAAAAGGCTGATCGCTTCTTGCTGTTAGACAGGTAGAATGAGCGATTGTTAGGGAACATTTTTACCCTTTTTCTTGAATGACCTTATCACTAAAGTACATTTTATAAAGTATTTAACAAAAGCAGTTTCTCACCTCTAACCCTCGCGCACGATTCACCAGACAGTACACTTCCGTGAGCGACATGATCCCTCCTCGCTCCTGTGTTAAGCACAAGACTGGTAAGAGCAAAAGCATTAATCCAGTAAACACAGGATGTCCAGTCGTATGTGACTGATTAAACAGGTAAAACACAGGAGCTACGTGATGGGCCTGAACAGAGAAAACTGAAGAGGTAAATTGTATCTTTCGCTAATCAGCTTAAACTAAACAGTAACACTACACCCAAAGACTGTGAATTACTTTGCTTTTAAAGCTAAAAATAAATGTATGACACAGGAACAAGAAATTTCAATATGTAAATCTATCAATCAATTTACCATTTTTACTTTTCAAACAAACTCAGTTTTCAGTTCTGATCACAGTAGGCAGCACACAGTTTTCACAAAAGTACTGTAATATGTATGTTTTTCAGTAGGAACATAGCCTTTTAAGTTGCAACATGAAATCCAACTTTTTGGTGAGAATCCTGAATTCTGTAATAGCTTCAGATAAATTAAACCAGGAGATATTACTAAGGGCACGTAATCTACTTAATAATTCTGTCTTATATTTGCAAAATATGTAAATTTAAGCAGTTTAAAGACTTATTACTTGTATTTTCAGTCAGTGTCATTTCACTTCATTTTAAAAATGTTATATTCTGCAGCAAGGGATGAATGCAGGGCTGTTCAAATAGAAGAAAGAGCACTTGTACAATTTTTTAAGACTCACTGATATTTTGTAAATAGAAGAATTCTGCAAATTCTTACTTATATTTAAACATTCAAAAAGAGGATATATATTCCTTCCATAAACATTGAATATGAGGCTGTGCCGCAAGATTTGAGACTTTAAAAAGAGGCACAGCACTGCAGCCAAAACATGTTTACACTGAAATTCAGCAACACAGAGAAAGTGCTGGTGCAAAATGAAGTACTTTACCTCCAATGGTGTCTGCAGCATTCCAGCTAGTTGCTTTGCCAGTTGCATGTGGTACTGTGTACCCGATCCATATGTTTCCCTAGTAACTGGATTAGCTATACCCATACTCAGTAGATAGGACTTGAACCTAATAGTCTGAAAGAGCAAACAGATGAATTTACAAGTACATCAGCTAGTGAATGATTCTGGCTTTTAAAAGTCTTTGATTTTATTACTATAAGGGAGTTTTAGTGAATAAATCCTTAAATTTACTACCAAAAAAGTAAATTGCTAACAAAGAGAAGGCAAGACTTTACACAATTTTTTTTTGACCGGCAGAGGTCAAAAAATAGAAAAAAATATACAAAATCAGTAAAATCCTTGTGTTTAAGAAGCATTAGAAGAAAAATTAACACTAAACAAATAAATTCAATAAGGGACCAAAACACAAAGAAACCAACCAGGAAGTGGTTTTTATTAACATTACATGCAATTAATAGATAGCTTTTTGCTTGTCATAGGCACATTTCTGTTAACTTTAAAAAACAAAATTCATTTACCTCATCCTCAGTGATGTCACCTTGTTTTTCTTTAATCTTATTAGCTATTGACTTGGATAACTCCACCATTTCCTTAGCCTGTCAAGAAAGACACATAGTTAAGTCAACTTTCAGATCAACGGAGAAAAGCATGTTTGAAACTGAGGAAACAAGCATAAGTCTACTTGGACAAGTGACACATGCCATACATACCTTCTCCATTAGTTTGCTAAGATCCTCAAAAGCCTGAAACAAAAAGCAGACAATGCAGATCAGTGTAATTTATCTTCATGGATACAGGAAGTTGCCATTGTACACCTATCCAAGCTGTTCATAAGAGATGCTATCCCTTTAGGTTAGTATGTTACAGTATGATATATCAAATATAATTTGTTGATGCATCTATTTTATGTCAGGTCTTTTAACTAAAATAAACATAAACAACAGAGAATGAAGAAGAGAATCAAACAATTGCACATTTTTCCAGTATGCAAACAGTAGTTCAATATGATTTATGAAGTCCACAATAGGAAGGAACAATGAGATACTGAGAAAAGATTAAACTGTTGAAGTTTATTATGCTCTCCTATAAACTGGGGGAATGTTTCTTGGTGGTGATGGCAAGTTTTCTTCCACCAGGTAACTCTCTCAGGAAGATCTATTGTTTCTGGCAGCAAGCCAGATGTAAAGATACAGATGTACTCCTCTGGACAAGATGATTTTACTTTAATCAGTAGATGTTACTAAGTTAATAAGAAACAGTCATTTCAAGTGAGCAAGGAAGAGGGTGTATGTTTTCATGTGTATGCTTAACTGAAGGGACAAAACCTCTAAAAATGTGTGGCAACATCTTTTCATTTGAATATCACAGTAAACTGCTATGGTCTCAAATACCCTTTGTGTGCTGTTGTTGGAGTTGTATTTTAGGCTTAAATAAAACATATTTTAAAAATAGCCGAAGGTATACGGAAATTCAAAACTTTTAGTAATGAAAACCAACTAGCTTTAAAAAAATTCATGTTTAAAAAAAAAAAAAAGACCTAACAACACCATTAATGCACCTATATTAACAAGTGACTCTGTTCTCCCATCCTCACCCACACACATTCAGCATCCCCACTCGCTTCTCTCAGATACGTGACAACATGTCCACGAGGTCAACTTTTTCAAACAATCTTTTTTGAACAACTGATGTGAGAAAAATTCCTGAACCTTTTCAGCTAAACTTTGACTGCTAAACAGCAGCACCAAGCCCCTCCAGCCACAAGAAAAGAAGGTTGTTCAGTTAAGAGTATGTCAAATGACCAGATACCTATCTTGCCTACAGCTTCTAGTCACTGCTTCCGTGTTATTCCTGGCTCATTCTGACTAATCCCCCACTAGTAAGACACATTTTAGCAGCATTTTGACTCAATTGTTCCCATCTGCATTTAGGTGCCTTACTTAGAAGCTTACTGGTCTGAGACTGAACATGCAAACAAGAAAAGGAGATGCTTCTAGGAAGGGACAGGGTTTGCTTTTGATCTGAACACCTCCTAATGGTGCCAGTGTTTCCCCACTGACTGGAGAAGTTCAGCCTCTTAAGACTTGGTACCTGAGTTTAATGGGACAAACCTAGGTTCAAGGGCAGAAAAGAAAATATACCACCGTAGAACAATAATTTACCACTAGGAGAACAAGAGCTTCTCTTTGGAGTATTTCTTGACTCCCTAATCTGCCAAATTCAATAATTTACAATAGATTTCTCAATCTCTGGTGTAAATCAACGTCCTTCTACTGTACTTGTAAATGGTATCAACAATAAGTTTTCTACCAAGGCTTTTCCCATCTTATTTCTAATCTCTATACCTGCATGAAAACATCATTCATGAAAAGAACCCTTGATTTAGCTAAATAAAGAGCACTGCTGTGTCTAACTCCTCCTCTGCCTGACTCACAGAGGGCAGGCCTGGAAACAAAGGGGAATGTGCACACACCTAACAGGAACTTCCTCAGATAAACAAAAGGCTAAAGAACTGGATTCTTATCAGCACTGAACAGCAGATGCAGGAAGCCTTTTCCTGGAAGCCAGGGCACCATTTTTTAAATTAAGTCATTTATAACATTTAAAGCTAAAGGAAGGCAGGATTTTACAAGTCACAGCTTTCCTCTGTTCATACAACACATACAAATGGATTTCTTTTAGTCTCCGACAAAGCTACTAAAGGAAAAAATAAGCAGACAATACCTTTTGAACTATATACACATGCATGTAACCACAATACCTTTTGAACTACACAAAACTTCATTCATTACATTCCTCACAGACAGAAAGCAAAAAAGTTTAATGCTACCAGTATCAGAAACAGCATGTGGCCTGCAAAGGTAAAATCATTTTCTTAGGTATTAGAGCAGGGAATGGCCTTTTTTCTCATGGCACGTTGAATCCCATAGAGCTTTGCCACAAGAACAAGTCTGTTGCATGTAGTTTATGAGTACTTCTGTATTAATCTCTACCACCAAGCAGAATCAGACTATTTTTGAGGATATTGCTTTCAGGTATATATGAAGAAATTAAATGTCTCTGTTGTCCATCGGTAATGATATCTGGAATTCAACTATTGTGCTGTTTCTAGGGAAAAGGATGGTCTCTATCTAGTCCAGGTGTTCTGCAAAATATACTTGTAATGTCTTGTCAATACCTGGACTCCAAATCATTTTACTGTAATCATAATCCTAAATCTAACTTCTAAAAAAATAATTATGTATAAGATGAAAACCTAACTTCACCACAGTTACGCTTGGACCACCACAGTTATGCTTGGACCAGCATATTCTTAATATGTATTAAATTCTCAACTGAAACCAAAATTAGTGTTAAAAAAAAGAAACAAACAAGGAAAGAAACCCCCCCCTCAGACAGGTACAGACTCTTTCTGGACATGTATTTGTGTTCTTTCCCTGATGAACAGTCACTGAACTCAGATTTCTAATTCTACCAAAATTAATTTTATAAATAGACACTTAGTTTCAAAGAACAGTCTTCTTGAAAGGAACTGTTTAAGTTACATTGACAAGCCAGTTAAACAAAATAAGTAAATGTAAATAATACATTCAATCAATTCAGATTTCTCAACAAAAAGAAACGAATAGTCTCCTGCCCCTAAAAGAAAGTGTGAATGAATGTAAATGGTTCAGACAGGTGGCTGACCTTGAAAATTCAGAAGTACCTACCTCAGAAATGTTTTTGTCAGTCTCTTTTCTTTTTTCCTCTAATTTCCTTTCAATCCCTACAATTCCTACAGCCCTTATTCTTCCTGCCTGAAAAAAAAAAAAAAAGAAGGAATCAAAATAAGAAATCTTAAATTTTCTCATCTACCTCACTGTGAAAATTAGAGGACAGGAAATGTTCCCCCAAAGAGCAGATATCATTCATACAATATTTCATACATTTCTTGACAGTATTTTTTTAAACCAGAGTTTAAAAAAAAAAACCCAATAAGTGTGAAACATGTACAAATTTGCTATACTAGACAGAAAATTACATTATTATATTGAAGCTATTAATATGAAGAAATTTAATAGCCTGATCCAGACAGAGTATTCCCACTCATCTCAATTGTAGCCTCCCGAGTCCATGTGAACACACATTACTAGAGCTGTGGAAATGCCTGAGTGTATCTAAATATGATTACCTCAAGAAATCGAGCCTGAAGAAACACAGACATAGAAACACAATGCTAAGTGCAGTCTAATTTACCTTGCTGAGAAGTATCAGCATGGAGGTGATGGTGAAACTTTTACTAGATACCAAATGTGTTTTATAAGGGCTGGTACTTAGGTACCAGTGGTGCCAGCCCTCAAATCTCTGACTACAAGGCTTAGCACTGGTGTTAATGAGCTGCTATGACCTAAGAACAAGAGGGTAAGGTATTTTCATTAGATTCTTCATGCAGGGTACAGGTTTCCCCATTAGTCCAAATGCAATTGTGCTTACAGGTACTACATTTGCCAAGGAGTACCAACGGGATTTGACGTTGAACAATTTTAAAATCATTTTATTCCATTCATACAGTACTATATGTTCATATATGCAACATATTCATATAGAGAAACAACATCATCTACATGTTTATCAGAGTTTATAACCTACAAGTATGCAGACAGATAAAGAGGGTAATCTAACCACTTAACATTTTCCATAACAACTGTCCATTTAGAATATTCATTTAAATCAAATATACACAGGTTTCAAAGTTACATATTATATATTTGATATCCAATCACAGAAAAACCCAGAAATTGCAATTAAGACTAAAAATCTTGCAGCTTCATTAGATGTTTGATGCTAAATAAAATTATATGCAAGTAGATATATTGCATTTGCATAACTATGTGTATGCATGTCTGATCAACTACTCTAGTCTAAACAAACTCAAGAGAGGCCACTGTGTTCTATCAGGTGCAAACTGCAAAGTAGAGACTAATTTATGCCAGCGAAGTAAAGCTGAATTGCCACGTGCCCATCGTGTTGGTTAGAGAGGCATGCTGGATGCAGTATAGGGGGGCAGCAAGAAATGGAAACAAGAAATTACATACAGATGCTGCTCAGAAGCTCTGCACATACCTGTGTATCCTTGTTAACTTGCATGGCTTGACCAGTAGGCATGCTCTCCCATCTCCTTTGGGTCATTTCTTCTGATAATCGCCTATAGAACTGCAAACATTAAAGAGTGACAACAGACATTCCATAAACTGTGCAGTGTACCTCTGGGTATTTTTAGCATCCCAGTGGTAGATAAAATAAACTTCACTATAAGATAAAATGTGGTAACACCTACATACCCATAGTACAACATCCATTATCTGGAAATTCTTAATGTCCAGTCTTCAAAAATACACATATTAGAGTAGGAAATACGTAATCACTAGTTCAACTCATATAAGTATTTCTATTGTAAAATATTTCTTTCAGATATTCAAAATGTTCCAAACCACGCTAAAGTTAAAAATGTTGAGGTTTCCTCAAAGGGATGCTTTTTAGAGGAAGGAAAGTTGAACAATCCAATTACTACTGATCTGTTAATTCAACAATATAAAAACAACCACACAGATCAATTACACTTATATGTTTATTGTTAATACCAGAAGGTGGCATTAGTTAAATACTTAACACTTAGTGTATCCCACTGACCAATAAATAGAAAGAAGATCTATTCCATTCTTATGGTTGTTCAGGTTCACAGGAAAGTGTTCTGAAGCCAAAGAAAAGCTGGGGTGTAATTGATATGCTGGGAACCAGTAAGCATAGTAAATTTAATTTTCAGACAAAAATCTAACATTAAAATAAATAAGGTTATGATTAGGCAAAACACCTATACAATTACAACTATGCATAAATCTACCGTTGTTAATCTGAAAACTGCTCATACAGAAATGAAAGTGAGTCTGATCCCACACATGCATTTATAAGGCATTTTTAATTACTTTGAGTTGAAAATCTGATTTTCTGTAGTGAACAGGTACAGTTTTTTTCATTGTTTGAAGTTAAAGTTCTCAGTCTCTTCAAGTGAGGATCTTACACTGTGAAATTTCTTTGTCTTTTAGGATGAGACTTGTTTTAAAAATATATTAAAATTTTCTTAGAATGCTCAGAGCCTTTGAGGTTTGGTGTAGGTAAAAAAAAAAGAGATTTATAAAGCATAAAATGAAAAAGTTTTGAGGCAACAAAAAGTGTTCAGCAATAAAATTAGAGAGATGACTAAGTTGTCTAATTCCTGTTCAGTAGAGAGGTAGCTACACAGAAACATCTTCTACTCTGTTAAATATTTAACAGATTTCAGAGATGTCATCTTGGAAAATCCTGTGTTCAATTTACTAGATTACAAAAAAGAAGTATAAGATTATACTAAAACCACTGAAGTAAGGATAAAGCCTAATAATGGCTCTTGACATTTTTTGAACTCTATTTGCATCATTTAACCAAAGTATTGAATAAGGAAGACTTGTAGTGTTTGTCTTCCAAAAGGATGTATTGAAAAAGCTCCACCTCAAAAGTAAACACAGAAAGATCACGGAAAATTATCACTAACACAGCAAGAGGAGAAAAGCATGTCCAAATATCTGATGTGCTTGGCTTGCATGGTATAAAACTTACCTCAATCTGCCCATGTTCTTTGAAAGAAAGCTTGATGTAGGAATATTTGCTGCTTTGGAATGGACCGGGCTCTTTGTTTGAAGAAGCAGGGTGAAGATGAACTACTATTTTGGCACTAAGAAAAAGGTAAAGGAAAGAGAAGAAATCTCTGTAATATCTAAAAAAATTATTTCTACAATCAAAGTTAACCATCTCATCAAAACCTCTTTTAACTTTATCTCACATAAAGAGCTAAAGTGCATGAACAAATGCTTTACATTTGTCCATCAACATTTAAATATTTTGACTAAGCAGATCTTGCATAAAAACTGCTATACCATCTGAAACAGCAATATCGCACAAATTTAAAATGTACCTACCATCAGTTCTTCAGAAATAAGCACAACAAATTTTAAAATTTCAAGTAATAATTTCTGACAAATCTGATTGTTGTCATTCCATTTGTCAGTAGTTATTGCGAGTCAAAAGCCAAAATACACTGTCTTTGCCACAGAAAAACAGAAGGTCTCAATTTTATGTCTAACCTATTCCACTGGCATATGTCACTTGTGAACACTGTATGTGAATTTGTCCAAAATCAACATTCAAAGGTAACATGCATGGAAATAACAGTCTAAAATGACACCACCAAAACAAACTTTCAGATAATATTATTTTAGGAACATTAACAGACTCCTATCACAACATGACTGCAAGCTGGCCATTCCCATCTCATTTTACTGATACTCTTTGCATTGGTCTGTATTTACTTGACTTCTCCAGCATTAGTGAATTACCTGATTTCTTCTGGATATCGTCAGCATACCAAACTGACTGTAGGCTGAAAGCAGATGTCAGCTATGTATATATTTTTCCAGTTAATGTTTTTTCTCTTTTTTCTTGTGAAACTTAGAATCATAGAATCATTTATGTTGGAAAAGACCTCTAAGATCATCAAGTCCAACTGTTAACTGAGCACTGCCAAGTCCACCAATAAACCATGTCCCTAAGCCACATCTGTTAGATACCTCCAGGAATGGTGACTCCACCACTTCCGCAGGCAGCCTGTTCCAATGCTTGACATCCCTTTGGGTGAAGAAGTTTTTCCTAATATCCAATCTAAACCTTCCCTGACACAACTTGACACAATTTCCCCTTGTCCTGTCACTTCTTACTTGAGAGCAATAAGGTCTCCCCTGAGTGTCCTTTCTCTAGGCTAAAGAACCCCAGCTCTCTCAGCCGCTCCTCATAAGACCTGTGCTCCAAACCCTTCACCATCTTTGTTGCCCTTCTCTGGACACACTCCAGCACCTCAATGCCCTTTTTCAAGTGAGGGACTCAGAACTGAACACAGGATTCAAGGTGTGGCCTCACCAGTGCTGAGTACAGGGAGATATTCACTGCCCTGGCCCTGCTGGCCACACTATTCCTGATACAGGCCAGGATGCCATTGGCTTTCTTGGACACCTGAGCACACTGCTGGCTTATACACTCCTTTATATACATACCTACTGAATTAGTTATTCACTCACTGGAAACACTTGAGTACAGGGAGATATTCACTGCCCTGGCCCTGCTGGCCACACTATTCCTGATACAGGCCAGGATGCCACTGGCTTTCTTGGACACCTGAGCACACTGCTGGCTTATACACTCCTTTATACACATACCTACTGAATTAGTTATTCACTCACTGGAAACAGTTGAGTTCCTTCTAACCATCACTAGCATTTCCATGCTCAAAATCAATCATACAGTTATGAAAAGTCATATAATATGGAATCTGTCAAAGCTGCTATTCCCAAAGAGTTCTGTGGCACAAAGGACTAATATTAGCTTTCAAATTTAGATCCAGCAAAATCACTGTTGTCATTTATGACTAATCAAATAATAATGGCATGCTAAAACATATACTCGTTCATGATTACAAGACAGTTATCTAACAAATCACATCAAACAGTGCTTTGTCATGACTCTCTTACACATCTGACCTCAAATGAGGAAAGCAGGCCATTGTGGCTGTCAATCTGAAAATTTAGATTGCAAATGGAACTTACCACGAATAATACATAATATTGGGTACCTCACATAATATGCATATGCAAAGTATTCATCTGAAAAGGACTGCGACAACCACCTTACCTTTTTCCTATCCCAGATGACTGCTCTTCAATAAATACAATCTGAGACAGAGGTACAGCAATGCAGCACTCCTGGAACAAACAACACAAGCATAAGTGAAATTAAAGCTATATCCTGACTACTCATTCTCTAAATCCAAGTGTCGTCTTTCCCCATTTCACAGACGGTACGGATTTCTACAGGTGCTGCCTGAGGCACTCGATATGAAATATGACAGTAACGAGAGAAACAATCTATTAAAGAGAAATATATGTAGAAAAATAACATAAAACTGAAACTGAGTTCTAGTTAATAAAAAAAAACAACTAACAAATTTAAGTGTCAGTGTGTCAACTTTAAAAACCTAAAGTGGACTAAGATCTGAAGATTTGTTGAATTTCCAAGTTCAAAATTTAAACACTAAAATTGACACACTACTGTATCTTATCCCTGTAGGTGCACAATACCCATAGGTTCTTAACATTTTTGCACTGATTTTATTTGGGAGCTAAAACAATATCCAAAATCAGCAGCCTTCTAAATGTTGAATCTCTGAAACACTAGACTATTGTCTGAGTGCAATACGAATTTTTCAATTTATCCTACATTGAAGGACCGAATCCAGCGCTTGATGCATTTCAACACAAATTTACTGGACTGTGCCTTAGACAAAACAAAGAAGAGCAAGAAACAAGACTGTATCCATCTGTTGGAGACTAAGCTAAAATATGCATCTGAGATAGAAATTGCTACGGGAATGATTCAAAGCATCTAATTAGGTGCCCGGTCTTGTTTTTGTGAACATCCTTTGGCGAACATAATTTTCCACACAACAGCTTGGTGAGTGACACAGTCACACAGAATAAAGGAAACACAGGTTGTATTTCCTCTTTGGACCTCTCTTTTCCACCTGCCATGAGGGTGTGCCTAGCACCACTTTACAATGAACACTGCAAGAGGGCCCTCTCAACCCCTACTACCAAATTGTTCCTCTTTACATGGAATAATTAAATAACCATTAAATTGGAGATCAGGTAAGTATACATGAAGGAACTCCAACTAATAAGTAGATCTCTTATTGACAAAAAACATGGGTTGTACTTCCTGTTCTTAAAAACTCTTTATGCAAAGTTACCCAGATTCTTCTATGGCTCCAGTTTCTGTAGCCATTATGTAGAACAGTTAAAATACCCACAAAATTCTGGACACCTTAAAGACATGCGATATGATACTTCTGTTAAAAAAACTATTTGAAAACAACAAAAAGTTCAACTATATATAGCATGCACACTGTCAAAATGATTGATTCATTTAGTACACATCTAGAAAGTTATGAACTCATTGTAAGTACAAGGGCTTACAATGACTCCTTCCTCATTAGAGAAGTAGACAAAGGAATACGAAAATAGAAATCTGTTAAAAATGCTGTGTGTTTATTTGGAAATCTTCTTTCTAATGTCTCACGCTCACATTATGCATGATTTTATCATTTAAAATGCTGTACAAAACATATCTATGTAACAAATGTTACAGAATTCCTTTTTTTTTTTTTTTGAAATCACTGTATTTTCTATCCTGTTCAACTGCAGATGGTATATAGAAACAGCACCTGTAAAACACAGTTGTCTGTGCTTGTAAGAAGGTTTGCTATGTTCACCTAAGGACAAGTGCCCCATTTATTATTAAAGTTTGCTGACACAATAGAAGGGGACTCTCTCTACAAGTTTATTCCAGGCAAGCTAGCTAAGGTTTCTAAGTCTGATATTACACCACAGCTGAGCTTAGGCAACAGCTCACCATGAAAATAAAAGGACGCTGTGCTCCCCATGTTTCAGTCACGAGAGCCTGAAAATTAGTCAACTTTCTTTACCATACTAACAAAGTTCATTACATCTCCATAATCAGAACTGGGTGAGTTTTGTCAGCCTCTGGGACATGTTTTTGCCCCTTCTGTTAATCGAGCCTGGAGCTTGTCAGAATCTTTGCTCAGTTAAAGTAGTTAAAACAATTTTTTTTCCTTATTCTCCAGGGTTCTCCTCTGCTGATTTAGGAAATTCAATGATCTTGAAAGAGTACAGGAAATCGTGTGACCTAGGATCAGAGGGAGAAGTTGGGAAAAAGAGAGAGATGTCATTCTTTTGTTGGAAAGGAGACAATACGGATATGATCAGTTCTAAGAGTTGCTGAAGTCATTATGTCTAGTGTTACTTCAAGCAAGCAAAAAGTTCAAGTGAGAAGATTAGAAGCAGTGCATGTTGCAGTACACGGTCATCTCTCAAAAAGAGACGCTGATGAAGAAATAAGAAGTGATTAACACATGGTTTAGCACAAACTCATGTTGACTGTGCAAAAAGCACAGTTAATTTATACAGAACAGCTCACAAACTGGACAATCAACTCCTGACTTGCGAACAGTAACCCCACCCTGGGCATTTTGAGACATCTGTACTAAAAATATTTCTGCTATTCCTGCAAACAACCCCTAGAGAAAAAATTTGTTTTGCCAAATTTAAGAACTTTCTTGGTGACACTGCCTTCAGAAGGCTCTTAGTAGCTACCTGCTTTGGAGCAAGGATGTGCATACTTGGTAGGGAACAGCCATTGGGTGCGAGAGGTGCTTGTGCTACCCTTGCACAAAACCAGCCCAGTAGAATATAATTTGCCTTTGAAAAGATGTCACCTGAATGTGCTGTCTACACTTTGGCTTCCAGGGTTAAATTTCTAAATTACTGTGGCCAAAAGCATAATCCAACTTGGTCTGAGGACTTCAACTTCTCCTTCAATTGCACCTGTAGTGTGATGCATGTTTCACAGCCTATGTTTAGAGCTTTGTATGTGTTTGTAGTTTTGTATGTGTTTGTAGTTTTTCTCACTCACTTCCAGCCTGCAATCTCAGGCTGTGGGTTGATGATACAAAGCATTCAGCAGCAATGTTACCACACTGTAGTTCTGACAGTGCTACTTAACCTGGAACTAACTGTCCACAGCAGTATAGACAAGTGTTCTGGCTTACTGAAGAGACGGTTCAGCGCAGGAACAGGCAGCTGGCAGGGCCAGACCTGTGCAAAATAATACTGCCACCAAACATATCCTATTATCAAATCACAGTCATGGACTATACGGTGGGAGCAGAAGACAGGGAAACTTCAACTTGAAACCAATGAGGAAGAAAAGGTCTTCCTAGACAAGGAGCATGGGAGAGAACTTCATGTTATGATTTGCCTGACACATTCAACTTCAGTCTCAAAACCAATTTTTTTTAGTGCATGACACCAGGCTCTTTGCTCCTTTATTTTTGTGCCAAAGAAAAAGAAACTTTATAGGATTCATTCACATCCCTTCTCATGTCTGCATGGCTATTTTATTAAAGCAGAACTGGGTCAAAGAACTTTCCTCTACATAATTTTCTTTCCACTGTGAGCCAAAAAATTGACTATGCTTGTAAAAGAAAACATGCACAAAGGAAGGAAAAATCTCTTTGTGTGCAGTCTTTTCATTGCAATCTACTTGTAGTTTATGATGGAATTTACAGCTGAATGACATACATACAGGAGACAAAAGTGGGACTTACATGATTCTTCTGATCCCTCCAGATCAGTCTATGCGTGCTAAGCAGTAAAACTCCACTATCAAATTTCACCTAAACCAGAAAAATAAAACACATCAACAACAAATTTAACCGGTAAGTTGCATAAATACTGATCTTGGAAACATTACACCTTACTAGACATAGCAATCAGATTCAACAAGCCAATATTTTGAGAACACCTCCCCTTTTTACAGAAATCAAAATACATGAAGTTTAGGAAACAATGGAGAAAATAAGTATAAAGGGATTAGATATACACAAACTTCCTTTTTAACGGGTATAAACTTTGTCCCCCGGAAATCCTAAGGGATCCTCCCTCCATATACTGTGCAAGATATACAAACATTTAAACAACCTACTAAGAAGGTGTTTCAGACACAGTCTGAAATCTTCCATTCTATCACACAGGAGTATTGCTTCTATCCATCTTACTGTTGAAAAGCTCTTTATTTATCAGACAGCAAACAGCATGTGGAAAATCTGTGCTAGCAAATTGCTTCCTACTTGTAAAATCTGATGCACACTTTTACAGCTTTCTGTGAGAGCGCGCAACTACTGTGGTGTGGAAAATGGAGAGATCAAGAGTCAGTCCAGCAGTAAAACAAAGCAATAAGCAGGCTAGCTCAGACAAGTGAAGGGGCAGTACCCTTGATGACCAGAGCATCAGTGTATTTTACAGCTACCAGGACAACTCCAGTGTGAATTGTGCATCAGGCCCTATACATGACACCAAAGTCACTGTGTAGGGCAACACAGGGAAGGCTCGGCCCTGACAGCTCAAGCGGTGGACAGCGCTTTGTGACAGCAATGCCAGCACACCCTGGGGGGTTCCCAACCCTCCGTCCATGTAGCACACACTGTCCAAGGCCTTTCTCACAGAATCATAGAATCAGTTAGGTTGGAAAAGACCTCTGAGATCATCGAGGTCAACCTATGACCCCAAATCACATCACCTAGACCATGGCACTGAGTGCCATGTCCAGTCTTTTCTTAAGCACCTGCAGGGACAGTGGCTACACCACCATTCCAATGTCTAATCACCCTTTCTGTGAAGAAACTCCTCCTAATGTCCAACCTAAACCTCCCCTGCTGCAGCTGAAGGCTATGTCCTCTCGTCCTGTCACTAGTTACCTGGGAGAAAAGACCGACCCCCACCTGACTACAACCTCCTTTCAGGTAGTTGTAAAGAGCAACAAGGTCTGAGCCTCCTCTTCTCCAAGCTAAACAACCCCAGCTCCCTCAGCCGCTCCTCATCGGACTTGTGCTCCAGACCCTTAATCAGCTCCACTGCCCTTCTCTGGACACGTTCCAGCACCTCAATGTCCTTCCTGAACTGAGGGGCCCAGAACTGGACACAGGATTCAAGGTGTGTCCTCACCAGTGCCGAGTACAGCGGGACAATCACTGCCCTAGTCCTGCTGGCCACACTATTGCTGATACAGGCCAGGATGCCACTGGCCTTCTCGGCCACCTGGGCACACTGCTAGCTCATGTTCAGCCGGCTGTCGACTAGCACAGTCTCCCAGAGCGTGGAACTCCGCCCTAACAATCTCCTCACGGACATAAACCCCGCCAGACTCTGGTGCAGAATGTCCTCCCACACTCCCGCCCGATGCTCCGCCAGCAGCCCAGGCCCTCACACCCCTCATGTCGCGCCCTCGCTCGACACCACCCACACTCACGGCTCTGCCGCCCCCTTGCCCGGGGCCTGCGGCCTCCTCCCCACCCGGGTTCTGCCGCGCCGCCAGGCACCGCGCGGGGCCGCCCCCGTCACCTTCTCCTCCCCGTCGCTGAGGCGCACGCCGCGCTGCTGGACCACCAGCGTCTCCCCCAGCTCCAGCAGCCCCGTGGCCCACGAGAACCTGTCCATGGCCGCCCTTCCCTTCCTCGGCCTCACCGAGCTGCGGCGGCCGCTCCCCGCCCGCAGCCGCCAGGCGCGTCGGGACCGTGCGCGGCCGCCCCGCGCCCTCTGGCGACGGCTCGGGGAGCAGCCACCATGTTCCCCCGCCGCGCGGCGGAACGGGAAGGCAGCACCCGCTCCTCCTTCCCCCTCGCCATTGGCCAGTTCAAGTCCCGCGGCCCGGCCAATCAGCACGGCCCTGCCGGGCGGCGGATGATTCAAACGCTCGCTGCCGGCGGCCATGGCGGCGCGCGCGGTTTCGCTGCTCCCGGCCAGCCGCAGGTCCGAGCCCGCGTTCCGAGGTACGGCCGGGATACTGGGGGGGGGAGAGGGGCACCGACGGGCTGAGCCGCCCCCTGGCACACACGCTGCCCGATACCGGCCGGCCGCGCGGGGCTGAGCGTTACCGCTCGTCGTTACGGCCCCGCGCGTGGCCGCGGCGGGTGGCGGGGGAGCCGGTGGGAGCAGGGAGCTGGTCGCTCTCCCCGAGAAGCCGGAGGCAAGGGAAGGCACCCTAGGCGAGGTCGACGACCGGCAGGTCTTAGCAGCAGCGCTCGCTGTCGTGGTCTTGGAGCTTCTGGCCGGTGCGAGCGGGCGTACGAGACTTCACCCTCCCCTGACAGCGCTGGGGCCGGTGCGGACCGCACCCCATCGCATCCCACACCTCACCCTATCATCCTATCCCCTGCCCCAGGCAGGGCCCCTAGGGTAGAAGCCTTCCCTCTTGACGAAAGAGACGCCCTAACGTAAGAGCGTCCCATTGAAACCAGCAAACGTGCCGCTGATCTAGATCCGTACTCTTGTGCTTATTTACTTTCTGAACGGTTTGGCTTCTGCAAGTTAAAGCAACAGAGTTGCTCTGAATGGAGCTTTGCTGTTTGTGCGAAGGGCGGTGAGAGCTCAGTTTCCAAAGCAGAAGGTGTTGGGGGGGCTTTGGGATGCTTGCTGAGCTTGCTGCTATGCAGCATCTCTTGACAGGTGTATCTCTGCTGTGGCGTCTTCAGAAGCTACACGGTCTTTTTTAAACTTTGTCCAGAGAAGGGCAACGAAGCTGGTGAACGGTTTGCAGCACAAGTCCCATGAGGAGCGGCAGAGGGAGGTGGGGTTGTTTAGCCTGGAGAAGAGGAGGCTCAGGGGGACCTTATCACTTCTTGCAACTACCTGAAAGGAGGTTGTAGCCAGGTGGGGGTTGGCCTCTTCTCCCAGGACGAGAGGACATAGTCTCAAACTGTACCACGGGAGGTCGGACATTAGAAGGAGTTTCTTCACAGAAAGGGTGATTAGACATTGGAATAGACTGCCCAGGGAAGTGGTGGAGGCACTGTCCCTGGAGAGACAGTCCCAGCTGTCTTAGGACCTATCCAGGATCACTTTGTGTTGTTACTGACACTCCTGTTAGTCCAGCTGACAGTGGAAGATAAGCAAATGATTTTACAGATGGTCACTTCAGTTCATGTCCACGGTGTTTTTCATGTGTGCTATACTTGTTACTGCCACAGATGAAAAGTGTGCTTGCTTATAAGAGTGAGCCTGACTTCTTCCCATCAAATAACTGTGTTTCTTTTGGGTTAACACAGCAAAACAACCAACTTGTAGAGCTGTGAAATTACACTTCAAGTGCCCCTTGAATATAGCCTTTCTCAAGAAATAAATGTGTAAGACATTGCAATGTGAATATTAAACTAAAAACTTTCTTAATCCATAATGTCTCTATTTCATAATGTCTTGATGCTTTTCTAATTGCATTTCCTTTTTTTACTAAGAATCAAAGTTTGTCATTACCATTTTAGCTGAAAATGTAATAAGTGTGTCTTTTAAAACCCACTAGAACAAAGGCGACAAAAAGTCGAAGAATATTTATCAAGAAAGAAAACTTTCTCTGGTGTGCCCATTCAAGAAAACCAGACATCGATCAGGTAGTATTTCTGCTATGGCTTAAATTTCTTTATATTCACTAATATACCTTCATTTTCATCTCAGCTGCCTTCTGTAAGATCATCTGATGCACAGATACCATCCGCGAACTGGAACATTCATTTTCAGTCACATGAAGTAGTGCCACATGTTTCTTATAATGCATCACGAAGCATCTGAGGAAGAACTTGGATTTGTAACTCAAAGCTGAGATGTTTTTCTTCTGAGCTGTCAATACATTTTCATAGTTGCTAGGAGACAATACTGGTCTTGGTGGTTTTGTAACTCACTGGGTAGTCTGATGCCAACTCTGGTGCCTGACTGAAGGTTTTGGAACCTGTCACTATGGTAGAAACTATGTCTCCTTGTTCAGACTCGCCTCAAATGGCTTGGGCTCTGATGATTGCAGTAGCTTCGACTCCTTGTGCTACTCCTCCTTCCCCCTCAACTGCAGCATTTAGAAACTTAAACTTCTGTAGCAAATGCATCAGGCTAGACAAGTTGGTGCTCATCCTTAAACATGAGAATGACACCTGCAGTCAATTCCAATCTGTTAGCCAGCTCTTTGTGGTGTAAGATGGGATGTTTTGCAGTCTGAGCCCCAATCAGTGGTTGCTTAAATTTTTTTTTTTTTGCTGGAAGAATACTACAAGCTAAACAGAAATACTTCAGTGTGAGTTCAGCCAGCAGACTGCCAACTGGACAAAAATAGATTTCTTTGTTTCATGATTCAAGATTTTTTTTTTTTTTAAGCAGTAGCAGAACTCTGAGAGCAACTAGCAATAAATTGCAAGACAACTTACAGCTCTCAACATCTCCAAAGCCAGAAATGGTAAGTTTTTTAGTGATATTTAAATACTGACGGTACTCTTTTTCTTGCAGCTACAACATTCCACTCACTTAAATCATATTTATGTTATATGACTTCCAGAGCATGGGAAGTTTTGAGGTGCAGAAGTGCAGGTTGTTAAAACTTTACTCAGTCACTATTTATTATATGCTTTTTGGAAAGCCGTCACATTACAGTATGTAATGGATCATGTTGATATTCAGTTTGTATCTGATGGTGGAGGGAGTTAAAGAGTATACTATTGTTGCTGAAATAATGCTTTCATTTTAACAATTTTCTTAAGAATCTCAGAATTTGTTTTACATATTTCTCATCTTCAGGGAATTAATTTAAAATCTAATTAAGGTCTTCTGACAGAGTAGAGAAGTCTTCTATTTGTACTCTGTTACTTGGAAGAAAACCAAATCATTAACAAAACTAACTGTTGAGCGTGCTTTTTCAGTTGTGTACTGGCAAATCTAATGTAATCAGAAGTAGGTGCCAATACCTAATCAGAGTTTAATAGAATGTGTTCCCTATATAATTTCATGTTACTTTTCCAAAATTAAGATGCAAACAGTTGTGCTGCTTAGAAATAGCAAAATAGATTCTTCTCCAGACCCGTTCTCAGGGAAAGGTGAGAAAAAAATAGACACGAGACCTGTGTTCGTGTTAGGCAGTTTTGAATCTGAGTTCCAAAAGATTTGAGACGTAGAGTTATTTGGGGAGGAAACCAATAACCTGAAAACTTCAAAACAGAATGTTGCGGGGAAAAATTCCAAAAGTTAGAACAAAGGTGGTTTTTTATAAATTTCCTGAAGGGACATATTTTGTTCTGTATAAATATCTCATGTTATTTTAAAGTGAAGTTAAGCTACGTAGTTTCTTGAAATAACACCCCTCATACTCAAGCTCTAGTTATAGAAGTCAAATAGGTCAAATCTAACTTCTCGCCTGAATAACAGACCAAGAAATGAGATGCAGTGTAGTTTTTTTTTTTTTACAGTTTGAGGGCATCTTAAATAAAAGAGTATCAACTTCTGCAGAGGTCTGTGTGTCATTCATGATTTTTTCCTGCCTTTAGATATTTTACTCTTTCAAAACTGCTGCTTGGACAATGCTGAATTAGTTGCTGTAGAGCATATTCTTTGGAGGAAAATACTAGATCCCTTTTCTCATGGAGGGTTGTGCTGAGACCATATGGCTGAGAGTTTCAGGGAGTAGTAAATCCATATAAAACTGACGTAACTATTCTTGACTTACAGCATCCTGTAGCTCAATAGTAAGAAAAATTCTCCCTCTTCTGGTAACTCCTACTACCCTAATTAAAGGCTTTACTCACTACCTCCTGCTAGTAGACTATCCACACTAAGTGGGGGAATGGTGCTGCCATTAAGTGATGAGGTAGGTAGAGATACTGCTTTTGACTACATACAGTCTAAAGCAAGTTTCTATTTATAACTTCTCTTAGAAGGTAATTTTGGCAGTTAAAAGCCAGCAGTTACTTTGAGAGTTTTGTTTCTTACTTCCAAGGCAAAATTTAAGCAATTTTTATTTGATTTTTTTTTTAATGTGAATTCTGCAATAATAGTTGACAAATATTCTACTCAGTATTTATACACTGCTTCTGTAGGTACTTTTTAAGTGGCATTTACCTTTAATCACTTCAGTCCTATAAATCAGTGGAAGCATCTTTAGAAACAACATGCAGAATGAATGTACTTCTAATATTACTGTGGATTTGCATTTGATTTCAGGAAAATAAAGAGAATGATGATAAACTGTCATGGGACCAATCAAGTGTAAGCTCAGAAAAAAATGTTACTTTAAACTCTTCCACAATCCCACTGACAAGTTACCTATCAGGGACAAACTGGAATCTTGAAGATCAAGCTTCTAAGGCCAAAGCTACTGAAATAAAATCTCAGCATGCATCACTTAGTAAGGCCTTCTTGGAAATAAAAAGAATAAGAGAGAAGCAATTGATTGCAGAAAAACAAAATGCAAGTATCAGCCTACC
Source organism: Chiroxiphia lanceolata (assembly GCF_009829145.1). NCBI lineage: Eukaryota > Metazoa > Chordata > Aves > Passeriformes > Pipridae > Chiroxiphia > Chiroxiphia lanceolata. The sequence goes on from NC_045638.1 coordinate 56,127,659, forward strand.
AAAGAAACCAGCGCTCGGCAAATACCGTGGCAAAGTTATCCCATCCAAGATAAATTCCTTCCGAAAACCAGTAAAAACTGAGGGGGAAAAAAGTTCTTTGCCAGAGAAGAAGCTTCTTCCTTCTGCCACCAAACAAGCAGGAAGTTCTATGTCTACGAAAAGCTGTAGTGCAGTTCTGAAGAATATCAAAGTCACAAACAACCCTAAGTCTGTAAAATCGAATAGTGTCCTGCCACTTCACAGCAAGCCACCTGAAAAAGCTGCTATTAACTCGCAGTCTGGTCTGAAGAAACAGCAACTGACATTTGCTGCAGCACCAAAGAAAGTAACAGTCCAAAAACTGGTTGGTGCAAGGGGACCACAGCCACCAAAGGCTGCTTATAGCAATCCTAACCACAGAGTGCGAGGGGTGAAGAAATGTGCAGATTTTTGTGAAGGTGCAAGACCAGAAGCTCCAGCAAAACCAGTTTCTGTTGTTCCTGGTACAAAACCGGGGCAGAATTCTAAAACTAATGGCCATAGAAACTCTATTCTGCCAAAAGAGTCAGCAGAAGAGAGAAGGTAAGTGTATTACTCTCATGGCTTGATCTTGGAGGTTATTTACCTTCTTTCCAAGAATATCTAATTTGACCTATTTCTTGCTGTAGATACATTGAAAAAAAAAATCTGAGCATTTAAACTTGATGCCCAAGCGCATCTAAAACTGTAGACTTGTGAGAAATCAGGATTCAGACTAATTGCAGCAGCTTTCCAGGCTTACAGCTTGTCCTGTGCAGTTAGAAAATAGATGTTGCTAGAGCTGTTTTTTAGGCGAAGTGTTGTGACAACCTTAAGCATGACAGGTAATCCTGTAAGTCAATTTCACATGCATGTCACCCTTAAAAAAAGAAAGATGACTGCTGGATGTATATGGAAGTGAGCAACTTAGACTGAAGGAGAGCACTTATCAATGACATTTTTCAGTTAGGTGAAGGCATCTTAGACTATGGGGGAAAGATGATTCGTAATCTACAAGTTATTAAATATTCTTGATAAAGGTCCTTGTGGAAATTCACATTTACTAGAAATTGATGGTCTAGGGGGATGGGATTGAAATGAAACATGAAAACTGAATTATACTTCACATCGGTTTCAGGTTTTAACAACTGTGTGATAGGGTTGTTCTGGGCTGCTCTCCATGCTTTTTGTCTTAAGAAATTGCTTCTAGTTTTCTAGTTTGAAGTGGGATTAGGGAAAAAAGGTGAAACAGAGAAATAACTCAGAAGCATTTTTTACCCTCTTTTGAAAACAAAGGTCTGTAACCTAAGTCTGCTGGAAAGGAAGAGGTTAAAGTGTTCTGACCTGACAGATACCTAAAGCAGACAGTGATATGTACGCTTCTGAAATTTCCATGCAGATCTAAATGGCAGCTGTATTCCTTTTGGGATTACAGGGAGAAGAGTTTAACTATCTGGAAAGAATGACTTAGCCTAGTTAGTGTCAGTCAATGTCAAAAATTATAAAATATCTGTCACTTCAGCTAACAATATTCTTAAATGCAGAGCTCGTCTGGAAGATTGGAGGGCTTCTAGAGGAAAAGTGATGAGACGACCTCCTGCATATGCGCTTCTTGGATCCCAGTCTACAAGTGAAGAACAAGAATACTCTTCTGCTGATGCTTTAAAGCACATATTACACAGTGAAAAGGCCAACAAGATTCTCAGCGAATGCCTGCAGTTAACAGAACAGGTATTTGGACCCTTGCCTACTGAGTTCTGATCATATAGGTCCCGACAACACACAAGTACTACAGGTGTGTTAGACCCATGTGAATTGGGTGCAGGGGACTAATTGCTCCCCAAGTTAAGCAATGTCATAGCTTTTGCCAACACCTGAAGAAATTAAGCTTTACCAATTTACTGAATTACCGAATAAGAATAGGCAATAATGGTAATAATAGTAGAGCTATAATAGTAGAAGAGCTATAACATAATGGGTAGCTAGAAGGAATTAATCTAAAACAAGTTTGCATTTGCAGAAATTTGTCTGTACTTCTGAAAAAGTCTGCTTCAGGTAGTTCTGAAGATGTCTATACATTCTACTACCCCTTCTGCTTACAATACCGTATAAATAATTCTTATTTGGAAGAATAGTGGAATAACAATTCTTCTGCCAAAGAAAGAAAAAAATATTTGCTTTCTAGTTCAAAACCAGCTAAACTATGGCACCTAAATGTGTTAACTGCATTTAAATCTCTGCTTTTGTGTTGACTTTAGGGATGTCGAGGTGATGAAATACGTGCAATGTTGGAAGATCTCACACATAGCATTCCTGGGGTTAAAAAGCTTGCGAAATATTGGAACTGCTGTATTCGTCTTGAACAGAGGGGCCCTCTTGAAAAGCTTATTGCTGTCTATGAGGAGGCCATTTTGGCAGGAGCAATGGTAAGCAGCTTTCCTTGAAGTTTGAGATTAACAATTAGTGAGGCATGAAAGTATGGCATGTAAAATATAACTGCTTCTGATTTTCTTAAATCCTTTTATGGTTGAAGGAGAGCCATGTGACTTACTTAAACATTAAAATAATGGATTTAGTTTCCTCTGTAACCACTGTAGATACTACTTTAAAGAAGAAAGGTTTAGGATCATTGAATTGCCATATGATGTTCTACCTAGAAGGAATTAAGGATTGAGACTTCTAGTATCATTAGAAACGCAAAATATAACTTAATTTTACACTTATTGATGGATTTCACTTCTATGCCTTAATATCAGCAAGATTTCAGGACATCAAATAACAGCTTTAGTGCACCAAATGCAGAAAATACAGGATTCACTTGTTTTCTGACTTATGTCTGAACAGCACTAAACAAAGGGTTTCTAAGATTAACCTCATGTGGTCTGTACCACTTTCCCTGTAACTATTACATGAAACAAATAAGCTGAAACAATGATTATTTTTGGATTTGTTTTTCTAAAACAGTAAAACTTTTTTTTTCAGCCTAAAGAAGAACTACGACACACACTAATAGATACTATGAAAAATAATGAAAGCCTTTTTAAGCCTGAGAATGGTAAGTTTGAGTACTCTAATTTAGTTAAATGTGTGACTTAACAGGCAACACAAGCTGTATACAGAACACAAACCATTTGTGTTGATATTAAATTTTATTTCATAGAAAATTTTCTGTGATAATTTTGTACTCAATTGTCTTTGAAAACAATCTTAACTAAACAAATACTTTTCAATAGTGGGCATGTTACAATGATTGGAGATGCTCTTGTATTCAAACTTTCTACTTAAACTTTATCAAAGCTATTTCAGCCTGATAATCAAAGAGTAAATAAAAATATTCTTGTGAGCTAGAAATCAATGCCCCTTTGACACAAACTCCTTCGCTACCAGAAGCATGGTTATGTTTTGACAGAGCGTCAATTAAAGGTTCTAAATATTTTAATTTTGGAAGTAAAGTAGCTATAAATATTCCCCTTTAATATAACATAACCCGACAAGTATTTGAACCCAGAAACTGAAATATTTGTTGAGAGCTGCTGCACTTGGAAAGGAACAGACTGACTTCTCAGAACATGTACTTAGTTTGAGTTTTCAGGTTGCAGGTTCTCAAAGGTGACTAAAATTATTAGTAACTTAAATTGTTGTGGCTCAGACTCAACGCTTACTTAACTTTCATTCTCATGTAAAGCTCTAAGATTTCAGGGACCTCTTTAAAACATTCTCCTTAGCTGTAACTAATCACAGCTGTACGTTCTTCTGTATTTTATTTTTAGGGGAAACTGTGATAGAAGCTCATTTAAGTGAGTTAATGGAAGTCAAGGAACCAAATTCATCTGTAGAGCCAGTTCAGGAAACCCTCAAGGATTTCTGTTCTGATGATGTCCGAAAAGCAGAGAGTGAGAACAAGAAAACAGAGGCAAGCAGCGAAGCTATCCAGAAAGAAGAAACTGATTTAGACTTAAAACCAAGGGAAGAGATCTTACCAAAAAAGAGTAAAAAACACAAGGCTAAAGAACGTACAAAAAGGAAAGGAAAATGTGAAACAGAACAGCATGAGGATGGGATAAAAGATGTAGCCCAAGCAGTTAATTCTCCTGAGAAGGGGAATGACACATCTTGTTCAATGAAATACAATCCTCCTACCACACCATACTTGGAAAGGTAAGATTACTTCAGGTAACTATGGAAAGTCTGCAGTGTCTGGAGAAACAATAATGTTTGTGTCACGTTGCAACAGGGAGGTATTGCATTTGTGAATACCTAGTTAAAAGCTCTCAAGAACTTTTATTTTTAGGATTGCTTTCTCTTCCTTCAGAAGGAAGTATTTTTAAATAAATTTCTCTATTTACTCAAACTGTTTTGCTTTGTGAATGCCTGACTACAGAGTAACCAGACTTTTGTGGTAGAGACATAAATTCCATGTTTGGGATGCCCTCCCACAGCCTACATCACAGTACCAGTTCTACACTAAGCTAGGCAAAGAGAAAGTAGGTGTCTCCAGTCCTCTCCTTTTCAAATGCAGATGTGATTGTACGTCATACAACACAGAAATACTGAACAAGATGTAACTGTCCTGAAGTGGTTATCTTGAGGCAAAAACCTGGGTAGTAACCTCAGTATAAACGAGATAATATTGACATTTTTTTTTTTTTACCACAAAGTTTCTTCTAAAATAGCAGACTTAGGAAAGTTGTGCTCAGCTTTGACATCTGATGAAGCTGGAGACCTGGCAGCTGTCCACTAATCCCTCATAGCAGGAAGACCAATTTGCCCCCGATGGAATAGGGAAGGATCTTCCTTTGGAAACTGTTTTCAGGAGGTTCTCTGGGTTAAAATATTTTGCCAAAGAAAAGTTGTATAGCTGGTTCTAACTGTATGAATGGGAAAGGGCCTGTTTCCTTTGATTGTGGGAATGGGAAAGAATTGAACATGAATCATGACTTGCTGTTTCTGCCAGATGCTAGAAAGGTAACTTGTATGATGGTGTGCCTATGTTTAGTGATTTTTTTTTTATTATTATTATTTTTTTTTCTTTCTCAAAGCGTGAAGATGTCTCATGAGGCAAATTACTCCAGTGGTAAAGATCTGAAAATTGTAACCCCTTTGCGATATTCTCAACGCATTCGAGACAAAATGTGCAAGCTGCCTGATACTGGCAAAGATCAAGATCCATGTGTCTCTTCACTTGAACAGCTGGGAGAATTGGAATCAAAAGCCACTGAATTTATCCACAAACAGAGCAATGCCCTCCAAGAAACAAATGCTGAAATAGAAGAGTAAAAAGTAGTGTTACTGCTATATAGGGGTTAAAGATTTGATTTTGAAGAGAGTTGAATGGGACTTGTTTTTAGCAGCTTTGAGAGTGGAGCTATCTAAGACTCATGTGGATGGCTTAAGGTGAAATTTGACTGCCTGAGTCACTAAATAAACTTTTAAAGTTTCTGCCTTTTCAAAATTGTAATAAATCTGCTCTGGTTTAGTACTAGATTGATGTCTGTGTTTAACTATGTTTCATTAAATATCAAACTAAGGACTAGGTGTATAGCTTCATGTTGTATATTGCTAGTATCTACTCTTTTCCTCTTGCAATTGCAGAACTCTAAGGAATTCTTAGGAACCTTTCAGTTTAAGAAAATAAACAGTAATGTAGGCATTCTACTAGGTCAATGTCTACTACAACATCTAGTTTTGAAAACTGAAGCCAGTTTGTAAGGTGTAGGCTAAATTTAAACTCTTTTAGAGGTGTTTCAACAAAACATTTTAATCTCTTTGGTTACTGACATTGTTCATTATCAAGTAATCTTAGATGAGGTCTCATACACTACTTACTATGTGACTGTTTTAATGTTGGTTTGCATTAGTCTCTAATACAGTAGACATTAAACTTAACTGAGTTGCTTTTGTTCTTTATTTATAGGCTATACGCTGTAAACTATGTAGTCTGTTCTTGAAAGTGAAGTGTCAAAGCAGAACACTGCTATTTTCCACACTCATCACACGCACTGTTTCCGTACTCAGCACGCTCCGAGGGACAGCCCTGTCTGCCGGTGGCACCGCCCCAGAGACGCGGGCTGGGCGTTCCCTCCCAGGCAGCTCCGTTTTCCTTCCCATCCTCCGCCCCCATCGCGGCCCCGGGGAGGTTGTGGAGCAAGCGCTGGGTTTGTGCCAGGGTCTGTACTCGGGCCTCTGCCCGGTGGGATTGCGGCCCGCCGAGGTGAGTACCCGGCGGGCCTGAGGGGCTGGGGCGGGCTGGGGCTGCTCCTCCTCAGGCTAGAGGAGCTGTAGAAACAAGCCCCGAGATGCTTTTCAAAAACAACTCATCAGCCCGTTAAAACACAGTGCGTGTGCAGTGTATACAAAAAGGGGTGCTTGGAACGTGGATAACCAGCTTAAAACCACCAGCGTTTTGGGAAAAAAGGAGAATAGGTCACTGCTGTGTGTGAAATGCTTGAGAAGCGTTTTTAGCAGAAAATGGGAACGTGGGAGTTTCAGCAGTTGTGGGAGCTCTCTGGTGTTGTGGGATTAAGCTCCATAGCCATGTCCTCTCCAGAATGAGAGGACGTGGCCTCAAACTGTCAGGGGAGGTTTGGGTTGGACAGCAAGAGGAATTTCTTCGTGGAAAGGGTTGTTTAACGTTGAACAAGTTGCCCAGGGAGGTGGTGGAGTCACCATTCCTGGAGGTGTTCAAGAAATGACTACATGTGGCACTTTAGTGCCATGGTCTGGTTGACAAGGTGGTCATCAGTCTTAAGGTTGGACTTGGTTATCTCAGAGGTCTTTTCCAACCTCAGCAATTCTGTGATACAGCTTAAATGCAGTGATAGGACAACTGGGAACAACTCGGAACTGAACCAGGGGGAGCTTTACACTGGATGTTAGGGAACATTGCTGAGAGGGTGGCCAAACACTGGAACAGACTTCTTAGAGAGGTGGTCAGTGCCCCAAGCCTGTCAGTGTTTAAAAGGCATTTGCACCATCCCCTTACCAATTCGATTTAACTTTTGGTCACCTCTGAAGTGGTAAGGCAGTTGGACTAGGTGACCATTGCAGGTCCCTTCTAACTAAAATACTCTGTCTTCCAGTTGTTGAAGTCGATGTGCAGTAACTTTTACCAGTTTGATCCTGCTTATGGTGAGAATTGTCACCGGAAGCTTGAAGCTTGTTATGTTATTGTGCCTGTGAGTTTTCTTTAGTGTTATGAAGCCACCTGCAGGAGCGCAGGTAACAAAAAGAAAATGCAACATTGTAGGTTTGTAATTTACATTTTCAAAGAGCTTTAGCGTTTGAAATTAAAAATTGCAGCAATAATGCTGTATCAAGCTTTGAGTTTTACCTTCTGGAGGCCTCATTTTCAGTAAAATCATGTAGCAGTGCATAGAGGTATTATGGTAATGCTGGAAAGTTGTAGGTACCCACGTTTATCAGTCATGCTTGTTATTTTGCGGATTTTTTTGAAGAGAAGTGTTGGGCCTGAGCCTATGAAGAATGGAAGAATACAAAGTGTTGAAAGTACTAGGAGAGGGATCCTTTGGCAGAGTTCTCCTAGTTCATCATGGAATCAGTGACCAGAAGTACGCGATAAAGGAAATAAGACTTCCCATGGTAAGTGTGACACATATGCCACCTCACCCACTGCTTAAAAAAAGTAAAATTTTAAAAAAAATCGTAATTGTGGGTGTGTTTTTGAAACGCTGAACACTTTTGGTGCAAATTTTGTGTACTAGACAGTTGCATGGTATGGTTACTGTATAACTATGTCTGAGTTGATGTTCTTGGTACTGAGTAAAGTAGGAAAATCTGATCCGATTCAGAAAGTGCATGGTTACATTTTGGGAAATGCAGCACGTAGGAAGACACTTTCAATGAAATCCCTGTTCCCCAATGCCCTTGATTTCACTGGAATGCAGATTTCACCTGCAATGCCTAATGAGGAAATTATTATTATTGCTGGTAATCACTTATTTGGATTATCTTCTCTGCATCTAGATAAGCAAAAAAATCACTAAATGGGAGACACCAGCTTTCTGGAGCCTGAGGCTCAGTTCATATTTGGGCTCTTGGCTTTATATTGAGTTCATGCAGACTGTCAGCTGTTCCAAAGTTGGTGTGTGCTGCTTTGTTATGTAGTTCTGCACTTTTAAAATAGAAAAAGTCATTAATTGAAGTAGGAAAATATCCTCTCAAAAAAAAAAAGAAATATTAAAATCCAAACACGTAAAAAGCTCAAAGATGTCTTCAGCTAGTAATAAACCATAGATTAAAAAGATGGGGCTTTGTGGTTTCTAAATGACTTTAAAAAATAACTGAAAAATAATTCGTAAAAGCATTTTCCTTTTGGAAAGTGAAGTGTATTGTGTGTCTATGTGAAAATTTATTAGTGTGACATTTATACAGGTGTACTTATATTTTCAGTCTTCGTCTGGTGTAGAGAACTCTAGGAAGGAAGCAATTCTTTTGGCTAAAATGAAACATCCGAATATCGTTGCCTACGAAGAATCATTTGAAGGTAAATATAAAAATTTTAATTCCTTCATTTGTTTCAAGTTGCATGCTCCTCAGGGATCAAGATTACTTTCTTCCTTTTTGTTTACAATACATGTTATAAACAAAATTCATGTTTATTGTAACATAGCATGTAGTCGGAACTTTATAGTAAAAAGTGTTACTTACAGTAAAAAAAGTACTTATTCTGCTAATGAAACTACTAACTATTCTTAAATTACCTAAAATTTAGCTGATGGACATCTATATATAGTGATGGAATATTGTGACAATGGAGATCTAATGCAAAAGATTAAACACCAAAGAGGAAATTTGTTCCCTGAAGATACGGTAAGAAAAGACATTGTTTTGAACCAGAGGGCCAGAAATCCTGTTTCATGTAAACTGAAACATGCTGCATAAACCAAATTATAGATATGCAAACACCATGAGGTACCTTAAATAAAACAAAGGCACCGACAGATAGAATAGGAAAGTTATTTCTTTTATAATTTCCAGCAGAACAAGGCAAGAATTGGACTGAAAGGATTAAAAAAGGAATTACTGCCTGTATCTGGGAATTGTGCAGATAGTGGGAAAAACAGAGTCAGGTTTGTATGCAATTAAATAAGAATTTTACAGAAACTTCAGACAGAATTTAAAGCACAGTAAGATGTACTGCAAATGAAAAGTAAACAAAGCGCTCTGGCACGATAAATTAAGCTAGCCAAGAGACTAAACGCTTGCATTTTATGTAGCAATTAAATGTTTAAAGTATTCAGCAGGCATTAACTCCTTTTATCAGAGAGGCTATAAAATTACTTAGAAGAATGTTCAAAGGGACATTGTAGTGAATGAAAGCTGCTTCTTGCCACAGTTAGAAGCATCACGTTAGTTAAAACGAAAGGACCAAAAATCTCAACTAACCGAATATTTAGATTTTCTATGCATGTTTGCATCTTTAGGAGTTTTCTTTTGTGCTTTAAAAGGAACACATTTTCTTTTAGAAACTTGAAGCTTGAAGCTTATTATGTTATTGTGCCTGTGAGTTTTCTTTAGTGTTATGAAACCACCTGCAGGAGTGCAGGTAACAAAAAGAAGATGCAACATTGTAGGTTTGTAATTTACATTTTCAAAGAGCTTTAGCGTTTGAAATTAAAAATTGCAGCAATAATGCTGTATCAAGCTTTGAGTTTTACTTTCTGGAGGCCTCATTTTCAGTAAAATCATGTAGCAGTGCATAGAAGTATTATGGTAATGCTGAAAAGTTGTAGGTACCCACGTGTGTGTTATTTCCCCATGGGTTTTGTTTTTGTTTTGTTGTTTGGTAGGTGAGGTTTTTTTATTTGCTAATTTACTATGAAACTGTAATGAACTTGCTTATGAAATGACCATGAGATAAAATGCCATGTAGCAACTGCCTACCTTCATCATTGTTATGTATTATTACCGCTTTCTAGACACAGGTAATAAACATTTTTTCCACCATATTAAAAATATAATTTATCCTGAACTCAGTCTTTCATGCTGATGTGAGGCCATTATGTTAGAGGTACTTTTAACTCCCAAATATTCGGAACATGCTTTTCTTTTCCTAATTTTTTTTATCTATTAGTATTCATTACATACAGCATTGAGCTGTTATAAGTACTAATTACTCTTTTTCAGATCCTTCACTGGTTTGTGCAGATGTGCCTGGCGGTGAAGCACATTCATGATAAACGTGTGCTGCACAGGGATATAAAATCCAAGGTGAACAGAGCAAGTTTTGTTGCCATTAAAGACCTCTTCTGCATGTAAAAGTTAAACTCCCTCTTTCATAATTTCCTGTGACAGCTAAGTTCTGTGTTTTTTATTTAGGCCTAAGAATATCATGTAAATGAAACTGTTGAGTGCAGGGGATGATGTAATATTGCAGGCGTAACCGTCATCTAAGTATAGACATATCCTTCATATCCAAACTGCTGATAGCACTAATTGCTTGTGACAGACTGCATGTAGTTTAAAACAGTAACAGAAGTATAAAAAAAGTGTATAGATTATGCAGTTTTTAAATGTCTTGCCTCACGTTTTTTTCTTTGTTACTCTTACCTATCAGAAAGAGAGAAATTCAGAAGAAAGTGTAAGCTTATTGGTTTGAGTACAGCATAGAGATTAAGGCAATTCTAAGCTGTGATTCTTCCTCTGCTAATGATGCTGGGGCTTTAGGCCCATATAAGCTTTCCATTTACCTGGACAGAGTTCTATGTCATGGAATCAAAGAATATGACACAGTTCTTAGTTTTGTTTTGGTTTTTTTTTGGTAGAAGTATTAGGAGAAGCAAGTAAAAGGAAATATAAAGATAAAATACTAGAAGTGATTGCCACCATGTTTTCTGCATATACAAACTGCAGAAATGATTCCTAGAAGAATATTTCAGTATGTTAATCTATGCTCTTGAAATGCAGAACATCTTCCTCACTCAAAACGGGAAAGTGAAATTGGGAGATTTTGGATCTGCACGCCTTCTTGCACAGTATGTGGACATCTCCACTGATCTCAGTGGTGTCAAGTTTTATTTTACCATTGACAAATAGTACAGAGTTCTTAAATCATGGCTTTCCACCTGGTGTTTCTTCTTTGTTGTTTTGATAGCCCGATGTCATATGCTTGCACATATGTGGGAACGCCTTATTACGTACCTCCAGAAATATGGGAAAGCATGCCATACAACAACAAAAGGTACCTGTGTTTTCAGTGGTCACAAATAATGCCTGACTGATGTAGGGTTTTTTATTGCTGTCTCAATCTGGCTTTGTGGCTTATCTGTATTTGGTTTAGAGAAGATACTGAGCTGAAGTGTTTTTAGAAAGAGGTAATTACATTTTTTTTAAGATGAAAGTGCAGAAATTCCTCTTTAATTAGGTAACTGAGAGCACAATATCTTTAGTCTTAGAAGTTTGAAAACTGTTGTGCAGACATCTGTTTGTTTGGGAGAGTAAATATATGCATACAAACATACACACAAATACCTACCTATCTGTGCACATACATAGGTATGTGTTTACATCTTTTGCTGGTCTTGTTTTTTTTTTTTGGACTCATCATATTTTTTTAAACTCTTCACACTGGTCATAATGTAGGGATAATGGCACAAAATGGATTACTTAGATTTATGGAGCCTAGTTATTCTGGTCCTAATGCAAGAACTTCTGAGGGCATCTCGATAGTACCATTTTTACAGCTTCTTCCCAGACTCCCAAATACTAAGCCATATTATGTTCCCTCCCCTAGGTCTGTTCTGTGACCCTAGTTGTGCAATTGGTTTTCCATAGGAGGGAAGAAACCTTCTAGAACTTCAGGTTTTTTCTGCTCCTCTTGCAAGAAAGGTATCAGTTGCTTCTTGTGCAGGTAGCAGTACTCACTTTTCATGGAAAATGATGGGTTTTTTTTCTCAGTAGGAGAGTTCTTATTGGCAGGGCCAGAATTCCAGCTCTCAGAATTAGGATTGTGTGGCTGCCATCTGATGTTAGGGGCCATGGAATACAAAGGCTTTCAAGGATGGAAGGGTAACTGTTGTTGCAGCAAATTGTTTAAGAGACATCCTAGGAATAAAAAGCCAACAAAACTGTATGACAGTCATCTTTTTTTACAACAGGGTAGGATAAAAAAAGCAAAAACATTTCCACTGGAGAGGTTAAATGCATAATTGTGTTGCCTTTTATAGTTACTTACATTTATTTTTAGTTTATTCAATTAAGTTATGTACAGAGATTGAATCTCACTTTTTCGAAGCAGGATATTAAATTGTAATTTTTGGCTCAAAATTTCTCATCCTTCTCTATATCTACAGTGATATATGGTCTCTGGGGTGTATTCTATATGAGCTGTGCACTCTAAAACATCCGGTAAGTACAGCTTTATTGCTATCAGAAAAGTTTTGGAATTCCTTAAAGCTTAATTAGCAGTTAGCTGTACTGTAGATTTGACTGATGTGTTTGCTGCCGCTTCCAAAAGAGGGAAGTATTGCTCCACCCTTCCCAGACCTCCTCCACTATGTGCCTTCTGTTTTTCAGCAGTTCTTGGGACCTACTGGACCTTTCTGTAGAAGACTCAATTTTAAAAATTCTTAGAAAACAATTTTTTTTCTTGGTTAACTTTCCTCAATATCAGTGATCTGGGACTTATTAAGGAGTCCAGCAGTTGCCAGGCAGGTTCCAGATATCTGCAGGGATGTTGCAGTGAGCATTGCATTTTACAGGATCAAGATGATCACAGGAGATGTAGGCAAAGACACTCAAAATCTTTACTAATGAGGATATATTGTGTGCAAGTGCAGTGAAAGGTAGAAAGCAATAAGCAGTTTTGTATCTCGCATCAGTGAGATTATTCTTTGCTTATTCTTCAAATCAAAGAAGTCACTGTCAAAGCACTGTCCTCCTCTTGGAACCATGGGTACCTTGATGTATGGTTCTGTCTTTCTGTCATTCCTGGGACGCTGTCTTTTACAGTCTTGATGCTGTGTTCCTTATGTGTTAACTTCTTCTGGCTTCTATATACAGACACATGGGTAACAGAAGAGCCCTCATCAGGATATGTTTGTTTTGCAAGAAAATGAGATTGTAATTGATGGTGATTTTGTCGTAGTTTTTTATAAACAGCAGTTTCCTTTTCTTGAGGTAATACTATACCTTGAAATCACAGAACCACAGAATATTCTGTTTGAAAGGGACCCACAAGGTTTATCAAAGTCCAGCTCCTGGGCCTGCACAGAACAGCCCCCAGAATGATACCATATGTCTGAGAGCATTGTTCAAATCCTGCATATCAGTAAAAGATTCTCCACAGCTGCAACTGCTGACTGTGCAAGAGTGTATTGACTGAGCGATAAAGGAGTCTGTGCATGGCTGTGTGTTAGCCTAAGTAAGTGTCTGTGGCAAGGCTTTGGCAGTGTCACAGCTATTCAGGCAGAGCTCAGAGCTGAGGTTCAAAGGAGTGGAGTATTCTTCCCTTTTTAGCAGCACTGAAATGTTATGTGTCTGGTTTTGTGTGATGGTCACACATGTTCTTGCATCATCTATCAGAGGTGATGCCACGCACTGGGGATGTTTGGTACTCTGCAGCCAAGCCAGCAGAGTGTACCCAAAGAAAACTGCCTGCGTGGAGGTAGAAGTTCTCAAACATTTAGATTTGCAAGAGGGTATTTGTGCCTCTATAGGTTACTTTTGATAATTTTTTTTAAAATCAAAGTCTGTGTATTTCCTAGCTTGCTGTTTCACTCTTGCAGTTTAAATCTGATGATGAATTTGATTCCTATAAAATAAAATTTGATTAATCCTAAATTTATAGGAGTAACTCTCCCATCTGCTTTCCAGTTGTAAAGATTATTGTTTGCAATGTTCATTATGATCTGGTTTTAGTCACTGTGATGTTTTCATTCTCAGTAAATTTCTGTCATTATTGACATCATTAAATGCCCATGCAACAGCCCTACAAAATATAGAGGAAAGTTACTAGTGTTTTTTCACACCTCTGAAACTGTCAGACTGGAAGACAAATCAGGTGGTAGTAAGGGAGCCTACAAAAATATGTACTATGCATTTTTATATAGAAAATATTAAAGCTCCTCTTAAATCATCTCAGCAATTTTTACCTTATGCTTAAACTCTCTGCTCTCATGTTCATTTATTTTTAATGCAGTTTCAAGCCAATAGCTGGAAACATCTCATCCTTAAGATATGCAAAGGGTCCTACAATCCACTACCATCTCACTACTCCTATGAACTTCATTACTTAATAAAACAGATGTTTAAGAGAAATCCTCAGGATCGTCCATCAGCCAGTACTATTCTTTCAAGAGGTTGCTTAACCAAACTTATAAAAAATTGTTTGCCTTCTGAGGTATAGTATATTCTTTGTATTTAAGCAATGGTATCTACATTTTAAGTACTAAATCATTTTCTTTTGTAGTTTGTTAGTGTATAACTATAAAATGTTGTCTAGGTCCTACTCTAAAAGCCATAAATACAGTTGCAGACTTCTCAGAGAGCTGAGTTTTTAAAAGGATTTGTTTTGAAAATTAAAGTTCAATATTGACCTGATGCAGCTGAAATTAGGTATTGCAGCTATTTTGTATAGTGACTATTTTTAACAAATAATGTAACATAAAATTTGAGGAAGTTAAAAATGGTACAGTACCTCCATCTTTTTATACACATTCCAGATGATAAAAGAGTTTGAGCAGGTATTAAAGGAAACCAAGAAACATGAAGGCAGTGCAGCAAGACGAAAGGGTAAGTGAACAACATTTTTGTTGATGTAGGGAATGACAAAATGACTAGGAAATGTAAGATCTTAAAAATAGCTATAAAACATTAGTACTATATATTCAAATCTATTTTTAATTATTTCAAAATCTAATGTTATTGAAGCTATATAGAAAATGTTTGAAGGGTGTAAATCATATTCCAACGTAAGTAGAGTGCAAAGCTGCAATATATACATTGTTAGGCATAAGACTTGTGCTAGAAATAATTCAATTTTAAAATAAGCAAAACTTTTAACTGTTGCATGTAGTTTAAATATGAGTTATTTCTTTCCCAAAATATGGTGAAGCAAGTTACGTTCACTATTTAGTTTTTAGAGAGAATGTTGGATTTTTTTTCTTCTGCATAAATTAAGCTACACCAAAATTTGTACACAGTTGAGAATGAGTTCTGTTAACAGAAGTGTGAGGAAGCTATCACATAATTTTCATTTGCTTGGTTCAGTGGCATTGCTGTCATACCTCTGGAATGCCACTTTACTACAAATGTTTGCTAAAGGTGTTAACTCTTCAATCTGTTACTTAATGTATCAGGTAGTGTCATGGCTGGTGGAAGCTCAAATAATGGGAAAGAAAATAGGGTAAGTATCCAAATATAAATATAATATTTGTATTTTAGTAGTTTAGAATGTTCTATATGATAGAAAAGTTCTTATGGAAAATTATTAGTATGCTAAACCATGGATCAGCCTACTGGATCAGCTGTCATCTGTGTTCAGATTGCAGTTTTCCTGTGCATTTTTCACCACTCTAACTTTTTGATTTTTCCCATATTTAGTTTAGTTCCAATGTGCATTTCCTTATAACCCTGTCAAAACAAAAACCCAAACAAAAAAATCCGCTCTTATTTTCCTAAGTTTTTGGATTCTGCAAAAATTTATGCATTTTCATTGCTTCAGGGGAACATTGAGAACAGGCTGCTGTGGAAACAGTCTAGTCTGAACAGAATTCTCACCAGGTTTTAGGGCCCATGTGAGATTTGAGGTGAGGAGAATTTAGTCACAGGTAGCCAAGATATCGCCTATGGGCACATTACAGCACAGCCTGACTCAGCTGTACTTGGTATATTTTTAAAAATGTGTTGCCATGGGGCCTATTTTTTTTCCTTTTCATAGGCCTGTCAATCTGAGAAGTTTAATATTTGGGTGCATCTTTTTTTCCCTGGGAATATAAATAATTTATCCTTATATTGCTCTGTTCTTAAATGGAAAAAAAAAAACAAAACAAAACACAAATTGCATCAAGTAACTACATGTGTGCTTAGCTTCAAAAACTGAGATTGTCTTTCAAAAAAGGGCATGCAGTGTGAAATGCCGTGCAGTAATAGATACTGTGCAACTGCAACTGGCTTCATCGTCAGTGGTTTAGTTTTCAGGTCTTCAGATCTTTAGGCCAGCAATTTTATAGCAAAACTGTTGTGTTAATATTACTGCTTGTTTTTTCTCGACAACAAGGATAATGACTAATGCGGTCTTTATTTTTTTAAAGCGAAGAGAAGATGAAAGTAGCAATTGTAGCCCCTTAGAAAGGAAAAATATTACTGAGGGTTTGAGTGAAGGCACAAAGGAACAAAAGAAGTCTGAGCAAGAGGGTGAGTTTTACAGTTTTAAGGCTGATGAACTTCCTTCTGTGTAGTGATACCTACATGTCAATGATCCAGCCATTTAAACAGGTAGCCAAACAAGCCTGAAGCTGTAGAAAACCTTTCCACCACCAGTTACTTCTGCAGTTGCATTGATTGATACTGCTCCTCAGAGATGTTAAAAAAAATATTTTAAAAATTATCTTGGCCAAAGTATTAAAAAATTTGTTTGAAAACATTTGGAATAGAGTAAATGCATGGGGAGCTCTTACCAAGTCGGATTTGTACCCGTAGAATCAAACATCACTGCTAGTTAAGTGCTGTACTCTTAGTACTGCTTGGCCTGGACAGGGCAATCTGGACAGAGAATCAAGTTAGATGCTTGTTATCATCCTTTTTTTGTTACAATTACAATAGAAACGTCTGCTTTCCTTGCAGAAGATATTGATTTGTCACATGTCCACAGGAGGCAATGGGAAAAAAGGATATCCAATACTGTACTGGATGTCCTGGAAAATGCGTCCTTGCTTTCTTCCAGTTTTACACCTGAAGAGACTGAAAGTAAGATTTGACTAAATGTGGTTTTAATTCAAGTAATATCAGTGATTCTTTATAGATTTTAAAGGCCAAAATTTTACAGGACATGTTTAAAATGATGTAAAATTAATTTTAAAATATTTTATTAACAACTAAAAAGTCCGCTGTGCTGAAGAGAATTTCTTTGTGGTTTTGTGTGACAGAATTGCAAAGAGCGATGAAAACCACAGGTAATGCTAGCAGCCCTAAAATTATAATCATGACTAAGAAATTACCCTACAATTCTCCTCTTAATATGATGTTCGTGGAGGTAACAATGAGGAATTCATTTGATGCAGAATGAAACTGCCCATCTTTCAACTACAGGATACTATTGAGAGCATAAAACATCTGTACCTCTACTTCTGTTGTCATTAACATCCAGATAAGGTCAATGACAATAACTATCAATTATGTACCTCACATGTGAGGCATAGATTTTTCTTCCACATCTACAGCTTTAATTAAAACACTTAACATGAGATTTCTTCTGAAAAATGTTTCAATTTTAAAATGCCCCTTACTTATGCAACTGTTATAATTATTTAATGTGATTATAGATATGTATTGTAAGGAACTGTGAATAAATGCTGTGGAAATAAATAGTCAAAATAGAAGTAGTCAGAAAATTCCCCAGCTGTGGTAGGAATGTTGCATGATAATTATATGCACAAGGGAAAAGGACAGAAGAAGGCATGTATTCAGGTGTTCTGCTATTAAAAGGCACAAAAATGGCCTCAGGCTCCATTTTGTGAGATTCACAGAGCCACCACATAAGCTTGCAGAGACTCTAACTCCTCACACCCCTCAGCCTGTTTCTGCTAGCTTCCTGTCAGCAAAAAGTTCCACTGTGACCTTTCTGTAACTTGCTGTCCTTTTAATGCTGACAGTGTCTACCTTAGTTTTTTGAGAGGTCAGTGGTGCTACAGATGGAAATACCTAGACTCTCTTCTTCCTTTGTTTCTCTCTTGAATGTGATCTTCAATGTAATCCACACTGCTAATGCCATTTTATCTAAGTAGTATTTATGAATATTTTCTACCCAGGTGGTGGTGGTGTTATAAACTACCGTGAAAAAAAGCCACGTAAGCAGTGGAACAAGGAAACTCCTCGGACCCTGATGAACATTCTCACTAATGCAGACGTCAGCCTAGCATTTAAAACATACACAATTTATAAGCCAGGTAAATCCCCAGTTTGTGGGCAAACATTTATACAAACAGGTTTATTAATAAAGACTTTCCCCTTTTTATTTTTTTTCATACATAGCCCCCATATATAGAGATTGTGCACTTGAATTCATATCACAGCAGGTTGGGTGGGTTTTTTTAAGTTTATGAAACGAGATGTGGATTTACAAAAAGCCAGGATTAGAATTCATGAGTGATTGCACATCTCCATTACAGCTCTTTATGATGGACTTTCACTTGCAGCTCAACAGCTGAATGAAGTTGTGACCAAAATGCAGATGCTGTAGAGCCAAGTGTCCTCCATCCTGCTGAGTGGCCTGGTGTATGTGTTAGGGGGGTGCAATAAACACACTGCAGCCCCATCAGGTAAATCCACTTCCACTAAGTCAGCAATGCCCTGTTTTGAGGGCAGGATGGTAAAATGGTACAGGTAAAGACAGATGCAGCCTATAGATGTGCACAGCCACAAATACTTGTTCTGCATTTAAAACAGGTAACGACTTGACCTGGAATCTGCTACAAAGTGGGGACAAATTAGAAAGACTACATTGTATTAAAATTTTTAATAGGTTTATTTTTAAAATTAAAATATTTTGGTGACATTTTAATTTTTATATTTTCAAAGCTTCTGAAAATATATTAAGAGGTCCACTTTCTGATGAAACTGAAGCATCTGATGAAGTAGATGGTGAACATGAAGATGTTGTCATAGATTCTGAGAGACTTGAGCCTAGATCTGATGAAGATGACACGTATGTCCAAATGATGTCCTTGTATTTTTGTTTTCTTTGGTTCCTCAAAGTGATTTTCCCAAAACAATGTTCCCCTGAAAAAAAAAGTTTTATTGTCAGCGTTAAAATCCACTTCTCTCCTACACAATGAAATTTAGTAGCATTTGCCATTTTACAGGTTTTATTTGCTATATTTATAGTTACTGATGGTCTGAAGATTAAACAGGATGCTTGTTATTAGCAGATACGCTAATAATTTGCTGATGACTTTGAAAAAAATGAAACCCTGAGCTGAAGTTAGATCCACAGTAAAGTGCAAAACCTTCTTGTATGAAAATCTTTGTATTCTGACCTTGAAATCTGATAATCAGTGGCAAAACCACTTGCCTAGTGGTATGTTTGGTGCATTTGTATATTATTCTTCCTAAATTTTCATGTGCCATGCAATAGAATCTCTTTGGAACCTACTTATAGAGACGTATTTAGAGACCTTTTAAACTCTGTGTTCTGATTATGTTAGTGACCCACTTTGTGTTTTTGAAAGAGTGGAGTGAAAAATCAACACATTTGAACAAAAATACTGTGTTTTACAGGTGTGTGTATGTTTTGGGGGTAGTTCTTGGATTCTCAGAGTTTCAATTTATGTCATTGTTTATTTTTGTAGCACTTAGAGATGAACTACTTAGGCATGTTTTGCTGTAGTTCAGTTGCAGGCTGTCAATATCAACACATATTCAGTCTTTAAGTATATGAAATTTGGTTTTGCTTTTGATAAAACTTTAGTAAATTCCAAAGAGAACATCTTTTGGTTCCTGAATCACAACTGTGCAGGAAATTTGTCTCTTGTGCTGATATTTTTAACATAATTTATCCTAGTTATTGGGTAATTTTTTCATGGGGGAAAAAAAGGCAAAGATTTATAAAGTTGTATTTTGCTTTGCAAAACAATATTTTGAAATCTATTTTTAGGGACTTTGAGGAAGACGACCCAGACTGGATGTCAGAACTGAAAATGGCATTGAAACACAGTGACTGAAAACTTGAATTTACCTATGATAAGTGAAGTTGGGTGTGCTGGTCTTTATAATC
Source organism: Chiroxiphia lanceolata (assembly GCF_009829145.1). Classification (NCBI taxonomy): domain Eukaryota; kingdom Metazoa; phylum Chordata; class Aves; order Passeriformes; family Pipridae; genus Chiroxiphia; species Chiroxiphia lanceolata. The sequence goes on from NC_045638.1 coordinate 56,147,607, forward strand.
AAAATAGTTGTTAATAATTGGTTATTAATTAAATAATTTCAGTCAAATTCCGAGTGGGCATGTTTTCTGTATCACAAAACTGAGCAGGCAAAATGCACAACAAACCTTTTCAGATAGAACACTTGCAAATACCTAAACAAGTCCAGATATTAAAGGTATTTGGAGTTGGTAATAGCTTTGCAGAATTGATCAGTCAAATAATAGCATTGTCCAAAGAGAAGGTGTAACACTATGAGAAGTTATTCTTCCTGACTATATACTGAATTAACAGCTTTGTGTTGAGTTGACCCTGGCTGGATACCAGGTACCCACCAAGGCCGCTCTGTTACTCTCCTCCTCAGCTGGACAGGGAAGAGAAAATTTAATGAAAGGCTCATGGGTGGAGGTAAGGACAGGGAGAGATCACTCACCAATTAATGTCATGGCCAGAACAAACGTGACTTGAGGAAATCAGTTTAATTTATTACCAACCAAATCAGAGCAGAGTAATGAGAAATAAACCCAAATCTTAGAACACCTTCCTCCCACCCCTCCCTTCTTCCCAGACTCAGTTTCACTTCAGTGGTCTGTGTTGAAGCCAGCTGGAATTGGCTCTGTCAGACATGGGAGAAGCTTCTTGCAGAAGGCACCCCTGTAGCTCCTCCCTGCTGACACACAGACCCAATACATACATTGTAAAAGTGATGTTATCTGAAGGGCCTGTTATGGGAAACAGCTGTGCTAAACATTTGAGGCTTTAGTTCATGCAATTAGTCCCCTGGAAACTCTTGAGACTGAACTTTTGCCTTAATTCAATGGAAATGGTTTTTATATGCCATTGCATGTGTGAAAGGAAGCAAATTTGTTCATAAATAAGGACAAATTTTCCAACTTAGACTTCAGAGAGTGCTATGAGCAATGTTGTGTTTGGGCTCTGTGCTGGCTACTGGGTACTAAACACTTTACAAGTGTGGCAGAGAAGAGCACAAACACTCTCAGCAGAGTTCTCCTGGGGCCGTCCCAGACAATGTCCACGTAATAAATAATATCGGAGAATAATACCCAAAGAAAGCTTTAGGAAATCGGTAGATTTGGTACGGAGCCAAATTGCACCTCCTCTCTTGCTCGTAGGCTGGTACTTGAGTTTCCACCAAGGATTCAACAACTTGAGGCAGTCGAGATTTGCTTTCGGGCCACTCCTGTTACCGACCACTCAAATCAAAAGTCTCTTGTCGTAGGCGGAGAGAGCGGTTTGCGTGAGGGAAATAATGACTCCTGTTGCTCCTGTTGCTGTTGAAGGACGCTGCAAACGCCACACCTCCGGCGGGGGCGCGGAGGCGGGGCCGCGGAGGCGGGGCCGCGGAGGCGGGGCCGGCTCCTCCTCCTCCTCCTCTCCTCCCGGCCGTGCGGTGAATTTTGGTGAATTCCGGCGGCGGTTGAGCACATTGAGGTACCGCGACTCCAGCGGCGCCCACGGCGGCTGCCGAGGCTGGGGCCGGCCGGGCCGGGCCGGGCCGGGCTGGGCCGAGCAGGTCTGCAGGGCAGGGAGGCACTGGCAAGAGCTGTCTGCCGGCGCGTCCCGTCGCCATGGGGACGGCAGGACAGCCGGGGCGGGAAGGGCGGTGGAGAGCGGTGCCGCGGCGGGAATGCTGGCGGCATCCTCTCCCCGCGGCACCCGCGCTGCCTCTGCCCCGGCCCCGAGCAGGGCTGTAGACCACCACCCGCGAGTCGGTGTAGGTCCTGCTGCCCTCCCCTCCCCAGCGCCCCGGCCACGAAGCTGCCCTCCCCGGGGGGCGGGGGTGTCGCCTGTGGATGCGGGGCTGAGCCTAGTGGGCAGCGCACCCCTGCCCGGGGGCAGCTCGGCGCGCCGGGATGAGAGGCTCATCTGTCCCGAGTGGCCGCGTCTCACTTGTGACTGCACACGGGAGCTGGCTTTTACCCAAACGTCGAAATTATAAATGCCCGAAGGTCGCCCCACTTGCACTGCCAGAGTGGTTTTTGGCGACTGCCAGTGATGCAGCCCATGCGGGCTCCCAAGGGAGCCTGTTGCAGGGCTTCCTTGGCCTGCCTGGCAGGCAATGTCTGGTATCTGAACAAATCTCCCTTGCTAAAACTCAGGTCAACTAGTAAAAACAATTTTGTAGTGTTTGCTCGTATTTATGTGTGGAAGTATGCTTATGGAACCATTGCAAGGTACCCAGTGACATTGCTGTTCCTGACAGATGTTTCCAGATGACTGCTAATGTCCGACTGCACTTGGCCGTGATCTCCTGCAAAATGCAGTGGCTTTTCACTTCTTTGCTAATATTAGATCGCATTAGTATAAACTAAATCAACATGAAATAGATTAAAGCTATTTTTTCCATTAAAAGAACAATTCCATAATATTGTTAACTTCGAGAGATAATGAGTCACACTTTCCGAAATTATATCTTAATCTTACATAGTAGTGTCTACTGCCTTCTCATGTATTAACTTTAGGGTGTAGGATTTTCTTTATAAGACATCCATAAATTTGCTGCTTATTGAAAGTTCAGATCTGCAATAATTTGCATAATTCCAGGGGATGATATTTGTAGGGAGAAGCAGCAGCAGTAAGAAAAATGTGATAAAACATAATAAAAAATTATAAAAATGGCAGTCTTAAAAGGTAGTATCTCTTTCAATAGCACCACCTCAGATGTTGCAGCACTGACTACATACAATACTAATTTGGGCACTTTTTATTTTAGCCACTGTTTTAAGTTGAAGACATCATGGATAATTATGAAATAATTAAAAAAATTGGAGAAGGATCTTTTGGCAAAATATTCTTGGCAAAAGGAAAAATGGATAATGAGCCGTGTGTTATCAAAGAGATCAATTTAACTAAGGTAAAACAAAAAACCTGTGATTTATATTTACTGGATTATGCTACTTGCATTTAGCTAGGATATGAACTTGGGTTATTTTTTTATCTCCTTTATAGTTCCATCTCAATTATATAGAGCTAAACTTTTCAAAGACTGTAGTCTTAGCTAATTTAGTATTTTACAAGCATAAACAAAATATGTATTTCAATATTCCTTACTTTTTACTGCAGTTTTGTTCTTTTCAAAACTTTACCTACTTGTGTAACACTGACTAATGCAAATCTTATATTTGTTGATTCAACTACAATGAAAATATTGGCACTGAAATAACAAATGACAATTTTGTGATACATTTCTCTAAGCTTTTTAATTTCCTTTTTTCCCACATGCTTATTTTCAGACATAAGTAATTCACAATGGTGCCTTTCCAATTTCTCATTTGTGTTTATGGCAGTTTGATTCATCTCATCTAATTTTAAATTTCGATTCAGTTGTTATCAGCATCTGAGCTGCTTGGCTAGACTCCCTTTCCAGGAGAACAAGAGAAATAGGTACTTTTAGGAAGCTGTTGATTATGTGTGTTTTAGACCTCTGTTTAGGAAAGAGCTGCATCGGGCCATAAAACTGCTCTCTCTCTTCCTGTTGACTACAGAGGCAGCTTAGGGCCACTTGCTCAGGTATCAGAGGAACACAGCTATATCTAGTTCCAGAAAGGCAATTAAAATCCCTGGGTTTTAACAGTCAATTTCAATGAGTGCTTACATGCTTCTGACCAGCCTTTTGTTGTTCTAGGCCACATTAGTGAATTTTTAATGTATTCAGAATTATAGTAGAAGAATGAAAGAGCTGTATAACTTCCAGGTTCAAACCCAGAAAAACTGATATGCTAGTAATGACAGCTAAATGCAAAACCAGTTTCTCTCTGTTCTCTTGACCAATAAACCCCATGCATTTCAAGTCTTAGATTTTGATGTTCACAAAATAGAAAAATGGCAGCTAATGAAATATTACTGTGGATCCCACTTGTTCAAAAATCAGGAACTGGATACAGATATTTACTACTTTGAAGTCCTAAAGTTTTTTATATGGTAGGATGTGTTTTATTCACTTTATTATTTTTGAATCTTTGAGGATTGCATTTCAAAAATATTTGCTAAGAATGAGGATAAGTTCCTTTTTATAAATACAAGAAAATATTTTGATGGATAGATACTCAGATAAATTATTTTTTAAGAAGTAGTATTGATGAAAATGTGATCACAATGAACCAAATAGAAGTGTTCATTTAATGTAACAGGGCAAAGAGTTTGCCCAAAATATTGCAAGAACCTGTAACACTGCTAAAAGGAAGGCCTTTTTTCCCTTTTTGCTTTATTCTTTCATGATCCTCCATAGTAGGAATAGAGAATCATCAAGACCCATGTACTTCAAATACTTAAGGAAACTTTAACATTAGAGTTTAACTCTACTTGTCAGCTACCTTACCAATAGCATTTGTGTAAAAAGGTTTAAGGTATACATTTGCTTGTTTGTAAAATCTCATAATTTGGTTTGACTTCAGTAATGTTCTAATATATTTCCAAGCATAATGTATATTTTACATTATATATAGATCATATTTTATATTTCTGTATCACCTTGGTACACAGTATTTTTGTATTTATGGGAATAGTTTTATAATAATGTAAAAATTTCTGAAAAGAGTTAAATATATCATTGCTAGCATATAGTTTCTTAATTCTTTGTAGATGCCTGTGAAAGAAAAAGAAGCCTCTCAGAAAGAAGTCATTCTTCTGGCCAAGATGAAGCATGCAAATATTGTAACCTTCTATGCTTCATTGCAAGGTTTACTTTTAACTCTTGTGTTTTACTTGTGATTAAAGGAGTGGAAGGCAGAAAACCTACTGTTAATATTGACCAACCTTAGCCCTGTCTCTAAGCCCTTACTTAGAAGTGCTAATAAGTCCCAAGTCCTAGAAGTGGACACTGGGCATCAAATTCAGTCATCAGTTGCCCTCTTCATGTGTGTGAGTGGGTACTGTGGCATGAATCGCAGACCCTGTGGTGCCTGTACTACATAAGTTAAACTTAAGTCTCGATCTCTTATAGGAGTCCAGAGTTTAATGAAACTCTCTAGGTGTTTCAATAGAAGAAGAGAGCTTTTGAGTACAGCAAGGAATAGACTGATCAAGTAGGACAAAAGGCTGATCAAATAGGCAAGAAATAGAATGATCATTTAATCAGATCAACCTTATGTTCCTCATATTTTGTTTATCCACATCATATACGTATGACATTATATGAATATGATACATACATCCTATATACATATACACATATATACTAATATACATACATATGTATAGATATAAATACACACACAGACAAAACAGGCAAGCACAGAAAAAGACCATTAAATAGTAATGCAAGCTATTAGTAAACCTGAAAATATCTTTTATCATCTGGAATGTAAAACCAACATTGGTTATTTCAGACCCTGCTATAGCACAGTCTTTTCAATGATCCAATATCAAGCTCATAATGCTGTACTAACCTTTTTTGGGAAAAAGACCTCAACTATGAAGCATTCTGCTAAGTATTCCTGTAAGGACATCTCTCTTTCTATCAGTGGGGTCTCTTGAGGGTTTTGTCATGTATTTAATGTTTTGGTGAATCTTCATTTAAATATATTTTCATGTCTTAGTTTTGCCTTAGGTTTCACTTGGAAATATCCATTTTTTTCAGTTTTTCTTTGAAATAGAGTAAGTAGAGTTTAACTACTACCTTTTGAGAGAAAGATCATATAAAATAACTATGATTTATTGCTGTGTAATGAATAAATAAAGGAATAAAGGAAAAAATCATACTTTTCCTTTCAGAAAAAAACAAGCTATATATTATGATGGAATACTGTGATGGTGGAGATTTAATGAAGCGGATAAATATGCAGCATGGAGTGCTGTTTGACGAGGACCAGGTGAAAGAAGTTATCATTAGAGGAATTGACATAATATGTAAAACATGTGGTTTGATTTATCCAGTACTAGCTACTGTTTCTTTTCTGGCCTGTTAAAATTATTGAACTTTTAAAGAAACTTTGGTAATTTTAGTAGGAGTGTAAGAGTTTGCTTTTAACACTGCCTTAAGATCTGAAATTAATTCATTAGCAGTATGAGGACATTTTTTATCCCCCCTTTCTCCCACTGCTCCTTCCATCATAGATGTAGATTTTATTATATTGGTAGTATACCTATTAAGCCATAAAGACTTTCTTTTAAATACTGTTTTCGAATTAGGGTGTATATATTGCATACAAATTCTTAATTTGTTGATGCTACTGGCCGTCAAGGCATATCTTGCTTTACACTGAAGTCCACAGTAAATCTCTCATTTAATTTGGGTCAAATTTCTCTGATGCCATTTAAATTGTTAAACCAGCACAGGGAAACAAGCCCAGATGTCTGGCTAGTTTTGAATCATGTTCACGTATATTTTATTTTGTAAATAGGTCAGTATGATAAGTATTGCAATTCACAGAAATAGGATTTCCCACTATACCTTATTATTCCTTTATTTTTTTGCTGACTCTTAGCTTCTGAAGGAAATTTTGTCTTATGTAAGGAATTAGTATACTGAACTGTGTGATTATTTAATCATGCATAATCTTTTGCAGGTACAGTAAAATCTTGCTTAGAAACCAGACAGATAGTATCCAACCTGTTAGTGGAAATATACTCTAAAGCATAGAACTGAAGGAAAAAAAAGTATTGTGACTTTTCTTTTTGCATTAGTAGGAAAAGAGGAACTCCTTATTGTAGAATTCAGTTGAAAGCGAATTATAGGTTCAGTAATAAAGAATTTTAAGATCCTATTGGGAGTCATACTAGAGAGAACATGAAAGAAAATAAAGAGAGGACAAACCAACAGATCATGAAAACACGAAAGAGCCAACACACACAAATCCCTTGACAATGACACAGAATAACACATATTGAAAGAAAGGAAAAGGAAATACAGACAAAAGAATGGATTATAGAAACTAAAGATATAACTGCCAATCAAGAAAAGAAAGCAAATTACCCAGTTTAACATAACATTATTAAAATATCTTTATATTTTCAAATGTATGCCTAAGAAAGTATAATTTGTGGCACCAGCCCTATTCAGGAAATCATCTACTTAATATGAAGCATTAATAAATGGAAGATTATTACTTGAATCAAAGCCTTTCACATCCGTGAATTTTCCTAAACAGAGACACATAAAAGCACAATGTACTTTTGTTTCTGGATTAAGTACAAAGGCTGTTATTCAAGAAAACACATATATTTGAAGCTAAATATGTGTTTAAAAGCTGTATTGGGTCAAGGATAAAGGATAAACCTGTGTGCTTACTTATTATGCAAGTTTCTTCATAGCTCCCTTCTCTCACCACATTTTAGACCATCACCTTTTTTTTTCCTGGACTACATTTAGTAGTACTACAAGTATTATAATTGAGTGGTATGATTTCCATCACTGAGGATTGACACTTTCCAATACTGTCTTAGTTGTTATTTGAAATCCCTCATTTCTAAATAAAGGTCTAGTATTCTTACTGTCCTTCGGCATGATTTTTCAGCCATCGTTCAAATATCCTGTCACAGTCAGTGAAAACTGGATGGGGATAAGGAAAGTGGAGCAGGTATCTAACCATTTAGTTTTGTAATAGAATGAATTGGAAAGGGAAAGTCTATGGCATTCATTTTAAAAATACTTTTTTTACTATTTTACGTTGCATGTGGTTTACATATTTTAGATTTTGTTGTAGTCTTTATTTTATATATTTTAGTAAAATACCTCATTGGACATTAGAGTCACACAAATTCATAGGTATCTGTTTCCTTTAACTTTCCCTGCAGATTCTCAGTTGGTTTGTGCAGATCTCCTTGGGTCTGAAGCATATTCATGACAAGAAGATTTTACACAGAGATATTAAAGCACAGGTAATAAAACTGGTACTGGAGAGGGGGTTATTTTGTCCCATGAAAAATGTGCTTAAAAACCCATGTTTCATTTTCACACACCAGTTTTGTTTTTATTTGCAGAACATTTTTCTTAGCAATAATGGAAGGGTAGCAAAGCTTGGGGACTTTGGCATAGCAAGACAGTTGAACAGGTAAGCACCGTTTTTAATTAGTCTGTGACCTACACCAAACAGGACTGTTTGTGAATGTTCAAAATGCAACCTGAATGTGCAAATTGTTTGTGGATTGTCTTGTTCAAGAGCTCTGAGATACAAGTGGTCTGACACTGCTTTTTTTAACCTGTTGTCCTAAAACATGCCATCCTGCATGGAACCACAGATGTGTCTAGCCTAGTAACTGGACTTCTGTTAGGTATAGGAGAAGCCACAGTCTTTCCCTATTCTCTGTGGAACTGACATAAAGAGATTCTGGAGGTACAGTTCCTGCTTGTGCAGCTGTTGATAATAACTTCTGTTGCTTCGTTTAACCAAAATGAAGAGCATTAAAAACTAAAGAAAGAGTGTAAGAAGAGAGTTTGTACAGATTTTCTTTGTGTTTCCTCCAAAACTGAGCCTATACCGATTTTTAAAAAACACCCAGAACCACCTTCTGGGCCTGAGAGCAAGGCATGGCATGGCTTGCATCTGAATGGATAATCTCTGTTCTCCCAACAAGAGCGGCCTTATGGACAAGGTTGGCCTATCCTATGTAGTGGCCAGGTGTGGCCAAAACATACCAGGGATCATGCTAACAAGAGGAAAATGCTTAAATTTGATCTCTTTTTGTGCTTGATTTATCTTTGGGAGGATATTGTGGCAAAGAAGGTCCACAATTTAACAAGGTATTGCATGGAAAAGTAATTTCATCTGTTGATCATTTTTCAGTTTGTCCTTCTACTGTCAGTTTTTCTCAGTTGCTTTGTAGTTTACCTGCTGCACCTCACTTGTTAAAAATTTTTCCTAACCCTAGATTAAGTCAGTGTAAGTTTAGCCACATTTCTGTCTATACAACATCAATAATGAGAACCAAGAACTTTATCCAACATAGATATTTTGATTCTTCTCTTCAGATGTACTTAAACCATGTTACATATATTAGGTACTCGTGTGCATTCTTCACATGGGCATACAGCCCATGGAATTTCTGTTAAGGCCCCATCAGCTTGGCTTTGGATTTGGGCCTACATAACCTTGCAAGTTCAGTGGTGCATCAGAGCTAGGAATTCTTGCTGAAGAGTTGGAGTACACTGGATTAAGCATGTTTGGTTTGTACCTTGATCGAAGCCTGCTCATCTCCAGGGATGTGCCATCTCACTGTTCTAGCCGCAGTCTCTACCAGCTCTCATACCTTTGTGGTGTGTTCCTTTGTGGAGCCCAGACCTACTCTCAGCATGTAAACTAGTTGTGCAGAAAGTGCCTGCCTTCACAAGTATTCTGGAGATAATTGCTTTAAGGATTGCACCTACATGGCAGAATAGTACATAGCAGATAGGAAGTAAACCTCAGAATTTGAATATCCAAGTACAGACATTTAAAAATTATTTAGTAGCCTTACAGAACCATACAATTAGAGCTTGATAGTAGTTTTCCTCATGTAACTAGCAAATTAAGTTTCTGTGACGAGTTGACACCAGGTCTGGTGTCACTCCCCTCCTCGACTGGAGAGAAGAGAGAAAATATAATAAAAGGCTCATGAGTTAAGATAAGGACATGGAATGCTTGCACTTTCCATTGAAGTACAAACACTATTAGAATAGCAGGTCATTTTTACACAGAACTGGGAAATATTGTAGTTTTTCATGGGGTGTTCCTTTATTCAATTATTTGGAGAGCAGAAATAATGTACCCCACAGGCTTTTAACCTGGGACAGAGAAGTCTCTAGTTAAATTTCTTGTAAATGTTTTCATTGTGTAAGTGCTCCTTTTTGTTCATTATGTTTCATTAGCACTATGGAGTTTGCCCACACATGTGTAGGGACCCCCTATTACCTGTCACCTGAGATCTGTGAAAATCGACCATATAACAACAAAACGTAAGTCTCTGTCTTTCCTTCATATGCTTGTTCATGAGGGTGTGCAGGCATGAAAGAATTCATTTTAGTAATACCGTGGTTTAAATCAGTATTTGTGCAGGGCACTAGGAAATTCACGTGTCACCTGTTGTGAAGTTTTATATTATTTGTGTACAATAATTAGGTGCATCATTGTAGATAACAACTATGTTATACTATACAACAATGTCAGTAGTATTTTGACTCACAGCGTCCAGAATGTCATCATGACTTTGCCATGATTAATCTACAGGCTTAACCTAATTATATTTTTTGTTTTTATAAAATTACTTGTACTTTTAGCCCTCTTCTAATACTTCTTGTTAGTAGTGCTGGTAAATGTAAAACAGATTTCTTTTCCCCTTAGCTTTATCTGCTTCTCCATCAAATACTACATTTCTCTCATTTCCAACATGTGATTACCAGTGAATCTTTCCAGTTCCAAGTTTATGAATTTTTGATACACTCATTTATCATTTATAAGAATACACTAAAATGAAAGCTGCTAGGTTACCTGTTTTGGAAATTTGCAGCAGCTTCCTCCAGAAAATACATATAGGTCTGAGAATTGCAAAGGCTCACTCAGGCTTAACACAAACTACCAGATGAGAAGCACTATGAAGTCAGGAGCTGAGTGGGCTAGACCCCGTTCTGTGTGGGGGATGTGATGAACACCAAATGCTCTGGAGCCCAGACTAACATCTCAGCTCTGGCATGGTATTCACACAAGTGTACTTACTCCCTTGTTGTCTCCTTAACTATTAAGTCAGCTTTGTCCTTCATGCTGCTAGAAATATTAAGCAGACATTCTTTTGTCATGTTCTTTTTCCAATTACAGTTATAATACCTAGTTAGATATCATAGAAACATTGATGCCACAACTAAAAAGAAATTTCTAGCTGTTCTTTCCCATGCATATTGAGAAAAAAAATGCAATAATAATCAATTTGACAGTTGAGAAGAGGTACTGATTTCATGTATGAAAATGTTATAGACTTTTCACTGAAACTTTAATTACTTTTTATTCACAGAGATATTTGGTCTCTTGGCTGTGTGCTTTATGAGCTATGTACACTAAAGCATCCTGTAAGTACTGTATGATCAGATCATTATCATATTATTTAAAAATATAGTGGACAGCTTGGAAAAACTGTAGTGATAATAGTATTGATAGTCAGCTAATAGAAGTATTTTCAGCTTATTTATTGATCTTTAAAAAATGACTGCCAGTGTTTATTTTTTCATATTGTATCTGTTTTGTGCATAATAAAATGTATTATGCTGTATTCCTGTAACTTACATATATGCATGTGTGTATGCACTTTGAACATATATTTACTCTTTAAAAAGTCTTAACCTTTTCAAAAGGCAGATGAATAGTGGAAAGAATTAAAGCCAGACTTCAAGGTTAGACTTAGCCATATAATTTTACTCATTTATATTTGAAAATACCAATCTATACTTACTAAAGAATTTGAAACTCACATTTCTCCTGAAAGCAGCTTGAGTCCTCAGAAGTATTTTCCTAAAGGTTTTGTGTTGTCCTCACCCTGATCTAAGCCTCAGACAATCCTCAGATTGTGAGTATTATGTGAAGAAGGGAACACAGCAGAAACTAATCTTGGCAATTCTTGATGAGAAAAAGCATCAGTTTCCTGGGCCCATCGGAAGTTGATCTTTTGCTGAGCTTGCATTTGGGAGAAGGTAGAGCAGCGCTGATAGGGAGAGCAGTTGTGCTGAGCTAAGAGCAAGGGGGATACTGCTAAGGAAAATTTCAGATTTCACAAAGTGAGAAAACATTAGTGTTACTTTGTATAAATATTAGATGTTTTATTCTGTAATGCTGCCCACTTTTTCAGTGTGAAGGCAGGGACTCAATGCAGATGTAGACGGGAAATGCAAGTGAAGCTAAGGCAATTTTTGGTCACACCACCTTCAAAATAGCCACATAAATAAAATGGTAATTTTAGGAAGAATTTGCTTTCAAAATTATTTTTGCCTGTCTAAGCCCCTAGAAATTGTATTGATGCTGGCCTTTTAAGAGATCTAGTGAACTGAGGGGACTTATTTATCTGATTGGCATCAGTTGTTAAAAAATTAGGATTGTGTCTTTGTTCTTGAGAAGCTGTTGTGTGAAGTTTTGAAGGTGAACAATGTGAAGACAAAATGTAGGCAGGTCTCTGTGAACAACTTTTGGCAAAATAAATTGTTTCATTCTGGAAAAATTGCTTCTGTGTTTTTATATCATCCACTTTTAGCTGGGAATGGTTAAGCAAACCAAGACAGCACAGCTGCAAGCCACACATCCATCACTCTCGCAGGCCAGCCTATCACTTACAGACACACCACACACACAAAACCTGGAGCTCTAGGTAACTCCTTTTTACACCCACATATGGCAAGAATGCAAACAGAATAACTGAGCTTGTTTCTGGGCAGTAAATCGCAGCCTAAAGAAAACAAAACAAGATCATCTTAGACTTTTCTCAGGCCTTTTGCTTCTTGTTTCTCATGCTGGCTGCTACAGTTGTGCAGCTGAAACAGGCAGAACATTACCAGAAAATACAATCAAAGTGGTTATATTAATTTTCTGCAGCAAGCTGTGGTTAGTAAGAAAGAATTTGTGAAGGGATTGCATAGCACAGGAGTTCTCCCCCTCTACTCCACTCTTGTTAGACCCCGCCTGGAGTACTGCATCCAGCTCTGGAACCCCCAACATAAGGAGGATGTGGACCTTTTGGAATGAGTCCAGAGGAGACCCACGAGTATGATCAGAAGGCTGGGACATCTTTCCTATGAAGACAGACTGAGAGAGTTGAGGCTGTTCAGCCTGGAGAAGAGAAGGCTCTGGGGAGACTTAGAGCAGCCTTCCAGTACCTAAAGGAGGTGGGAAGGGACTTTTTACAAGGCCATTTACTGACAGGACAAGGGCAAATAGCTTTAAAGAGAAAGAGGGTAAATTTAGATATTAGGAAGAAATTGTTTACTGTGAGGGTGGTGAGACACTGGAACAGGTCGCTTAGAGAAGTTGTGGGTGCCCCATCCCTGAAGTGTTCAAGGTCAGGCTGGATGGGACTTTGAGCAAGCTGGTCTAGTGGAAGGTGTCCCTGCCCATGGCAGAGATTGGAACTAGACAATCTGATTCTCTGATTGTATCAGCAAGTACCTTTTTTCAAGTTGGGGTGTCTAGTTCATCATTGCCAATCAGCAGTACTTACTGTCCTCTTTTTATTGTTTTCATTGATTAAGTTTGAAGGCAATAGTTTGCACGAGCTGGTGCTGAAGATTTGCAGAGGACGTTTTCACCCAGTGTCTCCCAGCTATTCCTATGATCTGAGGATATTAATTTCCCAGTTGTTTAAAATATCGCCAAGAGATCGACCATCCATCAGTTCTATCCTAAGGAAGCCCTTCTTGCAGAAACTCGTTCTCAAGTACTTGCCCCCTGAGGTAAGTGCCTGTACTGCTGCTTGCTGAGAGAAAATATGTATCAAAGTATTATAAACAGTTCTATCAGATACCTTTTTTCTGATAGATGACACAGGAAGATCTCAGTCACACTGTGATACATAAGAAAAGACCTTCAGCGCCACAATCTGGAGCCAGGCGGATACAAGGTAATGACAATAATACTGTTCTACAGTAACATTTGTTAGTTATGATACAAGTGATGGCTGTAACTTTCTCCGGCAATCTTTACTGCACATTTGGATACAAGGTTTTCACACAAAGTTAAAAATAAGTAGAGGAGAGAAATGCAACAGCAGAACCGTTCACCCAGACAGTGCATTGCTCTCCTGTTCAAGAAAAGACAGCTCATTTCAGGAGAAGACCAGCTCATCAGCAACATTCAGCCAGAAAAGCTGCCATAGAAAACAGTCTTAGTTCTTTTAAGAACAGAATTTACAAAACTGAGAGCCTTTGGTCTTAGATGCAATTTAGGTCCATCACATGAAAAACAACCTTACTTAATTTTGCCAAGCTATGTGAAAAAAACCCCAACAATCTTGCAAAACATGCTCCGTGGTATTTTACAAAATAATAAAAAAGTATTTTATAAAGTATTATTAATTATATTAAATTGCAAGAGACGATGAACAATATTGGATTTAGTATTCATTGATAGAACAGATTATGTATTCCCTTTCTTAGAAAACATGAATGAGACTAAATGGTAAGTCTGCATGAACTGTTGAACATGTGGCATGCTTCTGGTAGTGTAACATTTTCCTAATTCCATATTCTTTGGTATATCACGATTATTCCTTCAATTTATCTTTAGAAGTATTAAGGTGTTTTAAACAAATTTGTGAAAATAAACCTATGTAATTACTTAACTATGCTATGGGCTTTTTTTTCCTCCCCAGAAAATGTTCTTCAGTACTGTAGGAACCTATGCTGTTTTGGAAATGACTTTCAATGAAATTTATCTGCCTACAGGACTAATGCAATTTGGACAGAAACACCCGAACACCTAAATAACTTAAGTGTTTAAAAAAATATCTATAGTCATATGCTCATACTTCTCATATATTTTATCTCTGAGACATGATTCTCTCACAGTCAATACTCAGGAAAGATTTTAAACTCACTTAGAAACTACTTAATCCTAGAAAGGACACCACTTTTTTTATTGCAACTAAGATACTTGCAAAATACTGACTGACCAAAGAGGAATGGTATGTACTTGTATTCTCCTACACAGGGAACTCATGATGTAGATTTTTTGCTTTTCAGCCCTTTTCAAACTTCCCAAGTTACCTAGTGATTTTTGGGGTACTGAGGGCTAGGTTTAGGAAGGGAATGCCTAAGAAGGTAGACCTAACCTCCAATGAAAACTGAGCCTATGAATCAGATCTCCTGTTTTTGTTCTTGGTACTAGCATGAAATCAGCACTCTAGCTCATAGAGGTCTCCCTTTTATTCATTGTGCTTTGCAAAACTAATCAGTAAGATCCACTTTATGTGAATGTCAATCATGTTTTCAAAAGCATGTCATTCTAAGAATGGAAAGCAGAATGCCTAGGAGGTGTGAAGTATGGTGATGGTGGTGATGATGATGAAAGGATGTAAGGAGTGTTTGTTGGCCCAACCTGTCACCGTTAGGTGTAGACACCTTGCTATGGTTTGAAACCACATGATCATTAATCATGTAGAGAGCACAGAATGTAACTTTAATCTCTTACTGTTAAAAAGCATATAAACTTCAAAAAACAAGAGTTCAGGACCAAGTCTCTCTGGAATCTGGAATGGTGATGCATGTCAAGAAACAAGAATTATTTAGAAGAAATGAATGGAAACCCCCTTCAAGAAGGCAACAGCTCATTTTTCAGGTACTGTGCCTCCACATTCCTATAATATATAATCATCTTCAGAAGGCAAATGCCTGCTCTTAGCCTTTAAATGGCTTCATTAAGATGTATTAAATTTAGCTCAGTGCCTACTCTAAGTCAGTAGAGACAGTTCATTGCTCCTAAAGCCTCAAAAGAGGTGTTTTTGAAAGCCTAAGTAGGAAACACTGAATATAGTCTGCTTTGGTATGGTCCTTTGTAACAAAAGGAGTTGGACGTGCTATGCATTTATGTGTGCACAAAGGCAAGTAATATCTGTGATTGCAATTTTTTTGTAGAAGCAAATACACTGATCCTATTCCTTCCATCCTTCTGAGAGCCCATTCTTGGGCAAAACCACTAGTGCTCACTGCACTTGTCTCAGATACTTATTACTGACAGCCTTCTCCCAAATCCAAGCCCCACTTTTTCACAACCACTTGTGTCTCTCACTTGTTTTCCACCTCCTTCTTTGTGCAGGCAGGATATCAGCTGTATGCTTTGTCCAGCCTCTTACTTGGAATCGCTTCACACTTTTATCTTTATCTTCAGGAACATGTAGTACTGCCTTGGATGATGGCGAACATAAGCAAAGCACTTTTAGGATCTGGGAGCTCCCAGATCTGCACGTTGTAGTTATGGTAGCTTAACTGACAGTAGGGAACATAGAGTTCCCAGGATTGCGTCCATCACGCAATCACTTATGCTACCTATGGATAATACTGGCCCTGTGCAGAATATAGGATTTAGTTTTCCTCATAGTTACATTTGTGCATATCGAACGCGAATCCAGAGATGGATTAAGTTAGAAAGGTTAAGTTTCTTTTCACTGTGCACTGCTGTAATCAAAGGCAGAATTTCATTCACAGTGTTTTGACCTGCACTGGGAATGTCCCCACATTCTTTCGACATCTACATGAAGCAAAAAGTTTGAGGATTGCAGGGGTACTTGCATAGTGTCATACCTTTGAATGCATTGCTTCAGGATTCACAGAACCACTTCTGGACATCACCTTGTCTATACCCCTGCTCAAGCAGGGTCATCCAGATCTAGTTGTACAGGACCACATCCAGACAGCTTTTGAATTTCAACAAAGATGGAGATTCCACAACCTCTCTGGGCAACCTGTGCCAGTGCTCAGTCATTCCTCACAATGAAGAAGTGTTTTCTGAATGTTCAGAGAGAACCTCCTGTGTTGCAGTTTGTGCCCATTGCCTCTGTTTCTGTCTCTGGGTACCAGTGGAAAGACCTTGGCTCCATCCTCTTTGCACCCTCCCTTCAGGTATCTATAAACTTTGGTAAGATCTCACCTGAACCTTCTCCAGGCTTAAGGGTCCTAGCCTTTCAGCCTTTCTTCACAGGAGAAATACTCCAGTCCCTTAATCGTCTTTGTGACCCTTCATTGGACTTCTAATATGTCCCTGTCTCTCTTTTACCAAAGAGCTAAGAATTGGACACAGCACTCCAGGTGTGGCCTCTCCAGTGCTGAGTACAAGAGAGAGGTCACCTCCCTTGACCTGCTGGGAATACTTTGTCTAATACAAGCCAGGATATCATTCACCTTCTTTGTAGCAGGGGCACATTCTTAGCTCGTGGTCCAATTGGTGTCCACCAGGCCTCCCAGGTTCTTTTCTGCCAAGCTGCTTCCCAGCTGGGTGGCCCCCAAGCATGTACTGGTGCATAGTGTAGGACTTACCAATTTCCATTGTTGAACTCCATGAAGTTTCTGTCATCCTATTTCTCTAGCCAGTTGTGGTCTGTCTGGGCGGTAGCACAACCCTCTGGTGTATCAGCCACTCCCAGTTTGGTGTTAGAAGCAAACTTGCTGAAGGTGCACTCTGCCCCAATACCCCCATAATCCAAATCGATAGTGAATATGTTGGATGGGATTGGACCCACCTCTGGGGTGTACTGCTGATTACTGGCCTTCAACTGGGCTTCATACCTTGATCACCACCCTCCTGACATGGGCATTCAGCTGGTTTTCAATAAGTTTCACTGCCTATCCATCTAGACCATACTTTATCAGCTTCTCTATGAGGACCTTATGCAGACAGTGTCAAAAGCTTCCCTGAAGGCAATTGCCTCTAGGAAGTATCCACTGCCTTCCCCTTGGCTATCAAGCCAGTCATTTGACTCTAGAATGTTACTGAGTTGGTCAAGCATGACTTCCTGGTACCTGCTTCACTAGTCTCAGTTCGTGATACTCTGACATTCATTTAGATGGCTTGATTTGTTCTCCCTGTTGCTTGGGATCGCCATACTTCTGGATACCATACTGTAAAACTTCTTTCAATGAGGAACACAATAAACACTTTTTGAGGTTACCTCTTCCTTGGCAACTTTACTGACAGTTGAAAATTTTCTTCTTATACAGATATGAATTTATATTTTACTGTAATCTGGACTATACTATAGGTACGTAAGCCTATTCTCAGTGTTTCTAAGAAGGAAAACAGGGAGGAATAGTTAAAGTATTTACCATCTATGGAACAGATACTTAGATGCTTTTACATTTATGTAAGAAAGTAAGCAAAATTCAGCGTTTTTCTCATGCACTATATAGTGTCCCACCATGGAAAAAATTGTGGATGTCTGACCACACTTATATCATGCAGTGGCAGATAGATAATGGTCTTCTCTCCATTATCCTTATAAGAAATGGAAACGACAGTCTTGTAGCAAAGGAGAAATACAGGGATGTTTCATCACAGTAAGGACTTGGAGAAATGAAAGCCAAACTCCCGCAGGCACATAATCAAACAGATGTGAAATGAAGTAGCACAGTGCTCCTCTGAAAGCAGCAATCAATGCATATACTGCCCAAAACTACATTCCAGGTTTCCCTGGCTACCACATGTCGAAAAGAGACTCTCTTGGAAATAATTCAGCACTTTAGGCTTCAGAACAATGAACTGACTCTAGGACAATGATACTACAGAGTATACAGAGTACAAAGCCCATGCTGATTGACTTGCACAATGATTTGGGCTGCTGCAAAATGGGAGGAGCTGATGGAACAGGGAAAAAGGAAAAGGCAATGGTAAGATTACATAAACTCTTAGGAGTTAGGGAGTTTCTGGGTTATATGTGAAAGGATTTGGAAAACTTACAGTAACTGTGCTGTAGACAGCCTATATTACCATGCAGCTCAGACTGGGGAGGACAGGAATTGAATTCAAACTTGTACTGTTACAAATGAAAACAGGTAAATTAACATAATTTACTGTATTTTAAGCCGCAGACCTCCAGATTTAATATGGCAGAAAGGCCAGAAAGTATCAGAGTATGTGGCCATTATGGTCATTACTATGAGAAGCTTGACAACTTACAGAGGAAAGCTAATGCACATGATGACCTTTCTCATATCAGCCAAAGAGCTGAAGAATACTGTAAACTGAAAGGACAAGCTGCACCTCCACCGCCACCCCCCGACTGGTAATTTTCACTCCATTTATAAGTGGTGAACTGTCATGCATATCCTGACTTATCAGCCTTCCTGAGTAGGTAACACTGGACATAGCTCATTTAGTAGACTTCCTTCTCTGCTTCGTCTTTGATTTTTCTTTTTTACCTAAGTTTGTTACACAACAATACAATTCCTGTTCCTGTTTGTCCAGAAATTCCTTCTGAATGTCTTGTCTTGGTGTTTGACATTTCATTGTCAAATGTGTCCTGAATCACAGCCCAATTTTTTATTCGACAAAAAGCAAAACACAGGATTTTTGTAGACTTTCTGATCAGATCAAGCATAAACACTGTCATTCCTTCACACGAGGATCAGAACCATATAAAGATTAAACGTTCTGCACTGGAGGGAACAGGAGTGAGAGGCAGGCCATGAAAGTTATTATTTTTTTTTCCTGCAGAGCTTATATTTCTGTTTCAAATATAAAGACCCTTTCTCCAGCAGATTGTTTACTTCAAAGTCTTTCTCTTACAAAGTAGAGATACAAGCTTTTCATTACTTAGGAGGTTGCCTGTCCATTCTGTGACTGGCCATTTTAGGTGTGGATGAACTTTGAAAGCCTTGAGGAGGGACTTTTTATACAGCCTACTTTCAAAGCTTTCCTTTAAGGTTGACTGGATCATTAACTTTCATTCAATGTCGACAGTGTTTAGAATGTTTTAGTTAGGGATCGTCAGTTTTAGAACATCTTTTCTGACCTGAGTTTCTGGTGCCTTATTTAAGGACAAAGTCAATTCAGTTTGGCTCCCTGTGGCACAAGAAAATTTGAATAGAAAACAGGGAACTTACAAGTGACTGATGATTATATCAAAAAACAAAGTAAAAGTTTAGAAACTACACAAATACAGTTAGACTGATAGAATTAGGCACAGGGGAGAAAGACAATAAAAGGGTGGCTGAATATACAACCTCCATTCTGATAATTTTCACTCATTTTGGGGATCATGGAAATCAGTTTTATTTTCATTAACACTTTGATATGCCATTTAACGAATAAAAGGTGGTGAAGGACTTTGCTGCACTCTTCAGAAGGCTAATATAACTGAAGTAATAGGAAGGGGCATGCCTGAAGAGTATATGTTTCATTTTACTGTTGCGCCGTATTCACATGTATTTTATGCATATTTATATATTCATGCAGTACAAAGAGAGCTCTGTTCGTCATATGTGATAGAACATAGAGAGAATTACTTGTGCAGAAGATAGCAGAGTCTGTGAAATAAAATTTGAACATCACTTTCTTCTCTCAGGACTGCAGAATTTCTTCAAAGGCGTTTTGAAGCTCAACAGTACAAGATTAAAGCGGAAAAACAGCTGGTAAGTAAATACTGAATCACAGAATGAAATCTGTAAAAGGAGGTGAATGAAAATCCAAAGATGAACTGATGTCTTTTTAATATAAAACTAACTCTGACAGGTAGAAGGTTTTGCTCTAACAAATTCCCTGCTCTGCTCTGCAATGCTCATCTTGAGCTTTTATTTTCTAATACGAAA
Organism: Chiroxiphia lanceolata; assembly: GCF_009829145.1. Lineage (NCBI taxonomy): Eukaryota > Metazoa > Chordata > Aves > Passeriformes > Pipridae > Chiroxiphia > Chiroxiphia lanceolata. The sequence goes on from NC_045638.1 coordinate 56,167,787, forward strand.
CTGTAACAATGTAAAATTCTACATTTTTCCTCTAAAAATGTACACTTGCCTTACTGTGTTCTTCAGTGGAACAGGGAGAGTGCACTGAGTGAGCACTGAAGGAGAGGATTCTAAATGACAATTCCTTTTATCTGGGATTTATTTGTACATTCACAGGGGCTGCGACCATCTTCTGCTGACCCATGTCATGACCAAATACAGCAGCAGAAAATAAAGGAAGAGGATCTGAAAAACCATCAGCAGGACATATCTAGAAAGAATGAAATGAAAGAACAGGTAAATGTCATCTCTTCCTTAGCTGCTTAAAGCTGTCTTCTTACACTCCTTAATAGTAGTAATCTTTGCATATTAATTTATTCTTTTTCATCAGATTCTCTTTTCCATCATTGATTCTTTTCCCATCTTTTTTTAGAGAAACAACATACTTTTGTAGTTTTGCTTTTGGGCGACAGAGAAAACAAACTGACACTTCTTTCTTATGTGAGCATATGTAAATAAATTTAATCTTTCTGTCTTTGGTTTATTAAAAAATGTCAGAATAAATATGAATATATTAACTTTTGCATAATGATCAGACTTTAGAACATACTCATCATTTACACATTCTCCAGAAACTGTTGCTGTTTAGTTCCACAAAGTCTGTACTAAATATGAAAAAAAAAATATTTTACAGATTTGTCCATTTGTAATGTAGGCAAACTGGGGTAGACTCTCATTTAAACAATAACAGAGGTGTCCTTAACAGAAAAATTATATTTTGGCCAAATTTGAAGTTTTTGCTTCACAGTATAGGAATGTTGAAGGTACTTCAAGAAAAGATTACCAGAGTTTGTTTTGTTATGGGTAGCAAATTGCCATACAACAAATATTACATAATTTTTTGTCTTCATAATTTCTAGTCCTCTATATTTGGATTGCAACCTTTGCATCTGTACTCAGACAGTCCTTGGGTTATTTTTAGCTAGTTTAGACAAAATTCTATAGAAAAGCATGAAAGAGTCTGGAAAGCTTAAAGGTTAAAGTCTGGAAGTGTTTTAACCCTAAAATGTCCTCTAACAGAAAGTATCAAGCATTCTATAAAATTGTCAATAAAGGGCACACCGATCCCTTTTTTTCTTGTATATACACAATTTGATAGAATATTTTGTTTAGCTACTGTTATTTTTTTATGTATTTGTAACACATATGTATTCTACTGTACTGTTCTTTAATAGGAGTACCTGAAACAGCTGCAGAAAATTCGTGAAGAATACCACAGCCATATAAAAGAATTCAGATTTAGAGCCCAAATACTCCAGGTAACAAAGCTCAAACATACAGGCAGTCATATTTACTTTTTTTTCTTTTTTATGCTAGAACACATTAGCCAGTGACAGACATTACTACCTTATTGCAGCTGGAACTTCAGCCAAACCTGCCAAAGGATCCTCTTCAGTGATACTGGATCTGACTTTTACTAAAATGAATTTATACCACTTGAGGAGATGAAGTGGGCACCTAGAGTCATGTTAGGGGAGAAATTATATTCCAAGAGATTTAAGGGGAAATGCATGATAATGAAAAAGAAACATTAGATTTTGGACCTGCTTGATGTCACCTTATTTTCTGGGCTTTCCATCTACTGGAGAAACTGCGTAGATTTTTTATAAAGTAAGATCTGTTGTGGTTTTGCCTGAGGTTGAAGACATACGCTAATCACCGCAGAGCACTGAAGGAGCTGTGTACTATTATTTACTTTGCTTTTATCTGACTGTCCTAACAGAAGACATAAGAATATTAAAAGGAGTCATTAAATGTATTTAAGATGTTACCAGAAAACAAGATACTATGAAACATGACTGTACTTTCTATAGGCATAGGTTTCCACTGAAATATTGATTTTCATAACTTCCAAAGTCTTCAAGAATGAAATGACCCTGAGTCATTTTGCATGTGATCATAAAAAAAAAAAAAAGATGTATTATTTATTTCTTGACACAGTACTGTATCTTTCAAACATAGTTTTTTGAAAAATCAGAGGTTTGCACTTTATGCATAATTTTCTGTTTTTCTTTTTGCCAGATAAGTCAGAATTGGCAATGAATGGAATATTCTTACAGATATAAATACAAGCAAATCAATGACTATATTTGTTACTTAAATAAGTCTCTTTCTTTACAGGGTATACACATATTCTGGTTACAGAGAGTGTATTTTAAGCTGGGGTTTTTTTCTTTCCTTCCAGGACATGGAAGAAAACTTCGAACAAGTCCGAGTCCAGGATAAACAAGACCAAAAAATCTTAGAAAAAAAACATAACAGAAAGGTATCCATCCTTATTTTTATTCCTTTTTCCATTTTCTTCTTATGTCTGTGCATTTCAAATTACTGTATTATTATAGTAGCTCTGGAAATCAAGTTATCTGAGAGTCAATTGAGAGTGCTGGTCTACAGTTTGTTAAAAGTTTATATGAGAAGAGACAATCACTAAGAAAATAAATAAGCTTTTCTGACCATTTGAGGGAGACTCTGTTTAGGTATTCCTATGTAGTAATCAATCCCTACCTACTCCTTTTTATATCAAAGTGTATTAGTAGTGCATGGGAACTCATGTTTATTAAAAGTTTAAGTGAAGTCAAGTCAGGCTGCTAATTTTTAAACATTTGTTATAAAAGATTGTTCTCTATAGTGCTTTTTAAATTATAGAAGGAGAAAGAAAGGAATTGAGTGGAAATGCACATAAGATATCAGGAAGGTTTCTGACCATAAGATCATTGTGAAGTGGACTAAAGGTCTTTTGTGAAATATTGCATGGAAGCAGTACAGTGCTCAACTTCTAGCACTGGTTGAGAACCAGCTGTTAGAACCATGTCTGTGTAATGCAAGGATGTGAATGAAATTATCATCAAAGACACTCTTCCTTCAAATCAAAACTGGACGCAATCATTTCAAAATATCACTAAAATAAAATAATCTATATTTAAGGAAGTCTATTTTTGACCAATTTGTTCCACTTTGATCTTGTTACATAGAAGGAAAATATTATTGAATAAATGTTATTTTCAATAGAAGAATAATTTTCAAATTTGTAGTTCCATATAAACTGTGTACTTTTAATTAAATGTTTTTATTTCATAAACTAAATTAATGGCATGTGAATTTTCTTTAGGGAGGAGTAAAGTTTGAAATTAATTTAGATGTTTGTGTTCCTGAAGAAGACAGCATTCAAGAAGCAGAGGTACACTGTAATTATATTCAAAGAATTTACATTAGTTATCTGAAACCATGGCAGCTCCATAATCTAAGATTTGTTTCCATTACCATCATCCTCTACCTTTGCTATCATTATAACAGTATATATATAAGCATATATATAAACTTCCTATTGAGGATTTGTTGACATGTTGCATATATCTGAACTTCTTCAAGAGGATAATTGCTTAGAAGAAGATTGGGTGATATCTGGGTCAATCATGGTTAAAGATGAAGGATTGCAGGTATTTATATTTCATAAACTGAGTTTGAGAGGAAGAAATTATCTCAAAATTGAGTTAGTCTGCAAATGCTGAATTTGATTTGTAAGTTATTTTGGGACATTTCTGTTTCTTTTCACTAGTATTGTATCACAAAGCAAGAATAACATTGATATGAACCATCTGTTATTTATAAAAAGTAGGAGAGAGACTACAGACAACATTTATGTGATTTCATTTATTAGAATGACATTTGTGGCTGATCATCATGTAATAGCTACCTATTAATTTTGTATTAGTATATTGAATATAAAAAAGATATTTCTAATGGTAACATAGAAAATATATGATATTTCTAGTATCTATATTTTTAATTTATAAAGCACTATTTTGTCATTCTTTTTTTTCACATCTCTACAGAGCCCCATGCAGCCCTCTGATACCCAAATCACAAGGAGACTTTTGAGTTCTGCTGCTTCACTTTTTGTTACACAATTTTCCTGTGCATATATGAAGTTGTCTGGCAAACACAGTAAAATGAGGAGTGATTAGTTATTGTACCATATTTGTGTTCTGGTTCCAGAGTAACCTATTGCTTTTTGCAGATACTAGATAAACTCAGTGAGACTTCAAGTTTTGTGGATGGTGAGAATCTTAAGGAGAAATTGATGGAAGTTCATGAAAATCATATGGACAGAGCTTTGGAAGAGCTGTCTGGATACCAAACAGGTATTTCTTGGGGAAATGCAATGCTGAGTATTAATACTCAAGCGTAATGAAAATTACGTAGGAGTTAGGTAAATTCAGTAACTCCAGGCTATAGCAAGTTTATCTGATGAGCTCTCTATGTCACATGCTATTATAATCACATTGAAATCTACTTAAAAAAAATGAAATAACTTTGCCTCCTCTTTTTCTTACCCTTAAGAGTCTAATGACATAGATGATACAAAAAAACCCAGGAAACATTGGCAAGCTGGAGCCCCTCAGACACTACTGAATTTTTTAGCTGATGCTGATGTCACATCTCTATGTCCTACTATGGCTGAAGATGAACTTGGTAAGAAAGTTTTGGCTTTCAGTGAGAGTAGTGAGCTTCTAAAATTCAGCCAGACTAAACTCATCCATACCTGAATGTTCACATGATCTGGCATGCTTTTAGTTGCTATTCTTCCTGAAGACGTCCCAGAAAGCAGGAAGCAGTGGAAACAAACACCACCAGAGACTCTCCTGAACATCTTAGCAGAAGCAGAGCTGTCTAATGATTCCTTTATGTGTCTTGAAGAAGAAATAGGTAGGATGTTTTTTTACTGTAAATTCTGCACGTCCATCTTTATTGTATTATTTCTTCTATGATTGGCAGGCGTTCTCACACCTTTAGGTTAGGTTCGCCCTTCAGTCTTTGGAAGGAAGCATTTTTAGGTAACCATAGCTACACCCAAGTAGTACTTTTCAGACTTTCCCAAACACTAGTCCCTTAAGTTTTCCACTGAAAATAGAGATCCCTATATTGGGAACTTAAACCTAATAACATCAGATTGCCTTTCTTAACTTTAATAGTCCCTTGCTTATGGTCTACAAACACACTAGGTTCCATGAACCAGAAGTTACAAACCACTGACTAAAACATGATCAACAGAAGCATGGCATTTACATTGTTGTGATTTGAACAACAACAAAACAATTCAAGCATTTACTAATTTGCTATTACTTTACACACTTTTACAGTTTTTTATTACACAACTGAAGGAAAGTTTCTCTTCCTTTCCAGAAGGGAAATTAGCTCTGTTGCCTCCAAAAGAAAACAAGAAAGATGATTCAGAAACATACTCTGCTCTTGCTGTTGATGAAGGCAGACTTGAGCCAAGATCAGATGATGAAGACACGTAAGTCAAGCACATCAGAAGAAAAATCCACACAACTGAACAGTTTTCATGAAATGGCAGCTTGCATTGCCTAAAGCTTTTTTTTTTTTTTGTTATTTTAAATTCATAAATGAAAAAGCTTACTTACAGAGTCTGCTAATTTAACTTTTAATTCTGTAATTTAATATGCCACAGCCAATGCTGTCATTAAAAATTACATTATGCAAAAAGATTAATTATTAATGGCTTTGCAGCTCCTTTGTCTTGCTTTATAAATACAGGTAAATAATCTCACGAGGAGAAAAGAAACAGTTCATATTACATGTGTTGCATGTATATTCTTTATGAAGTGTTTTAAAAAAATCTAAAAGACCTTGAAAGGAGAAAGGTTTGTAACAAAGTTATATTTACTTAATATAATTATTTTGTTTTACTCTGCAGAAATTTTGAAGATTCTGAAGATGAACTCAGACATGAGCTGGAGGAATCTCTGGAAGAATTGGCAGCTTCTCCAGCAGAGAGAACCATGGAGTCTCCCATTTTTGCAATAAATAAAGGTCAAACAGATGAAGAAAAGATGAGTTTACCTCACAAACTGCTTGGAAAATCTGATGATAATTTAGAAAATAATCATGGCTAATTTAGTGTTCGCACACATCATGAAAAAGGCAAGCAGGAAGCAAGAGCTACTTAGAACATCAGCAGGGTTACTGTTGCAAAATTTTAACTTGCTTGAAATTTCAGCCACATCAGTGACAAAATTTAAGGATAGCTGACATTAAATGCCAAGTAAATCAACTGCTTTACAACAGTGTTAAATGCTCAAATAAAATGAGCAGAAGGCTGTTATTTTGTTTAAAAGCAAAAAAAAAAAAATCAGGCTACTTTTCAGATGTCTGAATGTTGAAAAATCCTCATCCAGACTGAAATGCACTTTCATCTATTATTCTAAACTACCTGGACATCTCTGACAACTCTTGCTTGAGCAAATTTCTGATTGCATACTCTGTTTAACCATTTTTGTATCATGTAAGAAGTCTCCTAGTTTGTATATTTTACTTCCCTAGCTCAATCAACTCCTAGTTTTAAGAATCTCTTCCTTTTTTTCATAATCTCTTTGTACTGCCAGTACAGTTTTGTAATCCATAGTTTCATTTACAAAGTACTGACCCAACATAGTATCATCAACTGCTCAGCAGTTTAATATAGTAGCAGTAAAAGGGTTTATTAGCACCATGAAAATTGTGCATTCCCCAATTCCTAATAAAACATGGGATGTAAGTTCTTCCAACCATATTTTTTCATATTAGAAGTTTCATATAATCCAGGTGAATCTTAAATAGAGGAAAAACTACATTCTAAAGTTTGATAGTTCAACTGTTAACTGAGCACTGCCAAGTCCACCACTAAACTATGTCCCTAAGTGCCACATACACACATCTTTTAAATACTTGCAGGCATGGTGATTCCATTACTTCCCAGGGCAATCTGTTTGAATGCTTGACAACCCTTTCTGTGTTGAAATTTTTCCTAGCATCCAATCAAAACCTTCACTGGTACAAGTAGGGGTCATTTCCTCTTGTCCTATCTCTTGTTACTTGGGAGAAGAGGCCAATGCCCACCTTGCTACAGGTAGTTGTAGAGTGTAATAAGGTACCCCTGGGCTGCCTTTTCTCCAGGATAAACAGCCCCAGATCTCTCAGCTGCTCCTCATAAGACTTGTGCTCCAGACACTTCAGCAGCTCCATTGCCCTGCTCTAGACATGCTCAGCACCTTCTCTTTCTTGAAGTGGAGGGCCCAGAACTGGACATAGAATTCGAGGTGTGGCCTCACAAGTGACAAGTACAGGACAATCACTGCTCTGGTCCTGCTGGCCACACTACTTCTGATACAAGCCAGGATGCCATTGGCTTTCTTGGCCACCTGGGCACACAGAATCACCGAATGAACCAAGTTAGAAAAGACCTGTGAGATCATTGAGTCCCACCCATGATCCCACACCACCCTTTCAACTAGACCATGGCACCACTGCTGACTCATGTTCAAGTGTTCGTCAACCAGCACCCCAAGGTGCTTTTCCGCTGGGCCACTTTTCAGCCACTCTTCCCTCAGCCTGTAGCACTGCACAGGGTTGTTGTGACCCAAGTGCCGGACCCAGCACTTTGCCTTGTTGAACAGTTGGCCTCAGCCCATCAATCTGGCCTGTCCCGATCCCTCTGCAGAGCCTTCCTGCCCTCCAGCAGATCAACACTCCCACCCAACTCAGTGTCCTCTGCAAACTGATGGAAGGTGCACTCGATCCCCTTGTCCAAATCATCAGTAAAGATATTAAATGGGACTGGCCTCAGTACTGAGCTCTGGGGACATCAGTGGTGAGCAGACACCAGCTGGATTTAACTCTGTTCACCATCAGTCTCTGGGCCCAGCCACCCAGACAGGTTTTTACCCAGCCCTTCCAAGCCCTGGGCTGCCAGCTTCTCCAAGACAATACTGGGGAAATGGTACAAAATGCTGTACTAAAGCCCAGGTAGACAAAATCTACAGTCTTTCCCTCATCCACTAATTGGATCACCTTCTTGTAGAAGAAGATCAGGTTGGTCAAGCAAGACCTACCTTTCACAAACCCATGCTGGCTGGGCTTGATCCCCCAGTTGTCCTGTACATGACATGTGATGATACTCAGGATGGCCTGATCCATGACCTTCCCCAGTACCAAGATCAGGCTGTCTACAGGCCTGTAGTTCCCTGGATCCTCCTTCCAGCCCTTCTTGTAGATGGGTGTCACATTGCCAACCTCCTGTCAAGTAGGACCTCCCCGGTTAGCCGGGACTGCCAGTGAATGATGGAAAGTGGCTTGGTGAGAGCTTTCATCAGCTCCCTCTGTACCCTTGGGTAAATTCCATCTATCCGCATAGACTTGCGCATGTGTAAGTGGTGTAGAAGGTTGTCGATCATTTCTCCTTGGATTATGGGAACTTCATTCTGCTCCAGTTATCACATCACCCACCAGTTCTTCTCTGTTCACAAACAGCAGGTCTAGTGAGGCACCGCCCCTGGTTGGCTCACTGACCAGCTCTGTCAAGAAGTTATCTTCCACACAGCCCAGGAACCTCCTAGACTATCTCTGCTCTGCTGTACTGTATATACAGCAGACATCTGCTAAGTTAAAGTTTTGCACTTCTCTTAGCTTGCTAAAATATAAGGCTAAAAAAAGGGCTATGCGTTTTTTCCATTTTCATACAAACGCAAGTGTCAAATTCTTGAACATATAGTTTGTACTGTTCTCAGTTTTATAATAAGCAGTCACTTAGAGCTTTAACATTCATGTTTGCATAGCATTTAATTATGCCCTCTAATCTAGACCTTTCTATTCCCTAGGAACAGAAAACCTTTCAAAGGAGAAGGGTTGGAAAAATACTATTAAGTTGTTATACATGAAAGGACATGAGGAAATACCTAATATAAGGATCACAGAAAAGTGCAGTTATTACACTTATAAAAAGCACACTACCACATGTTTATCCTAAAGGAATCACTGTAGGTAGAGATCTTCAGAACTACAATTAAAATCCTATGTAACAGAATTTTGCCACACAACAGGGGAGATCAAATTGAAAATGTGCTGTAGATTCCAGGAAAAAAAAATTTACTGAGTAGAAAGGGTACAAAACAAAAGTGTTGGCTTCGAAAAAGTATGACTATGGGAAGAGAGCCATAAAATGGGTGAAGACTGAAAGTATTCAATAAATTAAAGAGCTTCCTGATGTAGTTCTGTTACTAAAGCAGTATCATGATTTGTGAATCCAGAGGGTTTTGAAGTGCACCACGCTGTCATGAAGTCAATGCAGAAGCATTTCTTTCCCAGTAGAAAAAAAATCTGTTACATACAGTAGATAGCCTGGCATCAAGAAAAAAAACCTCTTTATTGAATGGGACCAAGGGATCATAGATTAGATATATTTACAGGTGCCACACAGTCAAATACAAAAAGTTAATTTTACTCATATAAATTTTTATTTATATACATTTATTTAAATAATGGTTCCACGGATAACAGGAATGTGTCTTCAAAATGCTGGTTTGAAAATCTGTGCACAGAGCGACGAGCATTTTCTCTGATCTCTAATCTTTTTTCAGGAGACAAAGAGAGGATATAAGCCATCGTTTCAGCATAATTGTCCTCATTTTCTGCTAGGAAGCCTGTAACATGTCCTTCATAGGGTACCACAATATCTAATTTCGGGCCTCCAGAATTGTGAGCCAGAATAACTGTGCCAGCTGCCATACATTCAACTACTCCTGTAAAAGATACAAAATACGATGATATGAATGTGCACATCGTGTACTTTGACTCTCTATAAAACACTGGAAAGTTAAAACAACAGTAAAACTCATTTCAATTAGATAATATTCAGAAGTTCACTATTTTGCAGATTAACAAATCTTTACAGCTTTTGACAAGTCAGCAAGACACTAGTAAAAACTGTTATTGCTACATCTGTATTTTTGATGGAAGACATTTTAATGAAATGGGAATCAGTAAGCTTTTCTCAGCTAAAAGCAGTGGCATAGTAAGAGCATACAATGTATATAACAACTTAATTCTCCTCCACGGTTCCAGAACAGACCAGAGCATAAACTACTACTCCTGATACTTAAATTGTACTCTGACAGTCTGAAGACACTGCCTGCAGTTTAGTCACATTATAGACAAGTATGGCATCCATCTGCTTGGCTGCTAACTAACCCTCTTGTAGATTTATGGCAGATGGGCAATCTCTCAAGGTCAGGACTCAACTAATCCAAATAAACTGAGCCCCATACCTTAATTCTGTATGAGAGCACACTGCAAACCAGGACTCAGCTCCTCTTTGGAATTCTGCTCCATGCTACACTGATTGATTTAAGGACTTGATTTATTTGCATCAGCACAGGTGCATAGTGCAATGAGATGGCCCAGGGTACCTGGTGGCATCTACACGGGGCTTATTTATAACAGACAAGATCTGTGGGAGACTCACACCTTTGAAACAGCAGCTTGAGCCCCATGGCATTTCAAACAGCATTTGAGGCAGGTGAAATACAACCAAAATCTCTACACATGGACATCTACACACAAACTGTGTCTAAGCTCCTCCTGCAGTCTGTGGAGCACAATCTAAGGTGCTTAATCAGAAGTACCTGCTGCCTTTTGGGGCTCTGGAAAGCCTCTGTGTAAGGCTGGCAAACCTAACAAAAGGACCATAAGGTGACCCATGACCTTGCAGGGTGATAGCTGGAGGTCAGCAGGACATCCTGGGCAGCATAGATGGGACTAGCTGTCTGTTTAGGTGACCAGGGGATGCCCAGGATTAACAGTCTACGACTACAGCGCTTCAGCTTGCACTACAGTAGCACCTAGTGGTTAGACATCTGCATTGGTCCTGTAGGCTTTACTGCAGCTACACTGGCTCTAATGGGAATGGGAGCTGAACACCTGCTCGGCATGCAGACCTCTATGCCTGCACACCGAGGGACAAACGGCTGAACTGAGGAAAGGTACTGACCGATCCCGAAGTGCTCATTCCACATTGTATGCAGACCGATGGTGGCCTCTGCCAGGTGTCTCTTAAGCTCCTCAAAGGGAATGTTTATCCTGAACATCACATCGTTACCAACTCCCAGCTCTTCGCAAAGACGTTTCAGGTTATTTACACGCTCTTCATCTTGCTGGTTACGACAGCCTCCAATTAAGATCAGCTTCAACGATGGCTGCTGCCCCACTCGCTTCTCTTTCAGCAATTTAGCAAAGGCTCTGATTTGCAAAGGATGATCTTTTTCAGGCCTGAACTGGCTGACAGAAACAATGGAATATTCACTGGTGCTCTTTTCCAGTTCCAGTGGAATACCCAGGAAAGTCTGGACATCGCATGGAGGATACACAACACTAGTGCAAGCCCCAGCTCTCCAGAGGGAAAGGATGTGATTTAGCGTCCAAGAAGAATTAACCATTATCACATCACTGCAGGAACCAACCAACCCATACATGAAAGCAAAGAAGTAGTAGTAGACAAGCTTAAATTTGCTGAAGAAAGGGCTGTTTGTAATGAAGGCTGTGTTGTTAAACCTGGTATCCCGATCCCTAACGACAGAAAGCATATCGGTGCTGATAGTGGGATAATGGACATAGCATCCAACGCGACAACCTCCTAAATATTTAAAGAGGGGAAGTGTGAAAGCATAACCCATTGAGTCAATATAAATATCAGGAACACACTTTAGAAGAGCTTCCCAGCCAAGGAACACTGATCCTAAACTTTGTCCCAGTAAAGTGAAGTGAGGATAAAGAGAAGCTTCCACAAGGTAGCGTTTTTCTAGGAATACAAACTTCACAGGATGAATTAATTTGATGTTGAATCTTCTGAAAGCACCTTCTACTATTTCTTCTCCAGTGGCATCTCTGTCACCAGTGTAAACAACACACGTTATATTTCTGTACCTGTAAGAATAGAGAAAAAGAATTTCATACATTCTTCTCTTCGAATTTTTTAACAATAAACTATTATCTGTTCAAAATTACTCAAGAAGAATGTGAGAACAAATGTCTGACATAGCTATGAAATGACTTCAATTAAATTACACTTTTCCTAATACTTCCACAGTTTTTTCCTGATTTGCAGAAAAGCATATGGCTGAGGACTTGGGGAATATTATTATGGAGTAAAAGGAGCTCAGCATTATCTACAGACTTAAGACCACACTGCCCTAGATGTCTGTTTATTGCATAGCATGAGCAAAATACACACAACTGTGCAAATCAGGGGATGTGCCAATGTCAAATCCACTTCAGATATTAACTTTTTTTGTCTTCTGCACCAAGAGGCAAGTATCAAGATTATCAGTTATCTACTGATGAGTTATGGCTATACAAAATTCCATACCAGAGGTGGGGGTGTTTCTCTCAAGGATATACAGAAAAAAGTAAGAGATGCCACAGCAGAAAAGATCAAAATCTGGGTAAAGTGATGAAGTGGAATGGTGCAGCCACATGGAACTCAGATGTAAAATAAAACATAGGACTGGTGGATTAATAATACCTACTTAAGTAAAATGCATAAGTAACACCATCAGAAGCTAAGAATGAAATACGTTTGATAAACATATATGCTTACTTTTTCTGGAGCGTTCTTATAGCACACCACAAGACTCTCTCCCCTCCACCTCCTGCATTGCAATATGGGTGAAAAAAGGCCACCAGCAATGGCCCCTTCCCGTCTCTTCCTGCTGAGCTTAACTGCTTTTTCCTTTGTTGTATCCAGAGCCGTATTACCCACAGCAGTACCACCAAGCAGATGCACAAAATTCCACTTAGAAATAATGCAGGAATTAACAATGAGCACAGCAATCTGAAACAAGCCGGAAATTTTAAAATACATAACTGCTTTAAAGAAATACTATGTATGAACTTGAGCAAGAAGGGCTTACAGGGAGAGCTACAGGAGTTCAACAATTTCTTGAGTTCTTCTAATGTCAGAAATCATCAGTATCATTTCAACAATTACAGAAATAAAACCACTACTCTACATTGCTTAGATAAAGATCACTTTTTCCCACTCCTGTTACCTTGCAATCATTTATTATTGTTTACTCATGCCATATACCTGTATCTATCTCCATGTGCTCTACACACTAAAAGCTGCATGCCCTCAGCAATCGGGCAATATAAAACTGGCAGAGTGATTTCTAAATAGATTTACTGTAAGAATTTTATTCAGTCCAAGTTCCTGTTTGGCCTGCCTTATTGCGAACTGCTTTGGTGCCAATTTACTGGGGCCAGCCATTTCCCACTCCCCTGAGATATGAAGAGCTATGTCAGCTCTCCAGAGAAGCGCCGTGCAGCTTCTCTGAGTAGTGACCCGTTTCCTGTGGCCTCTGAGACGCTGACAGGGGTATTCCCTTCGCTCTCCACCGCCGCCCTCTCAGCTCCCCTAAACCACTGACGGGATGTTTCTCACAGGAGTGTCTTCCTGGCCCACTGGGGCTCACAGGGACAGCGCCTGGTTCCTCCTGCTGGGCTACGCCTTATGATAAATAGCGTTTACTCGGCGCCAAAGGACTTGCCCACGGCCACCCACGCGTCACGACTGACACGTCAGGAAACACTTCCATTTTCGGCAGGGAGCAGCGGAAAAGCACATTAACCCATCCGGGGCCGGCGGCACGGCGAGGAGCCGGGCAGAAACCATCCCACCTCGCTCTGCCCGGGCGGGCTCAGGGGGATGTGGGAGCGCGGCCAGGAAGGGGCTGCCTCCTCCCCTCCCTCTCCGCTGCCAGGACGCGCCGCCCCCGCACCCCGGTACCTGATGAGCCCACACAGGCACAACCCTCCCGCCACCATCTTGGACAACGCCGCATCCCCTTCCCGACGGAAAGGGCGGCTCCCGGCCGCGAAGGGAGGGACCAGCCTGGCATCGGCTCCCGGATGGCACCGCCCCCGGAGGGGCGGGAACGGCGCCGTCGCTGCCTCCGACTCCGCTGCCTTCTCCTCCGGCTTCTGCTCTTCTTCTGCCTCCTCCTTCTCCACCTCCTCTTCCTTTTCCTGCTCCTCCTTCTTCTCGTCCGCCCCGTCCTCCCCACAGCAAGTGCAGAGCCCCGTACCCCGTGAGAGAAGTGAGGTGCACTAGGTTCTTGGGAGCGCTGTGCTACTACGTAAACCATCTTCCCCGGGAATGCCACGAAGAGAGTGGAAAGCAGCACGGCACTGACATAGCTTAGTCAGACACAACACGGGCCTCTCAGTGCAATACAGTGACGTCCTTCAATCCTGCGGGGAGGATGGAAGGGAGAGGATGGTGAGGAGGCAGAGGCTCCCCCCGGGGACAGATTTTTTTTTTTTTTTTGACAATCCATCATATCCAGGTTTTGCCTTTGGAAATGTAAATGCTGGCCCCTTTCTTTGGCCAGGAGAGGATGGTGCTCCATGTCCTGGCTTCCAGCTCAGCCTTAACCTCCTGATTGTTAGTGAATCCGTCTTTACAGCGAGGGACCTCTGTGCGACTTTGTGCAAGTTATCGCTGTGAGGCCGAGGGCAGGGTGTCTAGCACACCCTGTGCCTGGCAGTGTCTCTAAAAGGGATTCCGTGAACACACTCACTGCGGACAGTTTCCACTGGAAGATGTCCAGGTTGTCTCTGTCTAATGTGCTTTGTGTCCTATTTTGTCATGGTTGGGGAATATATGCACAGACCAGAGGATTAGTGCAGTGATAAGACTGAACAGGTCAGTTTTTTAAAATGCTACTAATGATGCGTTAGTCTACATCAAGACTACGTATTTCTAAAAAAGCTTTCTTGGAATGATGTAAGGAACTCGTCCTGCTCCCGGATGCTGGGAAGCGTTGAGTGAAACTACCAGACTATGTAGGTCAGGAGGGGCTTAGGTAGAACCATCCCAAATATTTCCGATCTCCTATCACATTGCTGAATGCTTTTTTCCCCCACCACATTCTCCATTTTAAAATCATAAAATGCTTTATGTGGGAAATTTGATCCAGATAACTCATTCTCCAGTCTCTTGCAGAGTTGAGGCTGTCCAAAATGTAAGGGAATTTTAAACCCTGTTTCTTTGAACAAGACTTTTCCAGAACCTGTGATCTTTCAGCCTCTTTGAGGTCAGCATGATCCATTTCATATCTTAGCCACCTGTGCATTTTGAGGTCTTAAAGGTGTTAGGGATTTTTGTGAAGGTTATCCTGTGTCTTCCTAATCAGAAGAATGTTGGTTGGAAAGTATTGAATCATTAGTTTATGTGGCCATTGCTACAGCCTGAAGCAGAGAGACACAGTCTCTACTGTAGTGGGAGTGAGAAGAGTCCAGCTTAGGTTATTTGATTCTGACCTGCCTGGATTGAGTTTTCCACTTAGAAGGACAATCCACGTGGGAGTGAAACTGGAAACATGTCAAACCCTCAAAGTTTTATTGGCTATTTTACTGGTGTTTTTATTTATTTTGACTGTCCTAAATACCACTGACTGTAGGTTTTACCAGAGCATCTCTACACTTATGTAAGTAGGTAAATTGGAAGAGTTCTGTTGGGAGGTCCAGTGAGCATGGCCATACATTTCATTTCTGAACCAACAGCTCTCAGAAGGAGGGTGCTACAGGCATTGTTTTCTCTCTCTTAATCTTTTTCCTCTTCCCTGACAGAGCAGTCCCTGAAAAGCCTGTGGTATGTTTACAGAAGAGATTTCTGCTGGATTCATGTCTTTCAACTCAAGACACCTCTCTTGTAATGTCAGCATTTGAAGATTATTGCCTGTGTTCAGAGAAGAGGCAAGTTCTTCCAGGGAACAAGAAGTCCAGTCTATTTTAGATGATGAAATTTGTGTTTCTCCTCACAGACTTCAAAAGGAGCTCATGGTCACTCCCTTGGAAGGTATGAATCTTAAACTGAATGTCTTTATGAAGCCGAAGGACCACAGGTTAGCCATGGTTTAATTAAGATGAGACTTAAGTAATAATGCTGAAGAGTTCCAGGAAGCAAGAAGATTAATTAATGAGGGAGCACCTACCTATTTGGCTCTTAAGTTTCACTTGTTGTAGGGAGAAATTTGCATGATGGTGAGAGTAGCAAATAGTTTTCTCAGTTCTGATAATTTATAGTTCATAGAATCACAGAATGGCTGAGCTTGGGTGAAATTGATTGGATGGATGGATGGATGGAGCCAGAGAGTTGTGGTCAATGGCTCAAAGTCTAGGTGCTGCACCTGGGTTGATGCAATCCCAAACATGAGTACAGTTTGGGAGAACTCATTGAGAGCAACCCTGCAGTTTCTTGAGGGTTCCCATGCATGAAAAGCTGGACATGGCCCAGCAATGAGCACTTACAGCCCAGAAGGCTAATTGCATCCTGGGCTGCATCAAAAACAGTGTGACCAGCAAGTCGAGGGAGGTGATTCTGTCCCTCTACTCTGCTCTGAGACCCCACCCCAGAGTGCTGCACCCAACTCTGGGGTCCTCAGCACAGGAAAGATATAGACTTGTTGGAGCAGGTCCAGAGAAGGGCCACTAAGATGATCAGAGGGCTGGAACATCTCTTGCATGAAGACAGGCTGAGGGTGTTGGGGTCGTTCAGCCTGGACAAGAGAAGGGCCCAGGGAGACCTAATTGCAGCCTTCCAGTACTTAAAGAGGGCTTACAAAAAAGAGGGAGACTGACTTTTTTCATGGACAGATAGTGATAGGACGAGGGGCAACAGTTTAAAAGAGGAGAGATTTATATTAGATGTTAGGAAGAAACTAATTCCTGTGAGGATGGTGAGGTACTGGAACAGGCTGCCCAGACAAGTTCTGGATTCCTCACCCCTGGAAGTGTTCAAGGCCAGGTTTAATGGGGCCCTGAGCAACCTGATCTAATGGGAGGCAGCCTTGACCAGTCAGAGGGGTTGGAACTAAATGATCTTTAATGTCCCTTCCAACCCAAACCTTTCTATGATTCTATGACCTCTGGACACCATTCTCCAGCCCCCCTGCCCAAACTGAGTCATCTAGAGCTGTTGCCCAGGACTGAGTCCAGTTTTGAAAACCTGCAAGAATGGACACTGCATAACCTCTCTGGGTAACCTGTGCTTGGTCACCCTCATAGTGAAAAAGTGTTTCCTGATGTTCAGAGGGAACCTCCTGTGTTTTGGTTTGTGTCCATCGCCTTTGGTCATGTTACTGGGCACCACTGATAGATCTTGGCTCCATCCTTCATGTATTTATACACATTGATGAGATCTCTCTTAGACTTTTCTTCAGGCTGAACAGTCCCAGCTCCCTCAACCTTTCATTACAGAAGAGATGCTCCAGTCTCTTAATCATCATAGTTTATTTTTTTCTTAGCCCCTCTAGTGGTAATTAAAAACAGACTTATTGTTTTTAACAGTTATTTTGTTAACTTTTCATTAATCACATTCAGCTTCTGAGGTTGCTGACAGACTTATGGACTGCAAGGCTTACCTTTAGTGTGCAAATGTCCAACACAGACTAATTGAGCGATCACCACTTAGTGACTTCCCCACCTTAATGCCTGTGTGGCAGGCGATACTGTATGCATGCATTTAGGGTATTGACAATAACTTCAGCAAGAGCAGCACTGAGCTCTCTGTGGTGTTCCCACTCCAGCAGTGAGAACACTATTCAAAACCTTGTCTGTAGAAAATTCCATGAGGCTGACATGCCAACGAAATTAAACTAGTCTTGCCATGAAGTCAGCTTTGTTTTCATCTTCCCACAGACGTACCAATCTTTTAATCTTTTGTTGCTTCTGTAAGCATTTTTGTCCTGTTTTAATTGCTTTCCTTATTAAGGTCCTTACTCTGAAAGAAAGCCCATGCAAACAGGCCTTCTGAAATGAGTGGTATTCAGAATAAATAGCAGAACCCACTCACTTTGTGTTCTCCCCAAGCCTACGATGCGTTTGAGACAGTTTTAAAGAATATTTTTGTAGCTCTCATTCTTGCTGAGTACTCCACATATGAGTAACCTAGTAAGATAAAACCACTGGCAAGTAATAATAGAAAGAAACTGGATTAATATTGTCTAAGGATATTCATATGACAGTCATGTGGTCTTTTATATTTTCTTGTACAGTTACTTTCTTTCAGAAACATTCACTGTGTAGCTCCAAGTCTCTTGTTCGGGGCTGCTGTCTTAGCTACCAAAATGCCTGGGACTGTTTTTAGCAGAAGGAATCTTAGGTCATTCATATACACAGTAAGTTTTTAATTTTTATACATCTTGTGATAGGCTGTGAAGGCAGAAATAAAGTTACACCAGTTCTATGCTAAATATTTGTAAAGCAAAACGCAAGCATTAGAAATACATTGTGGCATTGATAAATCTAGGGAAAAACGCTAAGGGGTTGTTTTTACTGGTATGTTGTAATATTAAAGTTGCTAAATATAAGCAATTCTAGTAAAAAGTTTTTTTTCACTCTCATCCTTTATTTTGAGTTACATGTTCTAGGGCACGGGTGCTTGCACCATGTATCTGTGAGCAAAAGCTGGCCTTTTTTTTTTTTTTGGCAGAAGCAATGAAGAATTAAGTAGCTTGGATTTATGCAGAATTTTTGCAGGAATGCCTATAAAGCATGTTTATTTGCATCACCAGGCAATTTAAGCAGGTTGAACCCATAGCTTTTGATTAACAGAAGATAATTTTCACACAAATTGTTACAGTTTGGCAAGGACCATGTAGGAAAACAAATCAGTTCCACTGTTGGAGTTTAATCCTGTAGATCGGGTGAGTGTTTTAACCTTCCATGGACTCTAAATGTCTGCTATTTTTAGGGTGGGTGGAGGACATGTTTTCAAGCAACTCAGAGCACAGGCAGAAATGAGATGGCAAATTATGGACCCCTACTGATAATATCACTGAGCTTGCAAAATAACATGCAGACTCACTTTAAATCTCATCTTTTTCAGGTGGAATTTTGGGATTCTTAAGGAGCTGGTGATCATTTTTGACTGTCTGTGATAGCAGACTCAAACCCTTCTTGCTTTTCATTCTTCCTTATGTAAATAGTAACATATCTGGGACCATCTGTACCTAATTATGTGCATGAAGGGGATCATGAAGGACCACCTCTTTCACAGTCATACCTTAACACCTGTTTAAATCAACTATGAAACTACTTAGGAAGCTGCAAAACTTCACTGTGAATTTTTTCACTGAGTGAAGTGCTTCCATCATCAAATTTTAAAGGTTGTTCAAGGTGCATTTGTGCACATGTTTGTATGTGCCTCTCTGCCTGTTTCAGGAAGCAAGGGAGAGTGTTATTCAGATGAAAATCCAAACTGTTTCACATGAAGCCAGGACAAGGCAGGATTTGCATTCTGTGCTCGTGTCTGGCTCCTTGGCACTGCTTAAGAAAGAGAAAGGAACGAGAAACTGCCTGCAGAGCAGGACAGAAGGGAGTTAAAATTATTGGAGGAGACTGTTTGGCTAGTCCAGACATGCAGACACTGTGCCTTGTCACCTCCTCTGACTATTTCTATTCTGAGGATGAGGAAAGCTTGGAAGGTCAATGATTTTCCCATGGGGTAGATTCAGTCAAAGATCCTCTTTTGGATGGTAAACCAGGGCTGCTTAAAAGTAGTTCCCTGCCACACTACCTTTTCTTTCAGCAAGCAGAGGTACCAGGTGGGAACGATAAATGAACTGAGCCTGAATTTCCATGGCTTAACAACTCTGCTTTCCAGGAATTTTGGGCAGTAAATAAGTTTCAGAAGGTTGCTCAGCAACTCTCAGTATGGTTACTGTCCTTTATAGTGAGCTGCAGAATGCACTGGTTTTGACTAAACATGTCCTTGGAAGAAACATTCTTTGCCTAGAGAACAGACTGAGGTGAACTCTGGAAACGAAAGTATTGCTGAGAGCTGAAAAACTCCTCAATTTTAGAGTTAGAAGGCTTTTTTTTGTTTACTTTTTCTCACAATCACAGGGTCCCAGGAACTCTTTAGGAGTCAAATGTCTCCAGTTTCCTCTGGGTATTCCTCATGCAATAAACAAACACTGTTTTTACAGTGAGTTTGAGTCATGATGAGCCAGTATGCTTGCCACAGGAAACAATCTGAGAAAACTCATCTGCATTTTAAACTAGGATTTTAACTGTGTATTTCAATCCAGGTGTTACATATTTCAGATAAAAATAGTTGTAAACAGAAAGAGGTTTACTCTGTATTGCCATTTCCCTTAGATGGTTTTCAAAGCAACTGTTTGTATGGAAGAGATTGCATAGCAGCAGCAGTAACAGTTTCCTGTGTTGATAGTTTCATCCCTGACTGTTGCTGTAGGTCTGACATTTCCACCTGAATCCTTACCTGAATTGTTGTAGGCTGCTCATGTTATTTTATTTAATAGGAAATTATTATCAAGTATTCCAGAAAAAGAAAGAAAGAAAAAAAACAATGGCAGCAAATAGATTTTCATATTAATTTTTTTTCTCGTCTTAGTTTTTATAAGCTTCTACAGTGAATCAGTATGACTCTATCCAGGCACACTCCATTTATTTTCATGGTCACTTGGAAGTATGTTTTTTCCACTGAAAAAAACTGGCACCTCATTGCCTTTGGCTCTTGCCTGAGAATTAACTGTAAGTTCGTGCAAGATATTAGACCTAGAAAGTGCAGTGCTGTATAGTTCTTAGCCCTGAAGAGCAACTAATTGACGGGATTTTTGTAGAAATACAGCTAATGACCTGTCACTAGTGAGGTTCCACAGGGCTCCATCTTATGCCCTGTCCTCTTCAACATTTTCATAAATGACTTTGGATGCAGGACTGGAAGGGATACTAAGAAAGTTTGCAGATGACACAAAATTGGGAAGAGCTGTTGACTCCCTTGAAGGCAGGGAGGCCCTGCAGAGAGACCTTGACAAATTATAGGGCTGGGCAATCAGCAACCACATGAAGTTCAATAAGGGAAAGTGCTGGACTCTGTACCTGGGATGGGGCAATTCCAGATGTATGGACAGACTGAGGAATGAGATGCTGGAAAGCGGTGCCATGGAAAGGGACCTGGGGGTTCTGGTTGATGGCAAGTTAAATATGAGTCAGCAGTGCCCTGGCAGCCAGGAGGGCCAACCATGTCCTAGGGGGCATTAGGCAAAGCAGTTCCAGCTGGTCGATGGAGGGGATTGTCCCGCTCTGCTCTGCACTGGTGCAGCCTCATCAGTTTCCCTCCTCACTTCTTGCCTGCTGTGGCAGAGTAGGTCAGCCAGAGAGCTGGCAGATCTTCATCCACCTCCAAATTGGGAAGAAAAATGCATTTAAGGGCAGCACTGTATTTAGGGAGGCCCCTGCTGCTCCCCCTCCTGTTCCCTTCAGTCCCACACATGGTGATGGCGTATGATCAGAGGCTCATGAGCAGTGCTTAGGTTTGTTCGCTCATGGAAGGAGCTTGTGCCTTGTCTTGGCAGCATGTGGCAGGGTCCAAAAGGGCAGGGAGTGGAGGGCAGGTGAGAAGGGCCCTTGTGCCACCCTGGCTGGGCTGTGCCTGAGCCCCGTGACAGGGTCACCTGAGAGATTACGCTCTCTGCAAGAGTGAGGTCACAGGGAGGGCCCTAACACCCTCATGCCTTTTTCTACCCCGTAGCTGCAACCAGTCCACAGAGAGAGGAGGGAAAAAAGAAGTAAAAGAATGAAACAGATGATGTAGAAAGTGGAAACTCTTCACAGACAGACTTTTGCCTGTATCACCAAGAAAGCAGATAGGACTTTGCTCAAGGCTCTGTGTTGGAGGAGCGCAGGTGCTGTGGTGAGGAGTTCAGCTTTCAAGCTTACTTACGGATTTGGGAATTTCTTCTCTCTTTGTGTATATAGGTGGTTCCTGCCAGGATAAGATAGAAATAGCTGTTAAGAGAAACTGCCTTTAATATGTAACCTGCCCTAACAAAGGCAATATGTTATTTTAGACATGGCATTTGTAATGCAAACACAAGATGCTGTTTTGCCTTTTGTTTTTTTTCTTGAAATGAAGGTGATTTCAGAGGCTGAGCAGTTTGGCTTGGGATTAAACACTGACCACAGAGCCAGAAATACAGGCATGAGAGTGTTCTTAAAACTAATAGTAAACCTAAATGGTGTGGACTCTTCAGTTGGGGACAGTTTACAGGAATATCTATTTTATATGGAGGTCACTTAAGACATAGGCTTGCATTCCTGATCTGCATAGGGGAAAATTTAATTGCAGATTTGTCAGGGCATCTTAGGGTCTGCTATTAGTTTGCCTGCTACAGGGTGAATGGCAGTGTACTTTGGGAAAAAAACAATAATAAAAAAATCAGTCCTATCATTTATTTAAATCACAACTCAGAGACTTATCACTTATTTTTTTTCCGAACAAGTGTAAGAGATAGTTTTAAAGTGCTACAAAAAGTACTAAGAAATTTACAAAATAAAAATTGAATCAATACTTTAATTATTTCTTATTTCTAAATATGGATAACAAATGTTAGTTCACAAGTAATAGGTTTTTCTGTCTTCTCAAATTAGCCTTTTAAAATAGTTACTTTTGTACTGTTACTCATTCTCAAGTTATATTTGAAATATTGCAGTTAAAATGGGTAAAATATGGGTCCTTTTTCTATGCATGGAATTCTAAAAAGCTTTTGCTTGAACTTCACAAGCCAGAACCACTTCTGAGCAAGAGAAAATCGTGGACAATATTAGAAAATTAAGTTGGAAACACAGAAGTAAAATTACTGGTTTTGCTGTGGCACTGCCTTACAAGTTCTGCCAGCCTTCTTAACCTTCTTGGTAAATGAACATTAGTGGAAATCTTGACTTGAATTAATTCATGCAGGTTGCAATTGTTCTTTGCACTTAAACCTTGACCCACAAGGTGTGTCTTTTTCTATGGTAATATGATCAGCCTAGTAGTTTCCAGGCCCTTGAAAACAAATTGCTGCAGTATAAACAGATAACAGAAATTATCATAATGAAACCAACACTGCTAAGAGCAGACAAAGTACCAAGTCCACACAATTTGCAATCATACAAAAAGCTGTGGAATGAAAAAAATCAATACATGTTTTGGGACCCTGTTAGAAAAGAGGTGCTTTGTTGAGTTTTGCTGATTTCGAGCAAACAAACCTTTCTAAATATTTAGAGAAGATTGAGTCTGCTTCCTGAAAAACTGAAGCCAAAGTCTGAGCTGATTGGGTTTGAAATGAGGTCATCAACTCTTAAGCAATTTTATTCGTGGCGGGTAGGAATTTGATCACTTATATTTCGGATTTCTGTATGTTTTCCCTTTTTCTTACAGTGTAAGAAATAATAGTACTTATGGACACACTTCTTCATCTCTTTCAAGAAATATGTATCCCATTCATGCTATAGAAGCACTTGTGTATCTAGTTGCTGCCTGTTTTCTTAGAACCAAAGAGTTTTTTCTGATTTCATGGCTCAAAACTAAGAACAAATGTATTTAAAGAGAGAGTTTTGTTGCCTGTCCATACAGAAAGGTATGGCATTTTTTTTATGTTCAGTAATAAGTATGTCAGTTAGTTTGGAGAAGTCAGGGACATAGTTATGTACCATGAATATGACCAAGCTTCCACTGAACTTTCAGCTGCAACTGTTTGATTCATGTGGGAAATGTGAGGTTTGTGTTGCCTGTTGTAGGACTGCAAAATGACTACTGAGCAAGTGCAGTGATTTATTTGAAGAAAAAGTGGATGCCTTTAGTAACTACTTCTCTTTTGGCTTAAAGAGGGCACTGACAGTGGAGAAATAATTGTTTCACACAAGGGCTGGATGTTTCACGGGTTTGCTCTCAAACAATGTTGTTAACAACTTCTTGATAACTGTGAGTTACCAGCACTGTTGTTTGTGATATTACTACAAGCTTTGCAATACTTTGCTACCCCTCCCCACTTTTTTTTTCACTTAATGCTCCATTTCCTGCAGTTGCATGTGTAAAAACCAAAACCAAATCTAACTCTGTTAAGATGGGGGGAAAAAATTCAAACATTTTAGCTGATTGCATTCTGAAGACAAAATTAAAAATAACTCAAAATATGTCAAATGGGAAATTACTTGTGGTTAACCCTTATATCATTGTTTGTATGCCTCAGGATGGATTGTATTTTGGTAGTTTAGAATGATGTCTGAGGAGGAGAGTTGAAAAATGATCAACATTCAAAGGCAGACTGGATTTCAAGAGTGATGTATTAATACTAATACATCCCTCTTTGCATTGACACAAAGTGCACGTATCTGAACCAATTCCTCTTGTCTGTCAAATTGTCAAATTAAGAGTAGGGCTAACCTTTCTGTTGTGTTAAGAGAAGGAGATTTGGCAGAAACTAACCCCCTTGCGTTCCAGGTGGATCTCAGATGCCAGGGGCTTGGGGCAGCTGGGCTTAGATTCTGAGTGACAGCCAGCTCAGCTCTAAGCAACAGAAATGCAGAGCCAATGCAGCGCTGTAAGTTCTGCTGAGTTCAGTAAGAACTGCCATGGTTACGGTTGCACAAATACTGCGATACACTGTAAGTCTGGTTGCGCCCAATGAGCTCTCATGGCCAGATTGAAGTCTGGTCGTGTTCAGTAACTCTCATGGCCAAGTGCAAGATGGTGTTGTTTCTTGAGCAACAGAAATGCAGATTGTTATTGGATTGCTGGTGATAAATACATCATCTGCAGGAGCATGTGTGAATACATAAGTAATGTATAAATAAATGAATAAAACACATAATAATAACCTGTGGCAAATACGTTTAATTGCCAGATGACTATATAGTGCTAAAAGTCTAATCACAAGCAGAACCTTGCTTTCTAAATTTCCGAAAGAAGCCCTAGATATACCTGCGTGTTCGAGTCTTACCATGTAGGCATCCCTGTGGGGAATGAGATAGGTACATCCCATCAAACATCCCAGGATACAAAAGTGGAGTCTCCTCTAGCCTCCTTCCCCACTTAAGCTACATTTATATTATTTTCTTTGAGAGACGGGAAAAAGAAAAGTTAAAGTTGATATCATTTCATGTTTAGGTGTAGCCTGAATGACTTTAGTCATACATGTAAAGCATGTACAGGTTTTATTTGTTAGCATACACAGAGGCATGAAAAGTAGTATGGTTTTTTGAGTTAATGAAACAAAGGTCAACTTTTGGTCACCATTTGGGTCATTCCTGTAGCTTAGTCCTGTTAGCTGCATCATTTTAAACAGAGCATGACCACAACACCTCTGTGCAGCTGCATCCTTTGTTTCATGCCTCTCTTAAGAGTGGTACACCAAGCTCCTTCAGTGTTTCTGGTCCTAAGGTGTGCAGACAGTTTGTTCCTGGTGAACTATAGCCAACGCATGCTCTCCTTCTTGCTGAACTTTGTTTTTCAGGTTTTTTTCCCCACACAGATTAAAGCAATGTGACCCTCTTACCTCCAGCTCCCCAATTTTTTTCCTTGAACCAAGCATCTCATCTTTCAAGACATTGTTAACACTATTTTAATATGCTTTCTTTGGGCAAGGAACCAGAGGGATTAGACACAGGCCAGAACATCCTATAAAGCCAAGGATGAATGCTTGATGAACCCAGGAAACTTAATTTAACTGAAAACACATAATTCTTGTGTGTTTATCATACAGTCTGATTGTAGCGGGTAATATGAAGAGGAAAACTGGAATTTTACCAGCTCTTGAGGCCTTAAGTCAAAGGGACTTAATTTTATTGGAATGTTCTGCATTTTCTGACATGAAAATGCAAACATCTTTGCCCAACACTAGCAGAGAGCTGTGAAGGCAGAAGGCATGTTTTCTGTTTGCCATCTGAATCTCATGCTACCAAGCCTGAGTGATTCATCCTGGTGAAACTCCTAGGCTGTGCAAAATCTGCCTTTAAACTCATCAGATGAGATGAGTAACATTGCCTTTGCTACTTCAGCCTTAACTAAAACACTTACCCTCAATTTGCAGCTGGCACAAGTAGCCTAAACTCCAAAGGGGCAGTTAATTGAGAGTATGTACTTTAGGGATGGCCAGAAACTGAAATTTCTGTTGACTAAGAAAATCTAGAATTTGAAATTGTTGTTATTTGGAATTAGAACACAGAGCTCAATTTCTAAATATCTTTTTTTGGGGGGAAGAGAATTGTTTTGTTTTAGAAAGACAAAGATTAGTTTTTAACTTTATATACGTGTATTTAGTATGTAGATGTAGCTTTAGTATTTAAAGACGTACTGAATTTTTTCATGTAAGTCAAATTGTATGATTTTCAATTGCTTGTTTCAAAATGAGTTAAAATCAGTAATTCCTGAAAGTATTTCACCTTTAACACAATTTGCATTTTCAGCACAGTGTTCAAGCTGAAGTCAGATATAGCTCTAATTCGTTTCACTGATAAACATAGAACAAACAGAGATACTTTACTCTTTGTAGTGACTCTCTAGAGGAGCCATTTCTCAAAATGTTTTCAAAATAACCCTTTTTAAAAATTTAATATTATCACCGATCTTGTACAATGATACAAAATAGTGCTACAGCAGTATTTTGAGTTTCCCTTCATTGTCAGAAGACCTTCTTTTTCAAAGATGGTCCTTACCTCTGAAGTGGAGTCAAGAACTAGATGGAGTGAGCAGAGCTGAGGATCCATCTTTGTGGAGAAGTTAGAACAGAAAGACAAGTTAGCATGCTAATGTCCTGCATGGTGACTTTCTGGACCACTGTCAATGTGGCAGGAGTGTGAGGGATGTACCTCTGCTTTTGGAAGTAAAAAGAATCTGAATTTGTCCTACCAGACAGGTAGAGTGTCTGTCATCTATCCCATAGGTTTTCATGAGGTGACAGAGATATGCTGACATTTTCACCCTCTGTGCTAACCTCTGCATAGGAGTAAATCTGTGCCTTTTTGCAGCAAGTCCAAGAAATTCTGATTAAATTTAAATCAATTACTTTAAGGCTTGCATGTGCACTGATGTCACTGCACAGCCAAGGAGTGTGTAACTTGCTAACACCTCAATTATATTTTATAAATTCCCTGTATGGCCATTCTTTAAGTGTTTCTGTTCAGGGGTGCCTTCAGAAGTGGATTGTGCTACTGTGGGCTTAGGGAACTGGAGATCCCACTTGGTGTGTTAGCACAGTGCTGTGCATTTGCTGTGGGCAATCCCAGAGAAATATATTCAAGCTTGGCTCAAGGCACTTCTAGTGATGGTACCTATCATATGTATGGCTGTCTAAATTAGATTTTCCTGTTGTTGCCCAGAGGATCTAAGGGGAACTGAATTTGCCAGAGAGCATATATTTTTTTTTCCCTTTACTTTCTGGCACTAATTGCTTGTTTAATTTTGTTTGGTTCGTTGTTTCTTAGTAAAGCTTGCTGATGGTAAAGAGGCATGTTTTAGAAAATACAAATATTGTACTCACTCTTTTGTTTTCCCTCTTGAAACAAAAAATGAACATTCTCATGCCCTGAATGAGTGAAAGACTTTTAGACTAAGAGCCTTATCTAATTATGTACGTTATCTAATTTGGCACATTTTCAGTGTTAGAAGGGAGCACATTTTATCCAAGAAATCCCTGGCAATTTCATAGAAGGAAATGGAGTAGCGTTGCCCTCTGTAGGAGCTGTGATTGTGCTCACGGCCACAAGGCGCTAATGCGTGTCTGGCCGGGCTGATTATGCACTTGCTTGCTGCACACAGGTCATGTTTGACTAGCTTGTGAAAGCAGCCTTGGCTGAGCCTGCCGCGACGCCGTGTGCAGAGATTAGCAGTGCTGAACGCAATTCGGAAAGCACAGGGGATGCCAATTGGTGGGAAACATTTAAACTGGCAGGGAAAGCAGGTAGCTGAGTGCAGCGAGCAGTGTACACAAGGATCACAGGTTACATCTGGGATTTTGTGATGAATGCCTAATGAGCATGTTGATTAGACGGGCAGAACTCTCCAGGCTGTTGTAAACGTAGCTGAAGGAAGCGTGGCTGATAAGACACTGAATAACCGCTCTCGTAAAGCTTTTGTTTGGCACTGCAATATTTAAAATCCAGAGAGATAATGGAGAGAAAACAGGACAGTAAAATGAAAAGGGAACTGTCCTACTTAGCTACTTTAAACGACAGAAACATAACCCTGATGTCTATTCGTAAGCAGCAGGCAGCTCATGATGTGCCTGAACTACTGATTATTGGTGAAAAGTCCAAGACTGGATCTCCAGTAAAAGCAAGCAGTAACTTGCAGAAAGAAGAGAAACTTTTGCAGAGTTACTCCATGGGAATGCCAGAAGTCAATACAGTTGAAAGACAGGTCAGTGAGCTGGTGTGTGTGCGCATGTTGGGAGGGAAGTAGTGTTTCTGATCTGGAGAATTTAAAACAAAGCATGTTGGACATGGGTTGTATATTAAAGGACGTTAAACTTTCTTTATCTAAATTGTCTCAATCCCCAGCACAGATGCCAGCCCCATAGCAAGCAGTACACAAATGCAAAGTCCTCTGGAGATCCTCTGAAAGTAATCTTTGAAAGCAGATGTTAATGATGAGTTATGCAGTAGAAACTAATGAGCATTGTTTCAGCTCCACCTCTAATAATACAGAGTGGTGATTCTTAGGAAGGAAACATAGTATTTCTCCTTTTGAACTGCAATTGCTTGAGTAGTTTGACAGAAGCTCATACCAGTTTATTCTCTGGAATAACAGAAATTGAAGAAACATTAAAAAGTCCTTGTAGGTAAGTAGTTTATTTATATCTGCTAAGTGGGTGCTAGTGAAAGTTTTTGATAAATGTATCTGTGGCAACTTTTTTTAAATTCAGTGTTATATATAACTATGGTATTTTTTTAGATTAACTGCTATGAAAAAGAGGCTTAGAAAGGTCAGCGCTGATAAAAGCATGATAAAGTTTATTATTTTTAAAAGAGTTTTTGCTGTTTAAAAGGTATGTAAACTGCAGTAATGTAGTTTGGGCCAGTGAGTATTGGAAATATTCAAGGAAAAGAAACTCTCAGAAAAAATGTGTTCTTTGAAACTGTGTATGCTTAGAATGGCTTAAATAATTAGTGTCAGACTGGAATGAAATATCAGCCAGGACCGACCAAATATACCTGAAGGCTTTTTCTGCCTTGAGTTATTTCTTGTATTATAAATGTTTGCTAGAAAACAATCATGACAAAAATGACTTTGTTCTGCCAGAGGATCTCTTCTCTGTATTCAGTTCACTGGAATATATGTGTTGCTTGTATTGGAGCTGTGAAGAACATCAAAGAGAGTTTTGCATTGTTTTAATTCTAAATTAGAAACATTGCATATACAGCAAGGCTTTCTCCTTTCCCGTAAAGCAAATGTGGTTTACACAGCTCCCTTTAATTTAAAACTAGCTGTTAAGGTCTCTAAGGTTT
Source organism: Chiroxiphia lanceolata (assembly GCF_009829145.1). Taxonomy (NCBI): domain Eukaryota; kingdom Metazoa; phylum Chordata; class Aves; order Passeriformes; family Pipridae; genus Chiroxiphia; species Chiroxiphia lanceolata. The sequence continues at coordinate 56,196,953 of NC_045638.1, forward strand.
GTTAACTACAGTAGGTGTGATTTCAGTAAGCTCTAACTGCCTAAATCTTTCCCCATCATCTGTACTGATAGAGAAACCTGATCATTAATGGGGAATAGCAGTCACTTTGAAGAAGCATTAAGGTAATTAATTTAGTATTTTGAAAACAAAAGTCCCATAAAGGCTGCTTTGTAATAATATTCTCATTGAATCTTGATATCTGGGTTTAGAGGGTGTTATTTCCGTCTTTTAAGACTCAGGAACTGTTTGAAAAATAACAAATTGTGTTACAAGTAGTTACTGAAAATAGTAGCTACTGACATTTGTTAATCTTCATTTGGGGGAAGAGAGAAGGAAGAACAACCTGTTAAGATCTAATATATTTAAAGAATATTCACTAATGAGATGGATGGACAAGTTGCACTGAAAATTATTAAGGAGGATGAGGATTGAATGTCTGCCCTCTCAGAAGCGCTGTTGTTGTAGGCATGAAATTGAAGACTTGCGACCTTTGATATTCTTGTGGCTGCTCTGCCCTCATTTTTTTGTTCACTGCCTGCCTATAATAAACTGAGAAACATCTGAAGCATTTAATTAATAGAATGTGGCTTTTCAGTTGTGTGTTGCTGCCTGCCTGAATCCAAAGCCATGAATCAGAGGGTTGTGAAAGAAGGAAGCAGGAAAGGTAAAGCACAGATAAGATAATTCCTTGGTGGTTGTGTGCTCAAAGGTAAGAGAGCGATAACTGGTTTCAGCCCACAGAGATACAGGGAGAAGAGCAGCCCAAAACCTCTGGAGATAGTGCGTGAGAGATTCAGTGAGCTCTGGTATTTATAAATGAGTGGGTGGGAAGAGGCAGAGGGGGAGGTGCTCAATGGGCTGGGCCCCATCTTCTCACTGGCTGTTTGCCTGGCATCATGGTGAGGAGTCTGGTGTTTGAATTTCAGGATGTGAAAGTTGGCATCCCTGCAGGCCAGACGCAGGAGGGCAGGAAAGCAGTGCCAGCCATGGGGGGAGAACCTTGTTGGGTGAGCAGAGAGGAGTAGCATTGTGCCAGATCTTGGTGTGGGTGATGCTCAGAGAGTTGTGGGGTGCGCCTACCACGGCCTCAGCCTTGTGCTGCAGAAGACAGGAGTGTTACATTGGCATTTTGGAGGTGGCTGCACCTCTTGGGAAGGGGAAATGGGTAGAGGGGTGGCTTTCTTGATGACAAGCCACTCCACAGGGTGACCCTTGGAACACAGTGGTGGAGGCAGCATGGAGACCCAGCCAAGGGTAGCTGGTGGCTGGGCTGTGAAGCCAGGGAGGGCACAAGCTGTGTTTAGTTCACAGCCATGGAGTTGCATCCATTTTCAGCGTACTGGTCACCATATGTGCATATGTGAAAGTCTCACCTGGTGCTGTGGTTTCCTTGTCTTGGGGTTTTCCTCTGAGTTTAGTTGTTTTTCTCACATTTATTATGTATCCCTTCACTGCTCCGTTAAACTCCTAGACTTTGCACGTCTGAATGGGAATATCCAAAAGAATAGCCCATTTTGGGGGACAGCAAAGCAGCCTGCTGCTAGGCCTCTGAGGGCAGCCCTCGATGGGGAGGTTTGCCCCAGAAGCCACACAGACCATATGCAGTGACTGCCTTTCCCATCGGACCTGTCACAAGCTCTGGATGCTCTGATATGAGGGCTTGAGACTTGGTGCTTCCAATCCAGCAGCATCTCCCTGCCCCACCTTCGTGCTTTCACAAGAAGTTAGTCCAGCCCCAGAGCATATTCCCTTTGGATGTCCTCCTTCTTGCTGGCTGGAGGCAGTCAGAATGGGGAGCATGAGCCTCTGCTCTACCAACAGTCTGTAAGCCTTGCTTTGCTCCTGGACAGGCATGAGTACTACAGCTCCTCTCAAGGACATCAAAGGTTGTTCTTCATGCCTTGAAATCCTCATGCTGGAAGTTGGGCTTCGAATGCCATATTCCTGCACATCAGCAGTTTCAATTGCTACTCATCTCGGGTCTAGTTCAGAGCTGTCTCCTATAGATGCAACTGTTTTCCAACCAGCTCTGGCACTTCCTTTAAAGCTCTCTCCATCTACTGCTGCTTCTGTGTCAATGAGTTTCTTGATTTTTTCTGGTTTTTTTCCATATTATTAATATGAGCTTCTTTATGTTGAGATTCTTAGCTTTCAGACTAGAGCCTCACTCTGCTGTGCACTGTCAGTTGCAACTTTTATGTGCAGAAGAAGGGAGGGAAAGAATTGTCATCATTTCATGTTTCGTTATTTACATACTCTTTACATAGCTACTGTAAAATTATGCATGAGACTGGTAGAGCACCAACATACTTGGTCTACACCTGTCCTTAAAAGTAAGCAGGCCTCCTTTGGTGTGAGAGACAAAATAGTAACAGTGGCCAGTTCTTTCACACATTCCCCTCTGGATGCAGAGTCAGAAGCATTTCCACTATTATGTTGGTATTTCTCTCTAGACAGAAACAAGCAGAAGGGGCAGCGCCTGGGAATCCCAGGCACCTTTTTTGGCATTTTTGGTGGTGATTGCTTCTCTGATCCTCTTGCAGATGGTGTCTAAATTACTATACAGCCTCATAGATGCCATTTTATGTGTATGGCATCAGGAAACCCTCTTTTGAGACCCAGCTTGTGCCTAAGGAAAACTACGGGCACATTTCCATATCACTCGTCTTTGTGTCCTTACATGAATCTGCTGTTTTCCTCTGGTCTAGGAACACCCACCTTGCAAATACACACATGGATGTATTTATACTCCTTCAGTTTGTGGGTTTTTTTGAAGCTGTTAGACAATACTAAAGGCTTTGTAAATACTTTATTTGTTCCTGTGCACATTTCTTGGGTTTGGGGGAAAATTCTTCAATGATTTTGCATTTGTGTGTTTGGTGGGGGGGGGTTAAGGGAAATAAGCTTTGTATTTTTCTTATATCCATGTCCCCTCTCTATTTTTTCCTTGTCATTTAAAAATTTGCATGCAAGAATTTTTCTCCTACGGACTATAAACATCTGGTTTTGTAAAGTAGCAAACAAAATATTTTTGACAGTTCGTTGAATGTTGATAATAGCCTTTTATGCAAAATATAAAGCAGCAGCCAAGTTTTGATGTTTCTGTGGCTTACAATGCATTGAAATAGTAGAACCAGTCCTTGCTTTTATGCTTTTCGCATGGCTGGAGGACAAGAAATACCCTTTAATCTTTTTTTTCTATTTAATTTGAAATGCTTTTATATCACTGGGTACTTGGGAAAGATGAGACAGTTGGTGAGAATGAGGGTGGAGGGAACAACGGAGTACATAAGTCTACTGATAGTTCCTGGGTTTCATCTGCAAGTGGCTGCCAGAAACACAGTGAAGGGAAGCAGGAGAGCAGAGCATGTTTGTCTCGCCCATTTCTCACGCTCTGTTTCGCCAAAGGATGCAGAAGGCAAATGCCTTTGTCATATGAGCCAAAATAAATGCACTGGGTGAGCTTCTGTAACTCTCAAGCGGATTTGTGCTTCACCGGGTGTTTGTGACAAGAAGAGGGGGCCACAGCAAGCAAAGTGTCCTTGAGGGACTGAGGATAAGGGAAGAGGAGATGAGGTACAATATTCAAAAAACATTTCTTGAGGCAGATTTTACAATAAACAACAGTTTGAGCTGTCTAAGCATTTGAAGTGTGGTGGATGAGAGACTGTTTTTAGATGGGTTTATTTTCCTTATACAAGGCCAGGTTATTATTTCAAATTGTGGGAAGTCACAGATAGAAGGAAATAAGAATATGGGCATCTTGGTCGTCTTTGTGCTTAAACAGGAAACCGTCTTTGCAGGGAAGTCTGATTAACTGTTAATGTTTTGTTTTGAAAGGAGGGTGTGGTTGCACATTTTCACATATTTTGGGGATTTCAGTAACTTCTGGGAAGGGAAGTGCAAGGAGAGGGGTATGGGTCCTGGGTGCTGCCAGGCCTGTGGGAGGAGGAAGCAAAAGGGGATGTCAGGACTAAAATATTCCTGTGAGTCTTCTTCCCCAGCTTGCTGTTGGGATAATGAGGGGCTGCAACCATAATTGCTGAAGAGTTGAAGTTGCTCATTCCTCCTCCTGTTATAACAAATACAGTACAGGAAAAGCTGAAAGAAAATGTCTTGTGTTAAATTTTTACTGTTTTGGTTGTGACCTCAGACCTCATTATTCCCAAGCTGTCTAAGCATCAAACAAAATCAAGTTAATGAATTTTGAATTCTGCATCAAATGAACTGGATGCATTCTAGTGTTAATAAGCAGCCTAAATGCTTCTCATCCATGCTGTGGTATTGAGGAGGGAGTTTTCTTATGGGTCATAGGAACAAGACTTGCAGTACTGAGCCTAATCTGTTGGCCCCTTCTCCAGGCCCTCTCTGCAGTAATGCCCAGCATCAGGTGTTTTATTGAATGCTGGAGATTCCACAGCTTTGCTGGCAAGAGAATAGATTTATCACAGTTGCTTTCATCTAGATCTTTAGTATTTAAAGCTGGCTTAAGTCATGGACATGAATTTTTATGTTCTTTCCATGAAATCTGACAATCTGGAACTTGTCCCTCTCTTTCTCAATCTTCTTCATCACACGGTGCCACTAACTGGAGACAGTCTGTGCTCTGAATACCTGTTCTGTGAGAAGCATTGCTGTTATTTTTATTTTTTTAATACTTCATTTTCAATTGAATTGAGTGCATTCAACTGTAGAGTTTCAGTACCGCAGAGCCCATGATCTGACTGATCTGTTTCAGTACTTGCCATCCTGAAAATCAGTGTTGGATCAAACTAGTGAGTAGCTCAATTTATAGTCTTTCTTAGGTGCCTCACAAGTCGGTAAATGAAACTAAACCATAGTGGAAATATCTGCATATAGTTCTGTGTCTTTTAAGATCTTTGTCAGATATAGATTTTAACTTAAAAGATCTATATGTTATATGCAGAGACCCCAGGCCTTTCTGTGCATGCGTATACTCTTCAAATATCATGCAGCTGGTCCTCCCTGCACCAGCTTGTTTCAAGCTTCTGGGAGATTCATGATTCTGTTTTCTTGGGCTTTTTGGTTTGATGTGGTTTGGTTTGGTTGGAACTCCCGATGAGCAGGAGCAGGTTGGCCAAACTCAGGCAGTTTAGGACATTGGTGGAGAGGCAGTCAGCATACACTCTACTGTGACCCATTGTGCCAGTGACAGTGTGCTCTGAAGAGCAGGGCTCAGGCTTTGTGACAGAAGTGCCCTGTTGCTGCAGAGAGCTCAAGTTTTAAATTATTTGGTTGGGGTAGGAATACTGAATCAATTCTGGTTTTACATCCCTAGTGAATAGTTTTTAAATTGCTACTTAAGAAATGAGTCAGAGGCCTGATTCATCATCATGGGTTAATGTTGTGAAGTGTTTCAGCACTATAGACTGACTTGAGAACACTTCTAGCATGTGCTTCAGAGCATATGCAGACCATTGCAGCGTATACAGGGCTGAAGATGCAGGCATTTATTTTTACTCTTCCTCTTTCTCCTTAGGCTTTGTCAAACACTGATTCTCCTCCTGGCTGTGAGCTGGAGCCTACAATGAAACATAATTTTGCTTTTGACAACATGGGCTACGAGGAGAGCTTTGAAACCACTCCCTCTTCATCTTCCCAAGAGCGTACTGTGACAATCAACATCGTGGGAATGACTTGCCAATCATGTGTGCAGGCAATAGAAGGCCGGATTTCCAAGGTGAAGGGCATTGTGAGTATTAAAGTCTCCCGTGAACAGAACAATGCTGTTATCAAGTATCTGCAGTTGGAAATAAGTCCGGATCAGATTTGCCTGGAAATTCAGGATATGGGCTTTGATGCCAGCATAGCAGAAGAGAAGTTGACAACAGCAACCATAAATCTGTCGAGCTTGAAAGAAGCAGTAGTTAAGCTTCGCGTAGAAGGCATGACATGCCAGTCCTGTGTCACCAACATTGAAGGAAAGATTAGGAAACTGCATGGTGTAGCAAAAATCAAGGTGTCACTTGGTAACCAGGAAGCAATTATTGCTTACTATCCTTACATCATTCAGCCTGATGACCTCAAGAGACACATCAATAACCTGGGGTATGACTGCACCATTAAAAGTAAATCAGCCCCTTTGAAGCTGGGTGTCCTTGATCTCCAGCGCTTGCAGAATGCAAACCCCGAGAAGACACCAGCAAGTTTTGAGGGTGATGGGTTGGATCCACTGGTTGCTGAGATGAGCAGCACAGCTACGGTGACTGTACAGATAGAAGGCATGCACTGCAAGTCCTGTGTCAGAAACATTGAAGAAAATATATCAGCTATTCCTGGAATAAAAAGTATTAAAGTGTCTTTGGAGCAAAAATGTGCTGTGGTAGAGTATAGCCCAAATTTAATCACCCTGTCAGCTCTGCAGCAAGCTATTGAATCCCTTCCACCTGAAAACTTTAAAGTATGTCTCCTTAGTGGTTCAGAAGCAAATAAAGGAGCATCTCCATCACCTGCTTTCACAGGTGATCTCATCAAACAGCCGCTGCAAGACCCGACGTGCATGGTTGTTATTAAGATTGATGGCATGACCTGCAATTCTTGTGCACAGTCCATAGAAGGGACCATATCAGAGAGACAAGGAGTGCAACAGGTAGCAGTTTCTCTAGCTGGCAGTACTGGAACCATACATTATGATCCAGCTGTCACTAACGGCGAAGAGTTAAGAGCTGCCATAGAAGACATGGGATTTGATGCTTCAGTGCTGACAGGTAACAGTGTTTTTTTTCTGTGGGTAGAATGCCAGGCTGGGCTGTGTGACACCTGCTTTGAAATTCTCTTCTAGAGAGAAACTCTTAAAGCATCACATTGGCATTGTCTTTTCTGAATGACTGGCCTGATCTGACATCACTTAGCAAGGGAGAGAGGTTTCAGCTGTAAAGCACCTTGTTTCAGGCATTCATAACTGCACTAATGGGTGTAAGAGTTGAGTTGTGTTATGAAACCAAAATATTTGAGAGTTGGTACAAGGTCTTTCAAACAGCTCATGCCCTTACCCACTGAAGTAAGTTTCCTACTATGTCTACAGGCTGCTGTAAGTAGGTCTGTCAAACCAAATGTTTTCATTTATGTTCCAGAATACTAAAACCTACAAACGTAATGAAATCTCTTTCATTTAAAACCACTTTTCACCTAGCTAAAACCTCTTTTTGGTGTCTTAATCCTTTGACCTTTATTTCTTGAGTATTTTTACCTGCCTTACTTAACTAAAGCTTCCTTTAAGCACGATAAGTGGCAAGATGCAGATACTCTTTGGTGGGAACAGCTGCTTTTACATGTCAGCTGCAGCAGTGTGTTCATTTTGTACATGTGTTCAGTGTTTAAAAAGTTGCTTTGATGCACAATCTCCTCTCTAGTGAATTTCAAATGTAACAGTTTTTACCTGCTTCAAACTAAACAGATTTGCTTTGAAATAGTGATGTAGTTTACCTGAAATTAATTAGTTTGATCACAACAGACCACATCCTATTCACTTCTTTCATGTGTCCAAACCCTCTGAATCTGTGGTACTACTACAAATGAGGCAGGGCTGGTATGTGGCTTTTAATTATTATTTGTTTGGTTTGTAATTTTTTAGTACGAGACCTCCCAATCCATCTGTGGGAAAGGAGGGAATCCCCTGTGTTTAACACATTCAAAAGCAACTCCTGCTCCTTTACACAAAGGAGGCAGTTTGTGAACATAGCTGGAGCTGTTGTGTGTCTGTTTGATGTCTGGTAAAGAACAAAAATGATCACAACAGGCCTGTTTGTGTTGAGGTCTCCTGGGTGCTTCCACTACTCGTTTTGCACTACTTGCAGTGTAAATACTGCACCATAAAGAGAAACCTGTTAAGAAACTTGACCTTTTCCTTGTTTGAGATGAAATGCTATGAGTCCTGCATAGATGACAACAACAACAACAGAATGGATATAACTGGACTGAATTCTCTGTGCTGGATAGTGACCCTCTAGGTATCTTTATCAAGTGGAGGTAGATGTCAGGTCTAGGCATTGAAATTGAGGGGAATCATTTGTCATCTGAAAGTGGAGAACTAGTTCTGTAGAGTTAAATGATCATGCAAGTGGTACTGGTGAGTGTATAGTTTTATAAACCTAGGAATAATATACACTATTTCCATGTAGAGACCAAGGTTACTGGGTCACCTTTCAAACTACTGTGAGGATTTGCGTGATTGATATGTGTGACTTGTTTGAACTTTTGCATCATCCAATCACACTGTAAATAGTGTTTGTTTGGTGTACTTCTTTATTTATTCAAGATACCTCCACTGCAGAACATAGGCACCAGCCTAATGCCAGCAAAGCTGCGGTGCAGCCTCGAGCTCCAGAGCCTCCTCAGCAAGGCTGTGTCTTGGATGCTCTTCTAGACAGTCCTCACCTTGATGGGTCAAACCAGCTCAGTGGAGCAACAGCTGAAAAGTGTTTTTTGCAAATCACAGGCATGACCTGTGCATCATGTGTGTCTACCATCGAAAGAAATCTGCAGAAAGAAGATGGTAATAAATTTAAGATTCCTATAATGGGTCTATAAGGGACTATGGGGTGGAAAAGTTATTCTATGTGATTCTATAGAATAGGTTGTGGTACAGCATCTGAAGGTAAATAGACTTAATGCTCTTTTTAGTGCTAATATAACTATGTCACTGTTTTACTATCCTACTGCACTAGTGGACAAACCTCATGGACATACATGTATTGTAACAGTAAGTTGTTGCAATGTGATAAAAATTTCAAGTAATTTCAAGTAAGACAAGAACAGAGAAAGGGTTCTCGTTTAGTTTTCAGGGCCTTGTTGCTTTACAGAGCAATCCATCTGCTCCAGAGCTGTTGAGAGCTCTGGCACGTTTTTGATGTGAAACTTGCCCTTCAGGGTGCATTTGCACAAGCAGGTACGAACAAATGCATGGCTCCAGTGCCAGGGTAAGCTTAGGCAGAGCAGTGTTTGCTCGTCTAGAAGTCTGCAGGCTGGAGCTGCCTTTCCTCTGACCATATAGAAGATGAACAGATGAGCCTTGGCAGCCTCTGATTTCATTTGTGTGAGCATGCCTTTGGAGGGTTTTGCTTACTGATTACTGCATCTCCAGTCTCACAGTGATGGTCTCACTGTCTTGATTTAAAAATCCAAGAAACCATTAGCGCTTCAAAACTATTTTTTTTTACCTATGAATTTTATGTTTTGCTTTTCAATTCTAGATATAGATTTCTGTGGGGTTTTTATTTATTAAAAAAGAGGAGGAGATGGGAAACAAGAAAATAAAAAAGTCTAGCATTGTACTGTGGGGTTTGTTTGGCTCTTTCCAAACTAAGAGAGTCCAGGATAGAGCTTATAGCAATAAGTGCAAAGATTGTTTCTGAACATCCTTTTTGTCTCATTAGATCATAACAAAACTCACCTCCTTCCATGTTCCTCTCATTGCTAAAGGGAACCACAATGTGGCTGGATCTCAGTAAAAACTTTGCTGTTGTGACCAGGGAACAACACTAGAAGGAGGCAGAGGGAAATCATTAGGCTTATAGTGTCTCAGAGTTGTTACAGTCCTCAATGACAGTCACTTGTAATATTTTTTCTTTCCCTCAAAGGGGCTATATTATCTAATATTTTTTTTATTATGCCACTGCAGGAATTGTTTCAGTGTTGGTAGCGCTGATGGCAGGTAAAGCAGAGATAAAATACAAGCCAGAATTCATACAGCCTTTTGAAATAGCACGGCTGATCCAGAATTTGGGTTTTGAAGCTACCATCATAGAAGATCATGCAGAAACAGAAGGGCATGTGGATCTTCTTGTAAGTCATGTGTATTTGGTTTAGGAATAGTCAGGTCTGGAAGACTCATTTTCTTGAAAATACCTTTACTTAAGCACTTGTACCTTCAGCAGCTCAGTTCTGGATGGTGATGTTATTGTCTCTTAATTACTGAAAAGACAAGATCGTTTGTCTTAGAAGAACCTATCCAAATGCACTGAAATAAAAGGTGATAGTTCTATGTACAGACTAGACTTTTCTTAGCAAGCAGGAATAAAACAGAAGTTTTCTGTCAACAGTACAGATTCTGAGTGATAGAGAATGTGTCACCAAATATGTACTGCCAATGCTGGGGGCTTTTTATAGAGGTCTAAGAACTTTGGATAAAATTAGTTAATTGTTTTATGAAGGACAGATTCTTCAAATGTCAGTTTTTATTCTCTGACAGATACCTACTTCAAGACAGATAGCAGTCTGCAGTTGTGTTAATAAAACAGAAGTAATCAGAATAATGCCTTGTTGAAGCCACAGGGAAATTTAAGTAAGCAACATGAAGAATTTGGCTTTGCTGGTGTTAATATAGCTGTTGATAGAACTATATTAGTTATACTATTACAGTTAATACAACATCTGAGTTCTGCTATACAAATACATAGCTGTGACTATAACAGCTGGTTGCAGAATTTTATAATAAAAGTGGGTAGTTGTATTCTCAGCTTTGTATCATTTAAGACAGCTCTATAAAATCTTTATGCTGAGACCTCGGGTCAATACCAGAAGAGCTTGAATAGTCATATAGAATTAGTACCTCTGTGAGATCAGGAGGCCTTGTTTCAAGTTCATCTACAAATGTTGGGCGAATATATGGGATTGCTAACTACCTAAATGTGTCTTTTCTTTAGATTACAGGGATGACTTGTTCTTCTTGTGTTCACAATATTGAATCCAAACTCATGAGAACAAATGGCATATTTTATGCCTCAGTTGCACTTGCAACTTGCAAAGCTCACATCCAGTTTGATCCTGAAATTATTGGACCTCGAGATATTATAAAAATAATCAAGGTAGGATTTAAGAATTTTTTATGTATGGACAATTTTAAGGTGAAATTTAAAAGGATATAGAGCGGCTGATAATTGAGAGGTTTCACTGACTTTTGCAGATGACACGATTATTGCCATATGTTTTTATGCTCTTGTGCTGAAGCTGCTGTGCTGCACAGTCGTGTAGTCTCACAGGTTGTTACTCTAAAAACACATACTAAAAACTACAAAAGGAAACCTTTTTTTATCTATATGTGATAAAAGTGCGATATATTTATTCTTTTTAATTCTGTGTGTACAATCATGTGTCTCTCATTTCCAGTCATTTTAGTGGTCTTAATATTTCATAAAAAAAATACTACAGTGAAAGGCTGTAAAAGAAGTTTTGCCACAGCTCATACCACAAGTATTACACATCTCTGTATACACTTGCATTTATTCTCACATCAATAGAGTGGAATTTTTTAAACTGGAAAAGCTTGTGATACAGCCACTAAATGAAAAAAAAATCCTGGCTTACCAGTAATCACATAGATCATAAAATCCACCATTAGCGTGGCCCAGATGTGGACAAAACTTCCTTTTTTGCCCACCAGAAGGGAAGAAAATGTACTGTATGAGGTGCATGCAGTGAGTAGTCAGGAGGACAATAGAGACTGTTTGCCCTCTGTGCTCTAGAGGATTTATTCAGAAAAAAATTCCTAGACTGCAGGATTGATGGAGCAGCAGTTATTAACATATTAACTAGTAGACTGTTCAGGATGGCAGAGTAGTTCTGTAAAGCATATATTGCCAGAGAAGCATTTCATGATGCAGGTAGGAAGTTTAGATGTATTGTTCTTGCAAGCGTGCTTTGGGGTTTTGGGTGTTTGAGGGAGAGGCATAGTTCTAGCCCTAACAATACGATTGCAATCACAGCCTAACGTCCTTAGTCAAAACATGAAGAGGTTTAGGTTGGACATCAGGAAGAATTTCTTCACAGAAGGGGTGATTAGATATTGGAACGGGCTACCCAGGGAGGTGGTGGAGTCACCATCCCCAGAGGTGTTTAAGAAAAGACTGGGTGTGACATTCAGTGCCATGGTCTAGTTGACAAGGTGGTGTTTGGTCATAGGTTGGACTTGATGATGTCAGAGGTCTTTTCTAACCTAATTGATTTTGTGATTATACTGCAGTAACTCACTGAAGTGTCAGTCAAAGCTGGCTTTTTGCTTATATTTGTTTCTGGAATGCTTTACCCTGTAGTCTACATGTTTAAACGGATTTTAGACACTTTCATTTTTAACTTCAGGTTTATCTGCTAAACTGTAATGTTTAGGATTTGCTTACAAGGTTGTCTAGCCCAGCGGCTTCTGCATTTTTACTTCCTTTGTGATATGTCTCATCTCTCATAATTATTCCAGTGGAGGTGAAAGGGCAGGCATACCTTGTCCTTGAGGGAATGAGCAACAGAATTCCAGCTGTCAGTGGGAGCTTCCTGTGCCTAAGAAAACTGGGATACATACTGCATCTATACACCATGTTCATGTATAGGTACCAGAAATCCTTAGCAGTCCAAATTTTGAGTACTGACTGAAATATCCTCTCATTTTGGAAGGATCTAAAAATAAATAAGAAGTCGGCATTTATTAAATATGGAACAGTGTCCTTTTCTGACATTTCTTCTAAAAGTGGTGTCATTTAAGTATGTTATAAGTAATATGGTTAGTTTAATCAAAACTAACTGATCTTTCCTCCTCTGTCAATAAAAAGGAAATTGGTTTTCATGCTTCTGTGGCTAGAAGAGATCCAAATGCACATAACCTGGATCATAAAAAGGAAATACAGCAGTAAGCATTTCTTTTTCTTTCTCACTAATTAACATGTCTAGATCATATCTTGTAACTGACGTCTCCCCAGGACTCTTCCCAGTTAATTAGCTTCTTCTTGTGTAAAGCATATTTAATTTTACTATTCACCATTTGGTTCAAGTACATTTATTACTTTCATTAGTTTTAAACTCCTAGAAGTCTATACAGTTAAACATGTAGGAGACACTGAAACTGTCCCTAAATGTTGGATCTTTGCAAATATCCCAAAGCTGTGCACTGTGAGCACACTGTTTGGCCTGAGTACTGCAGAGTGTACAACAACCAAGGATTTACAGTTTCTCCTTTTCAGGTGGAAGAAATCTTTCTTGTGCAGCCTACTGTTTGGTATTCCTGTCTTAATCATAATGATTTATATGCAAATACCCAATGGTGAGCACCATGGGTCTATGGTGCTGGAACGGAACCTCATTCCTGGATTATCTATTTTGAATCTTCTCTTCTTTATCCTGTGCACTTTTGTTCAGGTATGTCCACAGTACATCCTAGGGGTTTTGTTTCTATTCATCTCCTATTTCATTTATGTAATCTGATGTGGTAAAGACAGGAGACTGGAAAGCTTTAGTGGATTAGGCCTTCTCTCTTGTCTGTACCACCTGCAGAACAAAGTGGCACTTTTCTGCAAATTATCCATTCTGTATTTACTCACAGTACTTACTGCTGCCAAAGTTGCATCAGACAGTTTTCCGAGTGGGGAAGGTATTGTCACAATGAAAAAAGATCTGATCATCTGCAAACTAATTGGGTAGCTATAGGTAAATCCTTTCATCTTCTGTGCCTTGTTTACTTTGCATAGCTGAGGAAAAGGATGATATTTAGCTGGTTTTGAAAATAAGGAAGGGCAAATGAGAGATGTCAATGGAGTCAGTCTTCCAGGAGACCTGAAGTTATAGCAGTACAAAATTTGCATAGGACAGCTATGCTTTCCCTTATCTACTATGTTTTTTAAATTCTGCTATGGGCAGTGTTATGTACTCTCTCCATTCACTGCTGTGGTTACTGCTGTGATCTTAATACAAGTCTGTCCATGCTTACACCGACAGTTTCTTGGCGGATGGTATTTTTATGTACAAGCTTACAAATCGCTGAGGCACAGGATGGCCAACATGGATGTGCTCATCGTACTGGCCACGACGATTGCTTATGTGTATTCCTGTGTGATCCTGATAGTGGCGATAATAGAAAAGGCAGAGGAAAGCCCTGTTACTTTCTTTGACACTCCTCCGATGTTGTTTGTGTTCATTGCACTTGGCAGATGGCTGGAACACATAGCAAAGGTAACTCATCTTCATGCTAGTTATTGTTTATTTATGATAGGAGTAGAATAAAACTATTCAGAGGAATTTTAAGTCAGATGTTTCTGATGCAGCCTATACTGTACAAGGTCATTTAGAGTTCATTGTGTTGAGTAGACATCAGCATTTATATGTCTCAATATATCTTAAACATTAATCTCTCTTTCTTAGAGTAAGACCTCGGAAGCTCTTGCTAAACTTATGTCTCTTCAAGCCACAGAAGCCACTGTGGTGACTCTTGGACCTGACCACTCTATTGTCAGGTACGTATTTATGAACCAAAATCGCTTCAGCCTGCCTGGGTCACAGACTATGCTTGATCCAGTTAACGTGAAAGCTGAGAGCATAAATAATCTGTCTGTTTTACTTGTGTCTTTTGTAGGGAGGAACAGGTAGCTGTTGAACTGGTTCAAAGGGGTGATATCATAAAAGTTGTTCCTGGTGGAAAGTTCCCAGTGGATGGAAAGGTCATTGAAGGCAGTTCTATGGCAGATGAGTCTCTCATTACTGGTAACTCCCCTTACCTTGTGCAAAAAAGTGAAAGCTTCTAGAACTCTTTATTACAAGAAAAGAGAGCAGACCCAATGCAAACACTGCTGTCTGAATAACCTCCCACCTTAATGGATACTGTGGCTTGCCTTTGTGATCTTGAGTTCAAATCCTGTGTCTGCAACACCCTAAAAAGCTGAAGAATTTCCACTCAGTTTGGTCACTTACTAATGTACTTGATGGGATGGGTAGAGTCTAAACACTATTGTCATTATTCCAGTGATCTGTTTGGAGTTTCCTCTGGAATGTAATTGTAGAGATGGTACCTTTTCAGAAATAACTTCTAAGGATTAATGGGGAGATACTGATGAGATGCTGGGGTATGTATGACAGGGCTCTTCCAGTGAGCAAGTAGAGGGAAAGGAAGCTTCACAACTTGACACCTATTCAGGGTCATGGGACTTTTTCACAGCTTCTGAAATTTTCATTTCATTTGATAAATAAAGTAAGAATTTAATTAATTGTGCAATTCTTATAAATAAGGTAAAGGATAGAAGAAGTTTACATTGAATTGGCTTACTTGTTTTAGTTACGTACTTGCTTTACTTGGGAACCCCGACACCCTTAACTTAAGAGAACCAGTTGTTATCACTAACCCTAAAAATAGAGAAAATACAGATTTTGTAGAGCTACTGTTCTTGAAGTGGAAGCATGAGAACAGGAGCTTTTCCACAGAGAAAACTTTTCTAGTCTTTGCAAGCTGAGGATTGTAGAAATAAAGGCAGATTGCTCAAACTCCCATGACAAGGTAAAGTGTTAATGGAGAAATTCCTAGAAGTTCCTTTTCCAACCAAATTGCTCCTGGCCCTGTTGAGGGATGCGATACTGAAAAATTAAGACCAAGGAAACAGCATTTCCTTTGAAATTAAACCTACGAAAAGATTTATGGAAGTATGACGCTACTTTTACGTGTCTTCATCAGACAGAGATACACAATATGTGATTTCTGGTCATTATTACTTGGTATACTGAGTTTGCTAACAATGAGCTGAATGCTAATGGACTGTGTTATTAGAGGTATTGGCTCATTTATTCCTACCTTTTCTTTCTAGGGGAACCTATGCCAGTCACTAAAAAGCCTGGGAGCACAGTGATTGCTGGTTCTATAAATGCACATGGCTCAGTTCTTGTTAATGCTACTCATGTTGGTAGTGATACCACTCTGGCGCAGATTGTGAAATTGGTGGAAGAAGCTCAAATGTCAAAGGTAAAAATAATAGAGAAGAAAACCTTAAATAATCAAAAGATTCTATATTTCCAGCAAACTGTGTTTTTCCAGACTTCAAAAAAGAAATAGATAAAGACTATTGCATATTTTCATGAACTCTGCGTATTTATTTGTTTTGACCATAAACATGCAAATAACTGGTTTTCTTTTTTATAGGCACCCATCCAGCAACTGGCAGATAAGTTTAGTGGATACTTTGTTCCATTTATCATCATCATTTCAACAGTGACATTGATAGTATGGATCACAATTGGTTTTATAAATGTTGATGTTATTAAAAAATATTTTCCTGTAAGTAATTTTATTAAGAGATGGATTTTTTTCTTAGAATGCCTTACAGTGTACTTAACATACTTTCTGTACTTAGGTTTTATGTCACAACCTGGCAAATATTTTTGTGCAATGTGGTGTTTCCTACACAGAGCAGATAATTACACTTGTTAAAATCTCTCTGCAGGTATAAATATACCTTTGCATTTCCCCCTTAGTTATGCATGGGGTTCTTACAAATGGAAATTATTGACAGTCTTTCTGGACTAAACATGATCTGTAGCTGCATTGCAAGGAACCATTCCTGTCATGTCTGAAATATTTGTGGACATTCTGGTTCCTGATGGCAGATAGTGGTTTTGGCTTTAGAAAGAAGATGAGCTTCTGCAATCTTTAGGATGTGTATTTGCTATGCTCAGGAGCTGTGGGGATCTGTGTACCTGGAAATAGGGTTCTCCTTTGCTAAGCTATAAAGGAAATTCCAACAAGTTATATTGTCGCCTAAGAGCAGAGTTAAACATATGTGTGCTTGAGCAGCAAAAAATCCAGAAAATACTGTCATAAAACAATTCATAACATTGATCTTTATTTAGCATTATGTTAACAATAATAGATTGCTTTCCTACACTGGAGGCTTCCAGACAAACGTGTTTTTTGATATTACTGTGATTGATTGTACATCTGTATTGTACATCTTATTGTACATCTGATTGTACATCTTCTGTCAGCACTCTTACATATCTTTAATTTTTTCCCCTTTCTCTTCCTTCTTCTTGCAGAATCAGAGCAAACACATTTCAAAAGCTGAACTAATACTGAGGTTTGCATTTCAAACCTCAATCACTGTGCTGAGCATTGCATGCCCTTGCTCTTTAGGCCTGGCTACCCCCACAGCTGTAATGGTGGGCACAGGAGTGGCTGCACAGAATGGTATTCTCATCAAAGGTGGAAAACCCCTGGAAATGGCACACAAGGTTAATAGTTCATTCTGTACTTTTGTATCTTACTACATGAAATATAATTTCCCAGGAAATCCTGCAGGTACAGAGAAAGATTACAGAAAGTTGTTCTTTTTTTTTTTTAATTCACTGCTGCTCATTAAAGTAAAGAAGACAAATCTGACCTTCTTTCTTCAAAGCAGTCGCAGCAAAGTGTTGAGAGCCAACAGATCCTGCAATCTCATGACTATGAGGCTGCTAATCTTCTGCATGGCCTCAGAGGTTTCTGACTTTTACACTTTCTTTACCTCTTCTGCAAAAGAGCCCAGTAATCCAGTAGGTTTTTTCTTTCCTCAGAGAGCTATTGTGAAATGCATATTGTTCATGATCCGCAGTTTAAAATGTGGGATGTAAGAGAAAAACCAAATTATTTGAAGCTGTTTCGTTGTATAGAAAAAAAGATAGAAGGGAGGAAGAAAAAACCCTTCAAAGACACAAAAATGATGAAAAGAGGAGGAAGAAGTTGAAGGAGGAAGAGGTTTGACATGTCCACAAAGAATATGAATTGAAACCATGCTATGACAGACTGTATTAGACATACGCAGAACATTTTAAGGGAAAAGGATGGTAAGAGCAAGTTAGTCAGACTGATAATTCTTATTCCTATTGGACCAGAAGTTCCAAGTCTTTGAAACAAACAAACAAACAAAAAGACTGCTAAATAATGCTGGAACTTTTACCTTTTGGATCTAAGCAAAGCTAGGGTCAGGGCTTTGAAAATTGGGATTCTGCAAGGCTGATGTGTTGAAATAGCTGGGAATGGAAAAAATGCCTACTTTGGTAAGTTTTTTTTCTTGTGTTTCTCTCTGCTGTGTTTATTTGCAGCATTAGAATTAACTTTAGCTTTGGATTTCATGATATGTTGGGCTGTATTTTTTGGTTCATTCCTGATTCCTCAAGACCTATTGGGCTGACTAAAAAGTGACTGCTGGGTTTGAATTAGCATGATGTTGATTTTGCTTAGGTTCTTGAATTTCTTGCAGCTTCTTACACTCTCTCTACCTTCTCTATCACCAAACCACTTCCTGAGCCCTCTTTCGTCAATTGTTTAGAACAGCATTCATAAAAGCCCTCTTTGCATCACATAGGTTGTGGAAAAAGTGATTAAGGTGCCATTGCATGAGTCTTGCATGAGAATACAAGACTCCTTTGTGTGTGCATCTAAGTCCTACAATGATGCTGTTGTCTGAGATCCTGATGTAGGTACAGGATGATGGTGTAGCTTGAGTGAAATCACTGTATGGGGAATGAATAAAAAAGTATGAGGAGGTGTACTGTACAAATAGTTTAAGGTACATACAGGAATCCCTACTTTTGTAGGGTTATTCTGTCTTCTTGTGGATATAGTCAACTATTTCTTAAGGTCTTGACTGCATTTATGTTCCAAAAACATATAAACATATGAGCATCCCTTTACTCACAGGGCTTAGGGAGTAACTGTGGTTTATTTCTTGCAGATCAAGACTGTAATGTTTGATAAAACTGGGACCATCACCTATGGAGTTCCTAAAGTCATGAGGGTGCTTTTGTTGGGAGACACAGCTGTGATCTCCCTGAAGAAGGTACTGGCGATTATTGGCACTGCAGAAGCCAGCAGTGAGCATCCTTTAGGAGTGGCAGTCACTAAATATTGCAAAGAGGTACTTAGTCTTCCTATTTCATCTAAGGCCTGAAGGTGTCTGTGCAAATGCAGAAATGTTATATAAAAGGATCAAGTTCCAGAGGGACAGGCCTGCCTGAAAATTAACAGGCTGAAAAGCTGGGAGGCTGAAGGCAGGGAGGTACTGCAGAGAGATCTTAACAAATTAGAAGACCGGGCAATCACCAACCACATTGAAGTTCAACAAGGGAAAGTGCCAGATTCTGTACGTGAGGTGGGGCAACCCTGGATGTACGGACAGACAGGAATGAGATGCTGGAAAGCAGTGCCATGGAAAGGGACCTGGGAGTCCTGGTCGATGGCAAGTTGAATCTGAGTCAGGAGTGCCCTGGCAGCCAGGAGGGCCAACTGTGTCCTGGGGGGTATCAGGCACAGAATTGCCAGCCAGTCGAGGGAGGGGATTGTCCCGCTCTACTCTGCACTGGTGCGGCCTCACCTTGAATATTGTGTGCAGTTTTGGGCACCACAATATAGGAAAGATATTGAGCTATTAGAGAGTGTCCAAATGAAGACTGAGAGGAAGCCATATGAGGAGCAGCTAAGGGCACTTGGTCTGTTCAGCCTGGAGAGGAGGAGACTGAGGGGAGACCTCATTGCAGTTACGACTTCCTTGTGAGGGGAAGCAGAGGGGGAGACACAGATCTCTTCTCTATGGTAACCAGTAACAGGACCTGAGGGAATGGCTGGAAGTTGTGTCAGGGGAGGTTTAGGTTGGATATTAGAAAGAGGTTCTTCACCTAGAGGGTGGTTGGGCACTGGAACAGGCTCCCCGGGGCAGTGTTCACAGCACCAAACCTGACAGAGTTCAAGAAGTGTTTGGACAATACTCTCAAGCATATGATGTGACTCTTGGGAATGGTCCTGTGCAAAGCAAAGGGTTGGACTTGATGATCCTTGTGGGCCTCTTCCAACTCAGCATATTCTGTTATTCTGTGCTTTTATGGTTGTGCATCTTAGTCTGGACATTACCAGAAGGTATATTTTAAGCTGTGCTTTTCTGGTAAGAAGCAACACCTTACAAAGTTTTTCTTGAATTAATAGAAAAATAAGGATTGTGGAATATGTACAGGAGCAATAATTATACTTAAAATAGCATTGTGAAGCAAATGTAGTGACATTTCTTGTGTTACCTGACTGTAGTCACTTCTCTTAGTCACTTGCTCATTTCAATAAATTAGGGAAAGAGATTTAAAACTTGAATATTAAACTGTAATATTTTGTGAATTTCACAAATTAATTAATGGATTACTCAAATCTTTGCAAATTTAACAAATCCTCAGAGGTCCTGTATATATTGTGTTCCTTAAATGTTTCAGAAAGATTGAAAGCACAAATCATAATGAAAATAGGAAGCCTGTTCAAATAAACTATTTCTTTCTGCTAAGAAAAGTCCTTGATTGATTTAGGGAAAAAATAATTGGAAAGAATATATAAAACTTATTAGTGATAGATCTTTCACTGATAAAATTTAGAACTGAACACTGAATTTAGAAGTATGAGTATGAGTAATTAACTGGTTGCCTTTCTTGTATTTTACATTTTCTATTTACAAGTTCTCTTAGTACCCTGATACTTCTGTAGTTATCCCATGCACCAGTTATTACTGGATCATAGCTTATATGAATTGTAACGGTATACTGTTTGATAATATTCTTACCACCCATCTTATCATCCCTGTGTTTTAAGAAGGTCACTAAAAGATACATATAGTTCCAACTTCCAGAAACAACCCAGAGTAACTTGTTTATAGATAAATATTTTCTCCGCTCTTTTTGAAACTGATAGGATCCTGGTAATCCTTTTCTTATCTTGAAGGTACTCATTGGCTTCTCTCTCTAACTCAACAGGAAAACCCAGTTCCTTATCATCCAGCTAGATCACTCTAGGAATTAGAAACAGGTTTTCACTATACTTTTACATATATGTATACATATATATATATATGTGTATATAAAAGGTCTGATCTACCACAGCCAGTTAGAAGTTGCATCTTTTCAGAAGGTGTGTGGCTTAATGTTATATTATTTCTCTTCAATTCCTAATCTTGGCTGAAGTCGTGAACCACCAATCTAACTTTTTCATGCTTAAGCTACCAGGAAAAGCTGTTCTTTATAGTTTGCTGGTGCCAGGGCTGAGACCTGAATGTGACCTGTATGCTGTCCCTTTCTGGAAGTCTAAGCCACAGCACATCCAAAACATGCTTATTTTTAGTTCTGTGCTACTAATACTCTGTGCTAATTTTTGGTTGGTCAGTCATTGTCAAGAGGAGTGAGGCCTTTTTTTTGCAGGAGTTAACTAATGTTTGTACCCAATTTGGGCAGAACAGACCGGTGATGACCTCTGGTTATGTCTGCAGGAGCTTGGCACTCAGAGTCTGGGATACTGCACCGACTTCCAGGCAGTCCCAGGCTGTGGTATCAGCTGCAAAGTCAGAGGAGTTGAGGCCATCCTCGGCACAGCCAATCAGGGTTTCGATAATCTGGATGCTAACAGGAGTGGAGACAGCAGGGCTCCTCTGGGAGATAACGCGGTGATCACGCTCTTGGAATCATGTGGTAAGTCTGCCCCTGAGGTGACCACCAGTGGCAATGTGAGCGATGATGAATCAACAGTGCTGACCGTTTTAAACCAATCCTACTGGACTAGGAACAACAGAAAAATGGATTTGTGGCAGAAGGAGGCAAAGAACAAAGAGGACCAAAATGTGGCTTAGCAAAAATTGAAGCTCTTTTCTGCAACTCTTGATCTCGCTGCAATTCAGAAATCTAAATGAGAATTTGGATGCTACAGTGATGGATACTTGAAAATTACATACAATACTTATGCAATATTCCTTTTGGATAGAAGAATGGTCCTGCAGACAGCAAAGTTTGCCAGTTAGTGATATCTTCCCATTTAGAACAGTTACCTTTAACATATATTTCTTAGTGCAACCTTTTATATCCTACCCTTCAGTTCCTTATTAACTTTGGCCTTTTGTTTTCTGTTCATATACCTCTCAGAGCATTTAAGTAAAAAAAAAAAATTCATCAGATGCACAATAAAGCACTTTACATCTGAAAACAGAGTTTCAGTGTGTGATATTTTTGATTAGGCCAATACACTTGGGTTTGTTTCAGACTCTCTGGAAGCCACTTTGGTCTTTTGTAGTGTAGGAGAGAAAGAAAAGGTATTTAAAACCTTCCTTAAGAAGCTCATCAGTTCTCTTCAAAAGGCTGTGGTGCTCCTGACCTTTTTAAGAAAGCTATTAGAAGAATTAAATAGAATAAGAACTTTAATCATCAGAACTGTACCATTTGTAAATGGTGTTAATGTAATATTTTCTCACCTTCTCATACGGCTCTTGTGAAGTTGGATTGAATTAATAATGAGGTTCATTGTTTATTAGAACAAAACTACTTTTTTCTCGTCAGAAATAGCCTTTATATTTGAAAGAAGTCATTAGCTGTGAGAACAAAGGAGGATGGCATTTACTAAACATACATACTGCACTTATTCAGAAAAACAGTGCCAACTGACAAAGGCAAATACAGGCAAATACCTCTATTAAATTCATGACACATTTCTGTATGTAAACAGGCACAGATTGCGTCTTGAAGGAGAAAAGTTTCATGAGGCTGTCTTCAGGCACTGCCTATGCCCAACTTGTCATCCTTGAACATCTCTGCTTGTGTACACTATTTTCGAGTTGCTAATTTTTCTTTTTGTCTGTGCACAAAGGTCCATCACCATCTCATACATACTCAGTGTTGATCGGAAATCGTGAGTGGATGCGACGCAATGGCTTGAATATTGCAAATGATGTGAATGATGCAATGACAGACCATGAAACGAAAGGACAGACTGCTGTACTGGTGGCTATAGATGGTAACTGCTGTTCCTTGGAGTGACAATAAATATCAGTTGATCCTACTGAGGAAGGGATAAAAGCAAACTCTGGAGCAGCTGATCACTGGCTTAGTGGCAAGAAGCTACCAAGCTTTTGGTGCAGAACTGCTTGTGAACTGCAAAGTATCAAGGTGTTCTTAAAAGAAGCTTTTACCATAGAGCAGTGTTTATAAGATTTTGTTGTGTAGTTTTTAATGTAAGTAATAATTTCTGAAACCCCTGTTGTCTAAGACTGTTGTTCAAAAAAGCAGTACCAGTGCAGTGCCATGTCCAATCCTGACTTTACATCACCTAGGGGTCACAGGCCAACCTATTGCATCACCGGTTTCAAAACATGTAATAAATAAACATGATAATTCATTAGATCAGTCAAATATAAATTAGACTCAATGAGTTTTGCTAGTGAGGTTCTGCTCTAGGCTATACAGAAAGAGATCCCAGATAATACCTTGATATAACAAATGGTTGTAATAGTCATAGATTGCCAGTGCATATGTGATCTTGAAATGAGGCCTGTGATTCATTTACTGTACAAATATTCTTGATGCTCCTAGAGGGCAATTTTGAGAGGCATGTGCACATGGATGCACCTTTAAGTCAATGGGTTGGAAGGCAGATGCCAACACCTCTTTGTGAAAGTAATTCTAATAGAGATCCAACCCTGAAAGCGTAGGGGACATAAAACCAGACACTCTATGTGCTTCCTCTTGGAGGATTGGCTTCAACATTTCTCCTGGGCACAAATTCCAAAACTTTCTCTGGCCCACTATCATGTTTATTTATACAATAAAATATAGCAGTCAGGCATGTTTAAAAGCTACTGTTTGATATATTTAAGGATATATTTATATATATATTGATATATTTAAACAGTTTACTGTTTGATCTGAAACAGATAAATGAGGAAAGAAAGAGACCGTAAATGAGAAAGCTGCAGACAGTTATGCAGGCAATAATGCCCAGAATGTGTTGAAGTGATAGAGGGGAAGCCCCTTCTCTTGCTGCCACTTTGCCTCCTACAGCTCTCTCTAACAGAGGGCGTTTCTTTGTGCAGGTGTGTTGTGTGGAATGATTGCAATAGCAGACACTGTCAAGCAGGAGGCAGCCCTTGCTGTGCATACACTGAAAAGCATGGGAATAGATGTGGTGCTGATAACGGGGGACAACAGAAAAACTGCAAAAGCCATTGCTACTCAGGTATCTGCTTCTTTGTGTTTCAAAAAAATATATGATGAGGTTTTAAAACTCTGGTTTGCCCCAGTGAATTTGAAGTAGGACTTCAGTTTCCCTGGAATCCCAGTTTCTCTGGAAATGTTAAATGAAGACTAACATTTCTTGAACTGGACTGCAAATCAGGTCAGGTCCTATGACATAGTAAAGGCCAGTGGCTGCTGAAGACATGCAGTCTTCTCCAGAGGTATAGAGTTCCTTGCAGTAATCAGTTGCTGAACTGAAGCCTTCTGCTTCCCTTCACTGAAGGGCAGTCCTGTTTGGTTACTGATGAAGGAAGGTTCCTTGAAGGTCCAGTCGTGTTCACAACAAGGGAAGTGGAGATTTGTCAGTATCTTCAAGGGTAACACAGTAGTAACAATATGAATTATTGTAAGAAGCATAGCAGTTGAAAGGATGTTGGGTTTATAGGAGATTCCCCTGATCTCAAACTCTAAATGCAAAATGAGGAACGGCTGAGGAACTGGGGTTGTTTAGTCTGGAGAAACGGAGGCTCAGTGGGGACCTTATCACTCTCTACAACTACCTGAAATAAGGTTGTAAACCAGGTGGGCGTTGGTCTCTTCTGCCAAGTAACAAACAACAGGACAAGAGAAAATATCTGCGTGGGGCAGTGGTGGAGTCACCATCCATGGAGGTATTTAAAAGAGATGTGGATGTGGTGCTTATGGACTTGGCAGTGCTGGGTTAACAGTTGGACTCGATGATCTTAGAGGTCTTTTCCAACATAATCTATTCTATGATTCTGTGATTTTACTGAAACTTTTATTGGTGCATCATGCAGCATGGTTAGCTGAAAACTGCCTCTTTTAACCATTAAACACTTATTGCTAGGATAGTGGAGCTTCAGAAGCCCTGCAGGGCATAATGCTTAGGGCAGAGCATCATTTGCCAGCATCTTTGCAGTAAAGATGGCGGGGGCTCTCATCAGGCCTTTTTTTATGCCAAAGGCATGATGCTCTTCAGCTTTCTGTGTAGCTTGCAAGATTGCCTTCACTGGAATCAGTTGGGTTGATATTCCTGTGTTTCCCCTTCACCAGAACAGCAAATGGCTCTCCTTTCAGCATGAAGCGTATCACCAACTGGGTGTCTTTCTTTGTACATAGGTTGGGATCAAAAAAGTGTTTGCCGAGGTTCTTCCTTCTCACAAGGTTGCCAAGGTCCAGGAACTCCAAAATGGGAGGAGGAAGGTTGCAATGGTTGGTGATGGAGTCAATGATTCCCCTGCACTAGCCAGGGCTGATATTGGAATTGCAATTGGAACAGGCACCGATGTTGCCATTGAAGCAGCAGATGTTGTTCTTATCCGAGTGAGCACTACAGTTTTAACCTGTCCTCTTTTATCCCTGACGCTCCTCTTTTTGGTGTGGTATTCTGAAGACTGCATGTGGAAAACACTCAGTGCTTTTCTGTCTTGCAGAATGACCTGCTGGATGTAGTTGCCAGTATTCATTTATCGAAGAGAACAGTTCGAAGAATACGAATAAATCTAATTCTTGCCTTAATTTATAATCTGCTTGGAATACCCATAGCAGCAGGTATGTGGCTGCTAGAGCTCAGCTTGTTGAAGGCAGCAGTATAGTTGAACTCTGTAGTGCATCTTGTAGGATTCCCTGCTCAAGGAACCAAAGAGAGGTTCCTAGATTATTTAAAATTTGGTAGAAGGATGACAAAATAAATACTTTTTTTTTTTATTTGAACAAAAATATTTGTTTGCCAAATTTTAAACTCTTAGGAATACGTAGTTCTATGAAATTAAAACCATACTCTTACTTGACATAGCAGTACTTGGGGATTTGTTTCTATATAATCAAACTCAGCTCTAATCAGATACACCACCCCATTTCTGGGTGCTCCCTCTTTTATTCACCCTGAATCACACATTTTCTCTCCTACTACTTGCATCCTCTATACCACATGCTTCAGATTCCTACTTAAAATTTACTTCAAGCATTCCTCATTTTGTTTATGAGTAACTTCTTCCTTTGCCTGTACGATAGTCTAGTCTTTCTGTTGCCTTTGCTGTGTTTCATCTGTGCAGAATAGCTGGAAGGGACAAATATAATTACCTGTGGCCACAGTCTTGTAGCTGTATTTGTACAAATGTCATCCCTTGCAACGGAAGGGTCATGTTTAGAAATAAGTGAGTAAATATATATATTGATGTAGTTGTGTTTATGGAGGTCTCAGCAAGTCATGCTGTAGAACTGCTGATCTGTTCCATAGTATGCAGGAATGGAAATGCTTGTGTTGGGGCGGGTGGCTCTGGCTCATGTCCATATTTTTTTTTCTAGGTGCGTTCATGCCTGTTGGCCTTGTGCTTGAGCCTTGGATGGGATCAGCTGCAATGGCAGCTTCTTCTGTGTCTGTCCTGCTGTCTTCCCTGCAGCTGAAATGGCAAGTTGTCTTACACTTATCAGTTGGGGAACCATGACAACACTGATGATGGGATGCAAGTGGGACACACTTTGGGCTTTCTATACCTAGATGGACTTGGTCATGTTGATGTTGTAGCGGGTGGTGCAGCAGCTGCTGTCAGCATTTTAGCCTGACAGTCCTTTATCCTGGGGTTGTTCTGTCTTATCCTTGGCTCCAAAAGAGACAGATGTTGCTATTATGAACTCACCTGGACTAAGACAGTGCTGAGCATTCTTTAACTAGCAGCTGATGCCTCCTGAGCCCATGTGTTGCAAATGTAGTTCAATACCAAGTAAGGTAATGATCAGCAGGTTTTGCTGTGGATATCAGGTGAACAAGTCATTCAAAAGATAATTCTCCATGATGTAGCAGTTGATTTTTTAAAAAATATTTGTACCTGTTTCGTTTTTATTTTTGTCTATTTAAATTAGCCAAAGAGAAACAGAGAAGCAGTATATGTATTCTTTTGCACCTTGCTACAGATATCTTTCTCTATTTTTTCTGAACTATAACAAGATTTTTCAAATTCTATTAATTTTATTAATGCTGCATTTTTGGGTGCCCTTTTTGGTAGTTACATTGGACCTGTTCTTAACAGCATAGAGAGCAAACATCTTTCGAAAATAAGACTTTTTATGGTGTTTGAAATTAATCCAAACCTTCACATATTTTTACTGTGGCTGGGGTCTTTTGTATATTACAGTATAGTACAGTACAGTATAGTATAAAATAACATAGGAAATCAGTTACTGCACTATGTTTCTGATTCTGCAAATGGGTTTGAAAAGACCTTTAAGATGGTTGAGTCCAACCATTAACCTGACAGCACCAAGGCCACCACTACCCATGTCCCTAAATGCAGCAAAAGAGTGCTCAACCAATGAATGGTATGTGGCCTTGAATGATTGAAAACTTGAGATCAAAGGCATCTCAAGAGGTGTTCTGCCATTTCTCCATCATCCCCCCTATCCTTCTGTGCCTGTCTTGGCTTGAGAGAATTGGCAGGCTCAGAAATTAAGTAGTAATAAAAATTATTATTCTGTAGCTGATTTTTGAGACTGTTACATTCTTGACACCACACATCTTAAATTAATTATTTGTGAGCTATTAATAGGAAGCTGTTAATTTAAACGTATGTAATTAATCTATAAATTTATTTTTTCTATAGAGATACTTTCAATACAGTTAGGTTATCAGAAGTTTCAGATTTGTTCCAATGCAGAAGATGCTTCTACACGTTGACATCTTGGTATTAAACATCTTTTCTCTTTCTTTTCTTAGTTACAAGAAGCCAGACACAGAAAGTTATGAAGCTCGAGCTCAAGGCCACATGAAGCCACTCACTCCTTCTCAAATCAGTGTTCATATTGGAATGGATGATAGAAGAAGGGATTCTTCCAGACTGGCTCCTTGGGATCAGATTAGCCAAGTGTCTTTCTCTTCCTTGGCTTCAGACAAGCTGCCAAGACGTAATGGTTTTGTTGAGGAGGAAGGGGGAAAGTTGTCATTGCTCATGAATGGAGGAGATGAAGAACACTACATCTGAAGCAGTGCATTCTTAGTACAGAGAAATGTTTCTCTTCACCAGTGATGGGAGGGATTGACTTGTTTCATCAAGAGCTTCAAGGTTGTACATGAAGTTACTCCTTCGGCTCATAAGACAATTGCAACCCAGCTCAATGTTGGGTTGTACAGATGGTGGATTTTTTTCAGGTCACCAGTTATTTCTAGTTATGGAAATAATCTGTGGCTCTATGAACTGGCTTCTTTGCGTACAGCAGTTAGTAAAATAATGTAAAATTGTAATTTTCAGAGTCTAAAAGTGTTTCTTTCTCTGTGACTCTTTGCTAGGCACCAAATTTCATACTTTTCACTCTTTCTAACTTTATTCTTTCAAGAGCACGTGAAGCAAAAGTATTTTCAGAGCTGCCAAATATTAATGTGTTTCTAAGTGAAATTAGCAATGGCATAAGAATCTCTGTGGTCTGAAGTTGAGTTTTTACACAGAATCCTAACTAGTCATGTCACTGTGAGAACACTTTGTATTTAGGATTCATGTTTGTCTCCTTGGACCAAAAATGCTTTGTTATTTCACTGGCTATAACTCTCTGAAGGGTCTGTTTCAAAGATTTTCACTTGTTTTCAGGTTTTGCATCCTTTTGATGCACATTTCCATTGCTAAACTTGTTCTGTGATTCGCACTGCTGTCCTAGATTTTCTCTTTTGCTCAATATGAGCCCTTTTTTCTCCTTTCCTTGCACAAGATATCTTCTATAGTTACTATTATGTATACAGATATTCCTGTTTGGGACAAATTCCTTTAAGTCACCAGGAACTTTTCCATTCCTATTGAAGTCCACAAAGGCAGAAAAATTCCTAGTCCAAGTTATCCAAGATACTTGCAGGACCCTAGGAAGCTCCTGACAGTTGGGCAGTTATCTGTCTCTTTCCTCTGACAGATTGAAGAATTTATGCCTGTGTGAGCAAAATTGGTATTTACCGTGTTATGACTGAGAGCAGAACTGTCACTGGTTGGACTCCAGCACAGCAGAACAGAGCGAGTTTATTGCATAAGTTAACCCCAGCTTGCTGGTTGCTTAAAATGGAGTCCAAAGTTTAAATGATAAATGTGGAAAAATGGCCTTAAAATGTGGGGCTTCTATTTGCTGTCACATCTAAATAAATGACAGGAGGACTTGAACTAAGAAGATTTGTAATAGCAAATGTAAATTTGTATTCATGTTTTGAATTGGTTTTAGTTTCCTTCTTTGCTCTATTTTATTGAGAAATCAAGGTGCTGAACAACACTTTTTTTTTGCCTTAGCATCTTTTCCAAAGCTTGCAGTAACTTTATCCCCGTAAATGTCAAATTTATCCCTTAACACTTTTTAGAGTCAAGGCAGTAGGAATCAATGGCTTTGGTGCACTGGATCCAGTCCTGGAGTGCTGTGTTGTCCAACTGTGGGACTCCAATGTAAGCAGACCACAGTTTTATAATCTAAAATAAAAACTGAAAGAAGAGGAAATGTTATGCTAAACTATGTGAAATAACCGCTTACTTTCATTGACTTAAATATAAAGCTATTTCCAACGCAGGTTCAAATCCTGCTTCTTCTAATGTAGAAATGAAAAACAAGTAAGAGAGGAAAAGAATTGTGCTTGAAACATTGGCCAGGTCTTCCTATTCTCTCTTCCTCTCAGTATTGTATTTGAACTGTCTTTAGCAAACTTTGACAGAACTGTCTTATATATGATTATAAATCAGTTTTAAAACTCTCTATAAATAGAGATTACTTTCACAGCACACACACTTTTCAAATATGCCATAGGTGCCTATACATTTCCCTGTGGGAAAGAGGATCTGCTGTTTCACTGTTCTATGCTTTCTTACCAGTCCTTATGGTAAAAATATGGTTTGTTTTTTTTTTAACAAACAAACAAATAAATAACTTTGTGTCTTTGTTTTTCTTTTTTCTTTGTTGTCTTTTTTCCTTTTCCTTTTTCTTTTCCTTTTTCTTTTTTTTCAGGGGTACAGAATAAAAAAAAGAGCATAAGCAGTGATTGTTGGCTTGCAGGATACATATGCACAAGGTTTTGCGACTGTTTTGTGATCTGTTTCGGGCAGGACATATAGGAGGGAAAAAAGCATATTGAAGGGTGGAAATAAGATTCAGAATCATCTTGGGAAATTGGACAGAACTGACAAACTTTGCAAACAAGAAAGAAAGGAATTAAAGGTTAGCCCAGCAGAAAAAAGTCAGGTAGTTGTCTGGCATGCATTTTGTGATCAGGTAGTTGTCTGGCATGCGTTTTGTGTTCTATTCTAACAACATAGTGATTCTGCAAAATTTACAGAAGTATTGAGAGGTTTATAAAGACTGTATCATCCATATGACATGAAGTACCTCATTCTGTTCTGTTTTCGAGAGGCATCAGCTGAAATATCAGGTCTAGTTTTATATGTCATGCTTGTTAGGAAAAATGCATACAGGTCAGAGAAAAGCAGTGATATTTAAGAAAAATCTAGAAACCATGAGAACGTAAGTATATGCGAATGAGAATTATAAGAAGATTGAAGGAGTTTGAGTAGGGTTGCCTACAGAATACTCAAAGGAAATACAAGTCTCAAAAATGAAGAGAATGATTTATTTCTTTCACCTTTGTGGTGTCTTTTATGTTGGTGGTGGCTAGAACAAGAAATAATAGGCTTATTGAATCAAAAAAGATTTAGATTAGTCACTAGGGAGGAACTGTGTAACAGGAAAGATTGTGGAGGACTGGAAGAGGTTGCAGAGGGGGATTCTTTGGATGTGCATGGCAATCAGAAACGTATCTGATGACAATGCATTAGCCACAGATGAATCCTGCCTTGAGTCAGGCAGCTGCTCTGGACAAGCTCCTAACCTTGTCCCCAGCTGGGCTTTCTCTTATTTCTGTGAACATTTTATGAACTGGAAAATTATTGGAGTAGAGGATTGATCACACTATCCTACTCTCAAGAAGTGCCAAAGAACTGGAAAAAAGGTTACCTTTGACTTATTTAATAACTTTAAATGAATTGGAAAATATGTTAAGGTTTGCTAATTATATTTGTATAATGTCTTAGACTGTAAACTGCTGTGAAACTTGCATGAATCTTAGAATCAGAGTGGTTTGGGTTGAAAGGATCCTTATAGTTAATCTAGTGCAACCCTCCTGCCATGGACAGGGAGACCTTCCACTAGAGTGGGTTGCTCAGAACCCCATCCAACCTGGCCTTGAACACTTCTGGGGATGTGGCATCTATAGCTTCTCTGGGTAACCTCTGCCAGTGTCTCACCACCTTTACAAATAAAGAATTTCTTCATAATATCTAACCCAAATCTACCCTCTTTCAGTTTAAAGCCATTGCTCCTTGTCCTATCACTACATGCCCTTGTCCAAATTCCCTCTCCAGCTCCCTTTAGGTACTGGAAGGTGCTATAGGATCTCCCTGGAGCCTTCTCTTTTCCAGGCTCTCAGCCTGTCTACATAGGAGAGGTGTTTCAGCCCTCTGATCATTTTTGTGGTCCTCCATTGCAACTTGCTCCAATCCTTCCTGTGTTGGGAGCCCCAGATGTGGATGCAGTAGAGTAGGGTCTCATAAGGGTGGAGTAGAAGGGCAGAATCACTTCCCTCAACCTGTTGGCCACGCTGTTTTTGATGCAGTCCAGGATATGGTTGGTTTTCTGGGCTGCAAGTGCACATTGTTGGGTCATGTTGAACTTCTTGTCAACCAACACTGCCAAGGTATAAGTATCTATGAGGAAGTTAGAATAGTTATACATAGTCAAAAAAAAAAAAAAATAGGTGATAGTCCTGACACTTGTGATCATGTGCATTTGTTAAATTTGAGCTGACTCACTGGAGGGGTGTATGAGATGGAGCTCAGCATCTGCATTTTTGTATAACATAATCATGAGCTTTCCTTGTCTCCACGGGGATTGTCTGCCTGCAGCCCTCTGGCAGAGCAAGGCGCTGGTCTGTGACTGCTGTTCCTCTGCCCTGTGAGCCAGGTCCAGTAAAAGAGCTGGAGGAAGATGCCTGAGAAAGCAGGCTCTTGAGGCAATTCATAAGCTCGGTGCCCCAGCTGCTTTCCAGTGTGCCACACTTCTCCTCTTTCCCAGGACTGAGTATTTACATGGATTAGACAGTTGGAGGAACTTTTCGAATCCCAGTTTTGATCTTAGGTGTCTACATTCTGCATGTTCTCCCAGCATGACTCAGTTGCTGCCTATCTGACCTCTAAATGTTGATATATCTAATGATTTACGTGGGATATCTAGTTGTTTTGCTCTCGGAAAAGTTTATGAGTCTTTTTCTGTAGCTTTTTTTTTTTCCTATGAACACAGAAGACATCTAATGAATCAGATCTTCGACCTTCGTGTTATTTTTAGTGCAATAGCTCAGGAGCACTGTTACCTGCGAAGTTTTTCAACTATTTTTCTTCTCATGTTATAGTTTTCTGATACAATTTTTTGGTGCCCTAAGTTCACAGGAAAGAAAGGATTCCATTTAATTTCCGCCTCCTTTCCTTGTTTTTCAAGCAAATAAACTGTCTGATTTGTATCCCAGCTGATTACAACCTTTCTCTAAGTATTCGTTCAAGGATTGTATTTTCTCTAAATGCCTTTGTGCGTGAAGAAAAAAAATGAGTAGGTGGTGAAATTATACAATGGTGTACAGGGATGTGAAATCAAATAACACTGAAATGTCAGATTTAATTTCTTCTACTAAGACACCAACAACAAGCGTGTTGGTTTTCAGTGGGAAATCGTTTGAGCGTCACAACAAAAGAAGTGGTGAAGCGCAAAACATCCTGCTCACATGTGGGTCTCAAACACACATAAGCACAGGAGAAGACCTTAATTCCTCTCCTTGTCTCAAGTTAAAAGCACTCAGGCTTTGCAGGCAAGGACAGCCCATCCACAGGCTCTCCATGCAATGATCTGATTTTCATGATTGGTTTATCTTCGTGCTTAAAAGGATGGTTTCTGAAGTTTCCCCTGTTGCTGCAGGGGAAGGGATATGTGGTAGGAGGAGATGTGTGTTTCCCCACTTAGGCCATCAGCCTCCCAAGATGGAGGTATGTCCACTAGCAGGTTTGTGCTGGTCAGCGCTGAGCAGTGCTGCAGTTCAGGGACATCCTGGCATCAGGGTGAGTTTTGGGTCAGGGTGATGTGCTGACCCAAAACTGCAGGTCCAGCCCAAGCCAGAGAAACCCCTTAATCTGTAAAGCATCTGAAGATCAAATATATTCACTGCTGATTAGCAGTAACAGGAAAAAATGTAAAGGGGGCAGTTTAAGTCATGTTTAAAATTTTGGGCTGACTTAACTTTATAGAGCCCAGGAAACAGATTTTAGACTCGCATGTGTTTGGCTTGAACTCTGAATTGGTACTTTGTATTATTTGATGCTTAAGTAAATCCAGAGCTGCACAGATGGTATCTGCTGAAATGACTTTCTTTTTCCTTTGACAAGCTGAGATTCAAGAAGAAAAGCTGCACTGAAGAAAGCTGCATGTATCTCATGATAGATATCAGAAAATAAATTAGGCATAAATCTGAATATTTGAGGCTTCTAAACAATTAGGGAGCTACCCCAAATCCATACAACTATATTTAAAATGAATAAATAGACTGGATTTGAAAGAAGTTTGCCAAACTGTTTTTCTTCTGTTGCCACCTCTTATTAAGATTGACACAGTGCACTGTTTTTGTAAAAAGCATCATTGCTTGAGCCTGTGGATTTCATCAGGCCTCTTGGAGGTCCCAGCAGGGTATGAACAGGAGCTGGTGCCAAGCCTGCTGCTGGGAAAGGCTGAGGGGCAAATTCATTGCACAGGGGGCACTGGGCACCACTGGCTGTGGTCATTTTGGGTGCACCCATTTTCAGTTTTCAGAGTTGTCAAATTCCCTGTGTGTCAGTGGGCCGATTTATGGGGATGAAGCAAGGGACGCAGGTAAGGCTCTCATCGAGGTTTGCAGTGAAGGTGTTTTAGTGTACAGCTTCATGTAAGCTTTCCTGCCAGGTTGGGGATTACTTCATCATGTGCATGCAGTGAGAGACATGATTAACTGTCTTTCTGCCTGGAGTGAAAATGTAAAAAGCTTCTCTGCAGACAAGTGCTGGATTTTAGATGGCCCACACGCAGCACGTCCCCAGAGCAACCTGTGTTACCTCCCTATTGACGGGGATGCATGGGATTGGCCAAGCAGCCTGGGGCAGCTGCATGCTCTTGTGTAAAGAGAGCACTGGCACCACCTCACATGTCCTGCTGTGCCTCCAGCAGTGCCTCTGCATGGACACAGCCGATGGACTACATCTGATTGCTGTGAAAAGACAAGAAAATCCCTTGGCTTTCCTACAGGACACAGCATCAGACTGTGAAACATAAACCATTTTGGGCTCAGCTGCTTGTAACCTGCATGCAGGTTACATGCATTCTGACAATGCTCACATCTACCACATCCAGCTCACACAGGCAGAACTGGCAAAATTTTATTCAAGGCAAATCAGATCTGCACAGGGGGCTTGCTCCAAAGCCTGCTTATGTGTTCCAGTGGTGCAGGAAAGGTTGTATGGTGTCAGGCCCTGCTCCAAGAGACTTGCCTGCATCCCTGCAGAAAGGGACCTCACTTCCAAGGGTTAATGTTATTTTAAGATAACTCTGCATTGCAGTTGCAAATCTGAGTGGCTGGGAGCAACCTGCTGAACAGGAAAGAGCTCATTAAATATATACTGTCACTGATTTATAAGGGAGTGCAGAGACAATATAATTACTATAATTATGTTAGAATCTTGCTGCAGAGTTGCCATTTGTGTTGGGAATTTTATCTTCTCACAATGGCAGGAGGATTTAAAAACCTCATACACCTGCCAATATATTTGTGCCACAACTAACTTAATCAGAGAAGCTTTTGTTTGATTGCTCTCTTTACAGACCATGGAGCTTGTTAAGTATAACATCATCTTAGGGATGAACAAGAGGTAGGCAAGGCTTTTGGGTAGCATGCTGCTTGCTTCGTGTCCATGGGGGAGGCAAATTTTGACTGTAAAGGTGACCTGGCCAATGCTATTCTGGCCAAGGCCATGTTGCAGTAATAAGGTTTATACCAGTAGCTCACAAGCTTCTGGAAGGGTGGTTTTGGTGGAAGATGCCTGCAGTCGCCTGCCTCTGCTAGTGCAGGTACCCACACCTGGAACAAGTGGGCTGAGAAAGTCAGCGGGGAGTGTGAGGTTTAAGTTCTTCTCTGGACACACTCCAGTGCCTCAATGTCTTTCTTTTAGCGAGGGCCCAGAACTGAACACAGGATTCGAGGTGTGGCCTCGCCAGTGCTGAGTACAGGGGGGCTATCGCTTTCCTGGTCCTGCTGGCCACACTATTGCTTATACAGGCCAGGATGTCATTGACCTTCTTGGCCACCTGGACACACTGCTGGCTCATGTTCATCCAACTGTTGACCAGCATCCCCAGGTTCTTTCACACTTAGGCCACTTTCCAGCCACTCTTCCCCCAGCCCGTAGTGTTGCATGGGGCTGTTGTGACCCAAGTGCAGGGTGGAGAGAAACTAGAACACGAGGGTTGGTTTTGTAAGAAGGGAACACCAGGATTTTGAGGCCACTAGGGCACTTTGCTGGAGGATACCAGAGGGTAAAAACCCTCAGCCATTCAGAGTAGTGTCAAGGTCTGACCAGCACCCACCACAGCCTACATCTGGAGCCAGGAGCACCTCAAAACCTGCAAGTCCAAGGTAGGTTTCACACAGCACCTCTGCACTGAAAGAGGTGTCATATCAAGACTCCTTTCCCCAAGAAAGCCATTAACCAGTCATTAACAGTTACAGCAATAACTCCTTAAGCTTTAATAAAACAGAGGAAATTGGAATTTGACAGAGTTCTTCTCCCTTCTGAACACACTAAGCTATAGGAAAAGGTCTTCTTGCTTAAATAATAAGCATGTTGGACAAATATAAGTCAGCAGAAAAATAGGCTTGCTGTCAAGATGTTTTTAAAGTAATAAGAAAAGCAGCTTTGCTCAGAGATTTTGGTCCTAGGATCTTGGGCCAGAGAGGACAGGGGATGAGGGGGAAACAAGGCTGAGCCCAAAGCAGCCTTGCTATTTTCCTCTTTCAAAAAGTGTTGAATTCTATGGAAAAGCACACCTCTGTCATTGCTGTTAATAATGTTGTTAAATAACTCCCTGTGTGTTTATTAAATGTAAGCCCTGAGATAAAGTTTTACAGTAATAAAACGTCAAGCCACTGCCATAGGGAAAGTGTTGATTGCATCTTACACAAAGCTGAGCTAAGGTACAGGTGAAGTGACTTGAGCAGTGTCTGAACTCAGCAGGGACAAGGATGTTCTGCATTTCAGCTCTTTCATCACCATCTTGCTTTGTTTTCGTTCTCACAGTCACTTGGTTTGTTTTTAAAAATCCCACAAAAACAAAACAAAAAAAAAATTGAATTTAAAAGAACTAACGTCTAGCTTTGCAATAACAAATGAGCAAAAACATAACTTGCCAGCAGACAGGTTATTGGTCTCTGATTCAGACACATATGACTGTTTTCCCAACATCTTTTTCACCCTCCCTATTCTCATCAGTTCTTACATCATTTTCCACATCTTGTATGAGTAAGTCAGAAAATAAATATGTTGGAAACCCCTGTAATAAGAGACCTGAAGAGTAACGAAATGAGCAGATTTAAAGGGCGTGTGTATTTGTGCATCGCATTTACCCATCTATGCTGATGACAGCACTTCCTCTGCATGCTCTCCTTCCACTCACTTCTTCATCAATTAAAATACATGCTTAGAAATGGCAGTGGGTGTAATGAGGATGACTGCACCTATACCAGTATTAACACACTTCCATTTATTTTACTGTGCTGTACATATACACATTTGGTGCTGTGAGTGGCCACAGCACTTTTGCAACACATGCACTGGCTTCAGCAAAAAAATGCTTTTAACACACAAGAACCAAAAAAGCCAGAGACAGAAATGGCAAACCACAGCAGATGATACATTTTCTTTGATCTGCTGAGTTATTCAGAGAGATGCTGGGGCACAGAGCAAGCCACGAATACTCTAAACAATTCCAGCTCATGACACCATCACTTGTACACAGGGCAGTATCAAAGCAATACCTAGAAGGTTCTAGCACATTTCCCCAGAGGCCACCTCACCTGCATCATCTGCTATTTTATTCTCTGATATTCTAGGAGAACATTAGCCCTTCTTTTTCTTTTCTGATTAACCTGCCAGGTTAAATCACGACAATCATTCAGGCTAATAGCAGCCCACTGTCAAGTTGCATGAAGGCAAGTAGTTATTTCTCAATAACGTTGTACAGATTGTAAGCATGATTTTTTTTTCCACTTTTTCTGGTCTTGAAACTTTAGATCTGTTTGATTCCATCAAGCTTGTCTGTCTTACCCTCTCCTGGACTCTAACACCCAGCAATTCCACACAACCGATTTAGAAATAAAAGATGTTTCTAATAGAGACTGGATGATTTGGAAAAGAGGAGAATGGCTGAGCTTTCTTGAAATATAAAGGAGACACTGACAAGTCCTCTGGGTTGTTTGTCAGTGTATGAATGGAAAGATTTAAGGGACAGTGTTATTAATGCCTAACAGAAAGTGCATATAGTCATTTGGATTATAAAGATGAGGCAAGTGTATTTCTATACATCAAAGGCTCAAGAACCTGGCCTGCCAGATAGTAGATACTTATGTGCTAGATGAGCCACACATTTCGGTTGTTAATCCAAAATAGGATTAAAAATCTTGGGGGAAAAAAGAGCCAACAGTCCACATGGTCTCATGTTAAATATACAGACTGCCAATCATCCTGGTCACTAGCAGTGTGGCAGCATGGGGATTCTGTCTACCACTCACCCTGCCTTCCATTACCCAGTAGCTCCATGTGATCAAGCAGTTCTCACAGCCTTGGCTCATTGCTGCTCTTGCAGATGGGTGTAGTGTCAAACCCATGACTCTCTCATTTAAGAGCAGTCATGACAGCACAACTTACAGCCCTGCATGCCCCTGTGTACCTGCATCTTCTTTTCTACCTGGGCTTAGAAAATATTAGTCAGTCCCTCTTCCAGGGCTTTCTTTATGTTACCTTTCTCCCCATCCTATTTTCCAAACTAAGCAAGTTATTTCAGACTAAAAAAACTATTTGTCATTCACTTTATTAATATTCTCAAGTTCTGGTTCAGGCTTTCCCTCTGTATGGCAGTCTTGCATCTTATATTAGTTTCGCTTTTAAAATACTAATGCAGGATTTAAGTGATACTGTTCACAGAAGGAATGGAAAACAAGTACGAAAAGTGACTGCAAAGGGCTACAGGAGACATATCTGTCTGGTTTTGTGAGGAAAATGATTCAGCTTTTAAACTGCTGGCAAAGCGTTTTCATTGCTTCAGGGATGGTCCAGCTCCTGTTTCCCTCTGACTTCATTAGTGTTTGGCTGAATCCCAGCTCCTTTTGAAAATAATTAATTGCAGAAAACTTATCCTTTCTAGTGTTATTCAGCCCAATGTATTTACCACAAAAGCAATTACCAGGAAGCTGGGAGATGGCTTTCCTACTCAGAAAGACGGGTTTGACTACAAGAACATTCAGGAATTAGCATTTCCCATGGCCTCAGAAAGCTAAGGAATGCATTTCAGCCACAAAAGCCCATGTGGACATCCTGTTTTCCTCTCCACAGCAGATGTGCTGTTCCCACCATTGCTGATGCTGTGCCAAGGATCACGTGGCACTGTACGGGGAACACGAATTTCCCAGAGCCACTTGTGTCACCATACAGGAATGCGCTGCTTGTCCCTGCCTCCAGAAGCTGAGGATTGAAAAGAGGTCACCTTTTCTCCATCTCCATTTTTAAGAATGTTTTGATGTGAAAGAGTAATGTGTTAAGAGCACACACTGGTGGGAGCAGTTAGGTTCACAGAATCACAGAATGGTTGAGGTTAAGAGGGATCTCCAGATGTCATCTGGGCCAACCTCCCATGCTCAGGCAGGGCTACCTAGACCAATTGCTCAGGACCACGTCCACACAGTTTTTCAATACTGTCGACCTATGCCAGTGCTTGGTGACCCCCACAGTGGCAGTTTCCTGATGTTCAGAGGCAACCTCCTGTCTTTCAGTTTGTGCCTGTTGCCTCTGGTCTTGTCACTGGGCACCAATGGAACACTCACCAGCAAACCCAAGAAATGGCTTTTACAGGTGACCACATACTTCACTGTAGAAAGGGATTGCACTGCTATTCCCTTTCTTAATGATCTGTTTTTTCCCTCCAGCACAATTCTGGGATGGCATGACCAGACCTGGAGGATGCCTGCTGGAGGCCTTCAGGGCAGATGGTGCCTGCATTGAAAACACTAGGTATTCTTGAAACCCTTTTTAAGAATACAAATAATAATGGGGGGGGGGGGAATAGTGGTTTAAGACCATCTATAAACTCTACTAGAATCTTTCTTTACCTGTGACCATAGTTACTATTCTCAGGTATTTGAGAAAACCTATAAAACACAATCAGATCCCAATTCCACTATATTTTTAATTGTGTTATGGGACAACTGTGATGCAAGTGGACTAGTGGTGTGGCTTTATTGCTGATCTATTATTTTGCCTTCTGGACCTTCCCTCACAATAAATACATGTAAGTATTTGGCTTCTTCCCCAACTTCAGGCAAAACATCTACGAGCTCTTTAACAACCGCAGAAGCTACCAGTATTAGTTAGGGTACATAAACAGCTTCCAGCCTGGCTCCTTGTGATTGTTTTGGGATGGGGATGGGGAAGGGATCCCACCTCTGCAGCTCTTCCTTAACATAGAAAGACTGGTGGGCAAAACTGGCTGGACATGCTTCTAATGTCCTGAAGAGTTTAACTGATAGGAACAGTCAGGATCCACATATTTTGTCAAACTGGCTTTAAAAAAAAAAAAAAAAGAAAAGAAAGGATAGTGCTTGTCTAATGTAGTAAAACATGTATAAAGCCCAGCATATTTCTTTAGACATGGCATCAGCAATTATTTACTGTCTAATAAGAGAGGTTCTTTCCTCCAGCTCTTTGGAGGATGTGACTGATGTTTAAAACAACAAGAGGGTTATTTTGTCTCTCACTGCTGTTTTCTTCTGACTGTCTCTGGAGAATGAGAGGAAAACCATACCATGGATGATCTCTACCACTGATTGCAATTGCAGTGCTGGACATTTAGATGCCATGATGACAACCACAGCAGAGATGCTCATTGAGATAAACTGGCCAGGTACATTTTCATTATGGGCATTAATTGATGAATGAGGAGCATCTAACTGATAGCATCTAACACAAGAAATACTGACATCAAAGAAGTTGTTTCGAACATACAATAATCCAAATAATGAGAATTTACTCGTGTCACGGTCTGTTTCTTCCACATGAACTCATAAAACTTTGCTGAAAGTGGGAATGCTTTTGCTGAGGCAATAATAAAAATAATAAATGGGTTTACCTAAGCTCCTACAAGGCTCTAATAAAAGCCTGGCTAGCAGTGTAGCTGTGAGAAACTGGGATTGCTGTATACCCAAGCTACCAGGAAGGGCCTGGGGCAGACACCATCAGGCTACTGCCAAGAGTTTCTTACATTTTTTGTGTTCACTGTCTTTGTGCAGCCATGCCTCATGCCAGCCCTGGGAGTAATGTGACAAGGCTAGAAAGAGCTCCTGAGAGCAGGACATGGCAGTGCACTGCAGCAGCATCATACTGCGTGCATGGTCCCTTCTCCACCTGCTTTGCACTGGCTTTTGTTTTTGTGGACATACAGTGGAGCTGGTTGTGTGTTGATGTCCCTTGCCGTTACAGAAATTATCCTTTGGCAAGAGAGGATTTTCATAGGACAGTGACTCAAAAATCATTCAGGACCTCTCTGATGGATTTGCAGGTGTTAAAATACTTCTAGTCCCTTGGAAATGGCTGGTTGACTGGCACTCAGCACAAAAACCTGCAGCAGACCTTGGTTAAAGTTGCCTCTGGTACATGATATTTAAGGTCACATACTTCAAACCTCTGAAGACTAAGAAAGGAAATTTCTGGAAACTAGGAAATGCTGAATGCTTAAAACAGGAAATATTGCTCATGCAAACACAGCTAGCTTCTTTCAATGTCTCCTGAATTTTGTAGTAGTGGAGACTAGTAGCTTCATCTGTGCCTCTCAGGACTTAACAGACCTTTTTCATTTCTGTCTCCACTCCCCTCTTTTTCAGGCTGAGCTGTACAGGACCTGTCCCACATTTTCTGCTTCCTGGCTGATTGGTCTGAGCGCTCCTGCTCTGTCCACCCATGACTCCCCAGTTCCCCAGCTGGGGCTTTCCCACCCCTTCCTGGCCCCACCTTGCACCCCAGCCCCTCTCCCTGTTCCAGCTGCCCCTGGAATTCACTGCCCACTGCTCTACTCTTGTCTTCCAGTGATATACTCCAAAAAAAGGGATAGACATCTGAAAATGTGAGGAAAACCTTGACATTAAGCTCACACATATTCATTGTTTCTGAAGCACAATTACACGACTCTGCCTTTTGCATTCCCATTCCTCATTGCTAAATCACAGCAAACTGATTATAAATGCATCTGAATTATCATTACAGCTCTCAAATGGAAAACCAGAAATGTATCCTGGAACCTATCCAACAGGGACAATGTGCTATTTTCAAGAGAACATTTTAAGCTCTTTCCAAACCTCACAGGGCACATTTCCCTCATGTCAGTAATGTCTCCTTGGCAGAAGTGAGCAGACCATACTGCTGGCAGCCATCTCTCTCAGGACAGCCAAGGATGAGATGAACCAACAGGCTGGGGAATGAAGGTTTAAGTTTAATGATCCCACCGCGCCTTTTGGACCCATCTAGTTATAATGCAGTGTGCAGTGCTTGTAATCCGGTGCACATCCATGTTTCCAACTTGGTGGTACCAGCTGCTCTGTACAGACCATCTCAGAGAGCTGAAATCTTCCTGTACTGTCTTCCACCACTTCCCTAAAGTCCAGGTCTACCTATGCGCTAACCAACAGTAAATGTGGACAATTTGTCGAGGATAGCTGAGTCCTGCAATTTGCATGC
This sequence comes from Chiroxiphia lanceolata, assembly GCF_009829145.1. NCBI lineage: Eukaryota > Metazoa > Chordata > Aves > Passeriformes > Pipridae > Chiroxiphia > Chiroxiphia lanceolata. The sequence continues at coordinate 56,238,796 of NC_045638.1, forward strand.
ACACCCAGGCATGCATGACTGTTTTAAGAATCGGTTGACTTTATTAGAAAAATGTTTGGTTTTACTCCTCTCTTTATCTCTCTCCCTGTCAAAGAAGTCCAAATTTAGACCATGAGAAGCATCCAAACACTGCAAGAAGAGGTGTTAGAAATTTCATCCACCTGTTAGAGACCTTAGTAAATGTTTTAGGAAAAAGCACTTTTTAAAGTGTACGTGGCCTCAGGCAGGTCTGAATCTGATTGTGGTTGTGATTATACACTCCGAGACACCTGTTGGCACACATACATTTGCACACATCAGTGCACAGACATACATATATTTATAGATATTAAAAGTCATCAATATGTAACAATTAGATTGATGCAGTTACTGTTTAATCTGGAGATGAAGATTTTTGGTGGAAGGTGCTGAAAGGCTTCTCCGCATTGACAAACACTTCCTGTATAATGGAGTCACCCCTTGCTCTCTCTGCCTTGCTCTCCCAACAAACTTTAATTTGATCAGATCTGAACTGTAATCGGAATATCATTTTAGAGTCATATCTCCAGCCCCAAGGAAACTGTTGGATGTGAGCATCCTTGCAACGGGTGAGTTGCAAGGAGCCAACTGCTGCCTCCAGCTCTCCTGCAGCTCTTTGGACCCAGGTCCTTGCAGGGCTCAGATCAGCCTTGCCAGAGTCTTGTGGGAAAACTGCATTATTTCTTAAAGGACTCAGCGCTGATCTCATAGGAATTGTGAGCCTGCTATCCCTATAAAATACAAGTTTCACATGTTTTCTTTCATAATGAAATTAGGGCAAATTGCTACATTGGCATGGTCCCAAGGACAGCAGGTCTTTAGGGAGTGCAAGGGAGAAAACGAGCCCCTGCCTGTGAGAGAAATTGTCCTGCAACCCCTGAGCAGCATGTCCCTGCTTGAGAGCATGGTGAAATGGGAAGAGTCATGAAAAATGTTTCTGGCTGGCATCACAAAGTCCTTCACATAGGAAACAGAAGGAATGTCTGTGCAGCCTCAGAATTGCTCTTGTTGCCCCAAAATTTGCCCTGAAGTGAAAACACTCAGTCATTTTTTTCTCACTGGTCATTATATCCCAGCTCAGGAAACCATCTTCATTCCTGCTGAAAAAACATGTGAAAAAAAAATCATCAAGGCACTTTGAAATGATTGTAAACGCCTACAGGAGTCTAAAAATATGCAGCACTGACAATGTGTGCAACACCAGTTATTGTCTCTGTGCTTGAGGCTGCAAACTGATAATTTCATATGCCAGCATTAAACTGAGGAGTCCAGCATCTCTGCTCCAAATACAAATAATTTTAGCAATAAAACATGACATGTATTTGTCACAGTTATTTGCTGTTCAGTAGAAATTGGCACATCATGAGGAGGGTTGTCCTGGCCATAGCTGCCACCCACTTGGATTTTCCTGGCCATATCCTCTCTTTCCAGCCAGCACTTCTGCATGCTTTATTTTGGTTTATTTTCTCTTTCCTCAAAGCATCTAGCTATAGGTTATATCATAATCTGCTGCTTGCCTCCAGGTAGGCTGCCATGCATCAGGAAATCCTGTGTGGAGGAGGAAGGGCTGGGGTTGAGCAGGGCTCGCTGCTCCAGCAAGGGACAGAGATGGTGCAGAAACAAGAGACAAAGTGTAGCAGGGGGTGTGGGAGGGTGAGGCTGTGGCTCCCCCTGCCAAGGTGGGTCTCAGAGTGGTGAGGGTGGCATAACCTACCGCTGTGAGCACTGTTCTCTGGTGCCTGAGCTATTCATTAGGAAATCCAACCCACAGGTTTCCTGTAATATCTGTGGTGCGCTATCTGTAGTTGGGTTAAAAACAGAATTCCTCTTATTACAGTTGTCATGGGAGACATTTGTCCCATGGATGGCAGTAAGACTTCGAGCACGTAACTTGTGAGCAAGCTGCAGAGGTGTTAAGTGTACAATTAAATGCTTTGGAAGTGTCTGAAGTCAGGAGTTATCGCTTGGTCAAACATGAGCCTGGAAATCAGTGTGCCGCACTTACAAGTTTTATACGGCACCGTCTTGTTCTTGCTGCTGTTTCTGTGACATCTACCGTGGCTGCAGCCAAAGAGCAGAGAAGGCAGCTGTGATCTGTGAAATGCCTCAAAAAGCCCCAGGATCAGCCCTCTGAGAGCCATCTTTCTACTGTCAGACAGGCTACCTGACCCCAGGCCCCAGGAACATTTGGTTCCTGAATGTCAACATTTAAAGCTCTGAATCTTATTCCAGCCCTAAGGTTTATAGTGTGATTACAGTCCTACCTCTGACATCCAGACCCATCTGTATCTCTCATGTCTGCTTCTGTTTCCTTCCCATGTAAATCAGGGCACTGGGCAAGGGCACAGACTCCCAGTATGGCACTGAGATGCACCCAGGCCATGCACACTGGTAGCACAGACCCTGTGCCTGCATTTCCAGTCGGTTACACTGGCATAGTATGTGTCCTGACCACACAGAAGAGTTGTTGGGTAAAACTGGAAGATGTCAGATGTTCACTAGTAGAAAGTTCTTGTCATGGGAACTGAATCACATATGTTTTTTAGAGAAGCAGTACAAAGAGAGCAGCCTATGGTGGTAATATGCATCCATAGGTGTTGCAGGTACGCCTTTGCTTGCAGTCCTGCAGCCAAATCTGTTTGCCCTTCTACAAGATAGCTTCTCTTTGGAGTAGACTATAAGTGCTCTTCTATATGATTCTTGAGTTAGATGGTAAAAATAGCAGGTGAATCCATTTCTGGCATTAAAATCTGGGGTTAGTCCATCCCATCTGTTCATACAGAGTCATGGCCGTGCCCTGACTTCTGGATAAGGCTGACTCAGCTTGTGTCTGCCCACGCAAGACCTGTGCCATTTGCAGCATGATGCTACCCATGGATGGGGTCCTCCACCATCCCTGATAAGTGCACCAGGGCTGTGGACCTGTGCCTGCTGGAGGTGCCGACTTCCTCTGCATGATGACATGTATTGCACCCAATGCTGGGCTTCACACAGGGGTGATAAGGCTTAGTTAATCATGGGATTGGAAGGCAATGGTTGCATAGAAACTTGTGATCCTGAGTGGACAGTACTCAGTATGGGCAAAGGCAGGACATTTCCAGCCAGCACATAGTTGGGGGCATATTCAATGTAGGGGCTGAGATCTTGAAATGACAACTTAGATCATACTGAAGACAACTCAAAAGGAGGGTGCTAAATTCCTTGCATGTTATGTAGAGACAGAGCACCACAAGCTGCTCCTTGCCAGCCCCAACCCACAAAGCCAAGGATGCACATGACCTTATGGTACTCTCCACAGCTGAGGCTGCAGGAGAAAAGTGTCTTTACCCGCTGAGAGTCAAGAAAGCCATGTTCAGAACATCACGGATCAAGAGGACTCCTCAGGGAAAGCCATGGAGCATAACTCCAGTGCAGACAGCTGTCAGTTCTCATCCTTGGACTGGCAAAAGAAAACTCTAGATGTTGAAAAATTGATTCGGTCTCATGAAAAGGCTATATTTTTAATCACTGGTAGAAACTGGCCTGTTTAAATGCAAAATAATGGTCTAAACAGGAGACTAAGGAGGTGGAACATGCTCACCTGCGATATACTGTAAGTTCACAATTGATAAATGTCTGGTAATAGGATGGTTTAAAAGCAAAAAGCATCACATTTTTATCTATCACAGAGATATGTATAGCAGGAGCCTTATAAGTGCAAAGTACCGTGCTTCATGCTGCTGCTGCTTTTCAGCAGGCTGATGCAGGGCTGATGGTTCCCTGTGGAGGGATCATTGCAGGCTTTGTTATTTATGCCTTCATTAAAAAGAATATCAGTTGACACAAATCCCCTCTTCCCATCCTTGGAAAGGATGGATGCTTCAGGTGGTATCTGCCCTGTTAATCAGTTCCACCTCCTATCAGCCCTCAAATGCATCTCTGCTCTGCAGCTGATCAGTGCAAAAGATCAGGTCACAGAATTTCTTCATCTCCAGATTTCACAGTATTAAAAACTTTCCATCAGGCTGCTGCTTGGGCTGGCTTTTTAAATTAAACATAGCTGTTAATTCCATAGATGCAAATCTGAGTGCCTCTGAAAAGAAGAAAATATTGTGTATCTTGATATGATGTAAAGCCAGGGTATGTTGCTTTATATGTACATTAAGTGTCCATATGACAGCTATGAAGCAATCGTGGGATGTATAGCTTTCTCAAGTAGAACTTGATGTGTTTGGGCTGCAGCTTGAAATCACAATGGAGTATGCAGGGACAGCTGCTTTTTTTTTTTTTTGATACATCAGCAGAGAGAGAGCATGTTCACAATGTGTTCCCAGTGAGACTTTACTTTGGTTCATGCTTCTTTCCTCCTTCCTGCAGTACAGCAGTCAAGCCACAAATCTTGAAGAACAGGAAAGAAAATCCATACATGAATTGGAAATCTACTGGCAGTGTGAGCAGCCAAATAACAGCTTTTCAACGCAATTTCCATTTAGGTGTTCTCAGGCTAGCTTAGCAGAGCTCTGGCAATGTAGCATTCATGCGAAGAAAAAGAAGAATAACAGTAATTCTGCTTGAAAAGCTCCCACGCCAAAACACTCAGAAAGCTGTGCTGTGGGATAACAAAATCATGATGCTATAACTCACATTAAAAATGTGGAGGATGAACAGTCGTGCTTCCATTTGGACTGAAGAAATACCATCCTTAATTAATTTTTTTTTTTTACTGTTCCTGAGCAGTTCTTGCTCATGAAGGTGATGATGGCATAAAAGGTGTGTCATCATGGTCCTGCACTGAGGTCCCCTGTTTCCACAGCCTTAACGCTGATATTTGTTAAGTCTGCAGCTGCACAGCTCCTGCTCTTAGTCATTCACACAACACTTCTGATAACAGAGGCAGTGCAGGGAGGTGACAGGGCAGGAGCACAGTGTTTTGTCTGTACTGCACACACTGACTGGTTCCTGGCCACTTTTTCCTCCTTAGTATGTGTCTGTATGTACACACACACATACCTGCACACACACGAAAATCACAAATAAGAAGGGGACAACTTGCAGCCCAGGGAAACTGGTTGTTAGTTCAGAGGTTCTGTTTCATGTATTGCAAACCTGAAGATCCAAGCTACAATCTGTGCTTATCTTTACAACTCCAGGGCTGCCACAGTGGTTTCTGAAGATGCTGGGTACAAATCTGTATTGTCTTTTATTTTGATAAAAGCCCACGTCATCAAGGATGTGTGCTTGTGCTCAAATTCATCACCCCACCTGTGAACCAGCAATAGCAGAATCCCAGTCTTAATTGTGAATATGGATTTATACGGGACTTTGGAACATTTCAGATGGTCTGAGAGACCACATAGATTGAGTGAATTGCTGGATCAAGACCAAAACCTTCCTAAAAATCCCCAAATGTCAAGAACCTGGAACTCCCTCTCTCTCTGTAGGTCGTGCTCTTAGTTCACTCAATAAATAAAATATTTTAAAAAGAAGAAAAGAAAGGAGAAACAGAGATATTTTCAGCATTACACAGTTGTTTTAAAAATACAGTTTCTTTGTGTTTCATCTCTTTAACCCACATTAGAAGTTAATTTCTGAAGGATGCAAGTGTGGTTATTTTTTCCCATCTGATATTTTCAGTCACAGTATTTTATCTCTTCCTTCAATTTCTGTGGAAACCCTCTACACTGACTTTTCAACAATTCAGCCAGACTTCTTGGCAGAACAGCAGTAGAATTTATATATGTGCCTGGATGGTATCCATACCTCCAATTTCCCATTATTCACAGTCTTGCCTCCCAGTTTTTCTACATTTCTCCTATGCAATGACTGTCACACAGAGTTGAACATTAGAGCTATATATACACATACATATACTGAATAAATTTAATTTTCTTCTGTCACTCTTACAGTTCTGGTTTATGATGCATCTGGACATGTCAGTAGAGTTAAATGACTCTTTACCATTTTTCATGTTCTGCCTCTCCCACAATTTAGCTCCACAGCTGTGTCAGAAATGTTTTCTGATGACAATGCTTCTTTTCAAAATTGTGCAGGTGAGCTCAGGAGCTATTTCCTTCTCTCATTCAAATATTTAAGCTGATTTAGCACTACTGACTCAATCTCTTTATTGCTTTGTGTGGGAGTTGTCATCCCTCTGTAAGACTTTGGGTTCTGTGGTTTTAGAGGCACAAAGCTGCAGTCCATAACTTCCACCTTTTTTGTGGCCTTGAACAGAAAATAATCTGCTGTGAATTACTTGAGCATAAACTTTAAAAGAAAAGGCTCCTGAATATCACCTCGAAATATGTATAGCAGATTAATCAGCATCTTCACCGGCTTGTGACTGAGGCAGGGCTGCCTTTCAGTGTGGATAAAGTGGGACCTTCCTGCCACGACATATATTTTCTGTAATATTTTCTATAGTATTTCCATATCTTTTTCCAGTGAAGGAAAGCAAGAACTGCATCACATGCACCAGAAAGCAGGTGATCTCTGGGCATGCAGCCCCGTTAGTCCATCAAATTTCTGTATCTCATTGTCAGATCAGTCTGTGCAGACTTGCTAAGGCTCCAAACCTTTCCTGAGTGCACACAGCTCATTGACCTTACATTAATTACATTGGCAACATATATCAGTTGTTTGGGTTCACCATGTTTCCCTGTATTTGGCTTTTATCTCTGGTTTGCTTTGAAATTACCCTAATTGTTCCACTTTTGTCTTTAATAGCCCTTTATTTACACGACAACAGGAAGATTGGTTATGGCCTGAAGTTTCATCGGTGGCTGTTCTGGCTGACTCTGTGCTGCTAAGTCCCAGGTTTGCTTTCACAGGGGCTGAGACATGCTGGGGTGCAGGACAAGGCTCGATGCAGTGGCATCGCTCTGCAGAAGGACCCACCAGCAGCAGTGCAGCTCGGTACTGATGTTTGGTATCTGAAGGGCTCAGCCGTATCACTCCTGGCTAAATCCCTTCTGCAAAACATGCATTGTGACCTGGACTTTTGACATCTTCAGGTTGTGTGTCTGGATGCTGCAAATTACCTTGGTTTTTCAGTCTTTTGGAGAGGGGAGGTGGTGAAGAAGGGAGGACAGAAGCCTTGCAGTTACCCAAAGCATCTGGTCAGTGAAGGAGGGCAGCAGATGGGGTGGGTTAATCTAGGGAGACTTGGATAGAGAAGACAATACTGGGCTTCAGACAGTGGATAGGACTACAGATAAGAAGTCAAAACTGCAATGAGGGAGATTCACCTCAGACATCATGAAAAAAATCAATGTAAGTAAAGTCCTAGAGAGAAAGTGATGGTTATGCAACACTAGTGCAGGGAATTAAACAAGAAAAACAGCTTAGAGAAGTGGTTGCACAGAGCACTACAGGTATGGTTGCTTTTGAGACACAGGTAGGCTTGGCAGTTTATTTAGGTCCTTCCACTCTAGGTGAGTTCATGCTTCAAATATCTTCAGGTCTTTAGACATGTACAATTCTTTCCTGGTCCCTATAGCCAACCTGTGCCAGATCAGCAGACTTGAACTTCTAAGGGAGGTGTATTTTTTCACTCTGAGCGTCACATTTTGACAGCCTCCACGTGCATATTGCAGAGGTGATAAATGTAACTGTGCTTTTTATTATAAAAATTATTTTATTTGTCCCCTTCACTACTTTACAACTCCAGAGAGTTAGCAGAGATTTCCTTCATGACTGAAATTCAGCCTCAGTCCAGAGCCGCAGGACACAGAGCAGGTGGCGTCTAACTTCCCACTTCGAATACCCAGCTCCGGAAAGCATATGGTCTCTGTCCATCATTGCCACCTAATCAAAGGCCACTCTGAAGCTACCAGGCAGGATGGAGTATTTTTGAGGGAGCTACCAGCAATCTAAAACCATATTGGTATATGGGTTTCTATGGCTAAGCTTCTGGTTCCTCTGTTCTGCACTGTGTAATGCCTTAAACTTCTCAACAGTTGTATTGTCACTGACAGCACTCTCACCAGAGAAACACTGCTCTGCTCTACCGTGAAAGAAGAAGTGACTAGGAGTTCTCCTAATGGCATTTCATGTGTTTCAAGTTCTTTGCAAGAGAGAGCATACCTAATTTTAGTTTAAATGGATGTTAATTTGATGTGTGGATTTGAATAACTGAGATAATTCTTGGCTTTTTGACATTAAAATTTATTAAGTGACAAGCGCTTTTTGAATACTGTTATTTCCTAAAAGGTTCTTTCTCTCTATAGCATCTAATGATAAAGCTCTAATGTGTAAGAGCCCCGAATTTGCAGGAAATTGCACTGAATGGTCTAATAGGTCATTTTCACCTCTGTTATTATTAATCTATTGTTGCCATGTAAGGCAAAGGTTGCAAAACATTCCTACCCTATCTGAAACAGCTGGCTTTTTTTTGTATGGGCTGGTTATTCATTGAACAATAAATATTCATGGATTTGTCAGGAAAGATACAGGGCATAATTTAACCTGAATAAAATTAAACAGGACAGGCAGCCTTATCCTTCAGCTCATCACAAAGGACTGAACTTGAGTGACAGGCTTGAGTGACAGCCTAAGAATGCCTGACAGTTGCAGAAGTCATCAGATTATTCAACAGCAATTGTAAAGGCTTCTTACATTTTGTCCTTGAGTCTATTCACTGTTAAAATCCTGTATAGAAGGAGAATGAGTTACTAATGCTGCCATTCCAGAGAAAAATTCAATGCCTCATACTTTTCACTGTTGCTCTTGTCCCTCATGTTCTCAGAGGTACAGATGGTCAAATGTAGATTTGTCTCTAGAACAGCTTTTACAGCTCAGCCTTTGAAAATGTAAAGCATCTGAGTTGGGTTTCTCAAGAGGAAAACTGCAGTTCCTGTGCCAAGCTGTGGCAGAAGACATTGGTTCTGTACTTACAGCACATAAAATCAGGGTGGTCAGGCACTGGAACAGATGAGGTGGTAGGTGCCCCATACCTGGAAATGGTTAAGGTCAGGTTGGATGGGGCTCTGAGGAACCTGATCTACATGAAGATGTCCCTGCTCATTGCAGGGGGATTGGACTAGGTGACCTTTAAAGGTCCCTTCTAGCCCAAACTATTCTATGACTCTATGAAATATTGCTAAATATTGGCCACACATTGCACTGCAGTTGTTGAGGATCTTCTGTTAGAGGATCCTGTACCCGCACTGGCAGTAGGAGCTCAGCAGGTGAATAATAATTCCAGTCCCTGTGTGCACTGTCTCCCGCTCTTACACACACACACATACATATGCACACTGATAAATTTATTTCCCTCTTGCTGAGGGACTTGCTGCCAACTTTCTCTTCAGCTTGCATCTTTTCCCACACTGACTTTTGTAATCCTTCCCACTTCTTCCCTGCCCTCTGTCCATGTCAGCAAGGCTGATGCCAAAGCTGCTGTCAGACAGCAGATGTAGGGGGCCTCACCAAAGCAGGTCAATGCTCCCATAACGGTCCCAAGAGCAGTAGGAAGTTAAATGTTTCACCTAATCTGGTGGAACAGCACAAGCTGTCTTATTAGGACCCAAGTGTTAACTGTGACTCTTAAATATGGGGGTTTCTGTGACTGGGTTTTGGCAGCCAGGGGGCTACAGGGGTGGCTTCTGTTAGAAGCTGCTAGAAGTTTCCCCTGTCTGTTGGAGCCAATGCCAGCCGGCTCCAGGACAGGCTTCCTGCCGCTGGCCAAGGCTGAGCCAATCAGGAGTGATAGTAACGCCTCTGGGATAACATATTTAAGAACAGAAGGTTGTTGCACAGAAAGAATTCCAGCCAGGGAAGAGCGGAATGAAAACATGGGAACAACAAAGTAGACACCAAGGTCAGTGCAGAAGGAGGGGCAGGAGATGCTCCAGGCGGCAGAGCTGTGGCCCCTGCAGCCTGTGGTGCAGACCATGGTGGAGCAGCTGTGCCCCTGCAGCCCATGGGGGACCATCAAGGTGCAGAGACCCACCTGCAGCCCATGGAGGAGCCCACACTGGAGCAGGTGGATATCCGAAGGAGGCTGTGACCCCGTGGGAGGCCCTGGCTGGAGCAGGGTCTTGCCAGGGGCCTGCAGCCCACAGAGAAAGGAGCCCATGCTGGAGCAGGCTTTTCCTGGGAAGGACTTGTGGCCCCTGTGGGGGACCCATACTGGTACAGCTCATTTGTGAGGGACTGCACCACATGGAGGAGTGACTCACGGGACAGCAGTTTGTGAAGAACTGTTGCCCAAGGGATGGACTCATGCTGGAGAGGTCCATCAAGGACTGTCTCCCGTGGGAGGGATCCTGTGGGAGCAGGGGAAGGACTCCTCTCCCTGAGCAGCGGCAGAAACAGCAACTGCCTGTAACCTCCATTTCCTGTCCCCCCCACACCGCTGGCGGGGTACGAGGGAGAACATGAAAAGAAAGAGGGTAGGGGGAAGGTGTTTTCAAGATTATTTTACTTCTCACTCCTTTGTTCTGATCCTGTCAGTAATAAATTTAAGTAATATCCCCACTGTGAGTCTGTTCTGCCTGTGAAGGAGATCAGTAACTCACCTCTCCCAGCTCTTATCTCTACTCATGGATCCTTAGCTGTTTTTTTTTCTCTCCCCTGTCCAGTTGCAGAGGGGAGAGAGAGAGTGGCTTTAGTGGGTCCCTGTCATCTGGCCAGGGTCAACCCACTACAGAGGTGCAGTCAGGAGTGCAGGACACCAGCTGGCAACTGCAGCTTTGGTTCACTGCTCATTACTGATAGATTGGCAGAGACCCAGCCCAGCTCCTCTACGCATATCCTGGGGCTTGACAGAGAGGAGAGTGATGGGTGTCAGTGATGATATCCCAATGCATACCAGGGCACAGGGCACCCAGGTGTATGCATGAGCCCCACCTCAAAGTCTGTCTCTAATTTACATGGCTTAAGTTCACTTTGGCTCAGACAAAAGCAGGAAATTATTTTGCTTTTATGAGACTTCCACCTCCTTAACATGCATCAAGTGATACAAATAAAAGTTTGAGAGCCTTTTCTCATATAGTACAGTAAAAATATTGCCACTTGTTCTTTTACTGAGCTCCTGAGGCAGGCATATAAAGATGTAGGGTAATTAGAGTACATTTTTCAATTAGAACATCATTATTATCTCACAGAAAATGACTAAATTATATCATTTTGTTCCACAAGCCTGCAAACACTCTCAGTTGTCATCAAAATAGTTTTCTGCAGACATTTCTAAGAGTGCAGAACTAGTGGCTAACAAGTCAGAAGCTGGTGTAGATCCGTTTCAAATGAATTTGAAAAAAAATATTTCTTTACTTGTTAAGACTCTTGTTATTCTTCTCTGTTACCATCTATTACCATCAAAAAAATAAAGCTCCAAAGATATCCAGCAATTGTGGTCATGCTACCTGAAAACTTAGCATTTTTAAAACTCTATAGCAGAAACACAACACTTAGAGAAGTGCAGTCCTTATGACAGCTGAGTCTCTGATGCCCACTGGTGACTGTGATCCATTGTTCACCTACAGTGACAGAATTTCACAAAGTTTGGAACCATTAGCTGAAAGTCCAGTGATGCTGAGTGGAGCTGGAAGGAGTCACTGGGCTGCTGGCAGAGTATGAGCCATAACTGGTACTTTCCTTCATTTTCATGCTGGTTGCTTCTCAAGCATAATAAAACCCATCCAAAGGTTTTACTACCCATGCTATCTCCCCTCCTGGCTTAGGGAAACCATCTGGAAGACATGTATAGTACTTACACTAAATGTTAGACACATTCTCAGATTATGTCATTACAGTTCTATGACTAAATTTGTCAGCCAGTGTAAGTGCTACTGTACCTTGTGTTATTTGAAACAAAACAATTGATGGAACTAAAGCTGAGCATGGATACAACCGAGACTAGATGGTTTTCAAAACAAAATCTGTGATCCTAAATCTACCTGAAAGCTTGCTTTAGAAGAGTATCCTGACTTTTTTAAATGGGTTGGTCTCACTAAAGGTGTTCGGAAGAAGTGATGGATAAGTGGATTAGAAAATCAGGTCTGTCTTTAGAGTAGGTATTTTAAACTGGATTTGCGTTCCTAGTCTTTGAAATTTTGGTCATTTGAACACCTTCTCTGTGTAAGTACCAAATATTTTAATTATATGCCTTGTAAATACATTTAGTGCAACTCAGTCCCTCATCCTACAGGATGTGAGAGGCACTTTACTGAGAGAAGTTGTGTCTATTTTTCTATTGAAATTGTATTAAAATTTAGAGATGGCTGTTTTGGTTTGGTTTGGTTGTAGAATCTTTCACTGAGTTACAGCAACCTCTCTGTTTGTGAGACCTTGAGCCAAACTCATCTCAGTGACCCAGCTTCTTTGATGACAAAATCAATCATCCGGCCAGAAATTGAGGACAGGAATGAAGAATGAGTTTCAAGAGGACTGTAGTAGAAATCAAGATTAAAAAGCATCATGATTTCTGGGAGATAACCCTTGGAAATCTGTTCCAGCTTCTTCTGTTTCAAGGCTTTTTCAGACCTTCAAATGTCCCAGTACTTGAGCTAGAAGGAGCTTTCACCAAAATACTTTTTCCTGTGGGGTGTCTCTGATGTTTTCCTAATCTGAAGTTCAGAAAATACTTTTTTTACATGGGAATAGGTCAGACAGGTATAATCCTGTTCATTAAGAAAGTCTTGCTTCCTGGGCCAGCCTCTTGTTATTCTTCTTCCCAAGTGAGGTATTTACCTCTTTGCAAACGAATTGCCTTTCGTCGTGGTAAGGTTTTTCCTTCTTCTCTCAATTTGCTTCTTCCCTTCCTCCAGGAGCTGTTTCTTCTTTCCAGAATGATTTCATGTTCCCACTATAACTCCCTGTTTGACACTATAGCTGGAAAACACCAATGATGGGAAGAATACTGTTACTCAAATACTTTTTGAATTTTTAGCAAAACATTGTTTTCCTGTACAAGAGGTTTTGGTGATGCAAGTGCAGCAAACAGCACATTAAATACTGTGTGTGGCAGTGACATGGTAAAACCTTTGGGTATAAATTTTTTATATTTGAGCTCCTGCCATTAATTTGTAAAGTTGCAGAAGGAGGATATATTATTTCTTTCCCTTCTGGTTTTCTTCAACTATTTCTTTCTTCCTCACAAAATAAATTCTGTTACCAAACAGGACAGAGAGGGTCTTTCAGCTTTTAACTCCTCATTCTTTCCCATTTCAACACAAATTTTGTGGTAATGTGCGATGAATTTCACTCAAAAGTGCTTTCAACCTCACTGCTAACAGTAACAAACTTCGTGGGAAGGACTAGATGGATAAAACTTTGCTCTCTGGCACATCAGTAAAAAACCCCTATCATAAGGAAAGTTCTCAACAGCCTTTGTTGGGAGGAAAGTATAACAGGAACTTGGATATTTGCATGGATTTTATGTATGGATGAGCATTTCTAGGACCATTTTCACCTCCTGAATCCCACCACAGACCCCACTGGCTGTATAGAGCAGATCTCCACTGGCCTCAAGAGGAGGAGAGCTAAGAGGACATCTCAACAGCAACATTCCCATGTCTGCAATTCGGACCTGATTCCCAGACAGGAGTCCAGTAGAAGTTGACTTGAGTGCATGCCATATCTAGATCATTAGCTGCCACCCATTTGATGGCAACAGTTACCTTTGTATGTGCACACGTGTGTATGTCTTCATTTGCTGCTCTCCCAGAAAGGAGTCTGTGCAGGGAGGAAAGGCTTTGCTTTTTGATGAGTCTGCCACTTCCACTACATACCAATGGGCAGGAACTTCAAAGTGGGTGGGTGACAGCTCTACCTCAGTGATCCTTCATCCATCACTAAAATAGTAGCAATCTCTTTCTGACCAATGTATGTAGCTGTTTGAAAGATTTCCTCACCTGTCCAAAGGCTTTAATTTCTGCCCATGAGGAGCTAAATCATTCAAGGAGTCATCTGTGTTCCTGGTAAAGTTTCTGTGCACAGGAGGGACCATCTGTTGTTGCTGCAAGTGCTCTTGCAGCAAAGGTATCCTTGGACCTGAGAAGGAGGTATTTTTAGAGAGAAAACAAGATGGCAGGAGATACAAAATCCCAAAATACATTCATTGACTTTAGGCAAAGCCCTGTATATGCCATATATACCATATGTTCTGTGAAAAGAACTTCAGGTACTTTCCAGTAGTGAAACAAGCCAACTTTCAGTTACCACTCCATTAGTAAGACTCAGCTTTAGCAAAAGACCTCTTGAGTTCTCAGGTTCAGTGACTTCCCTCACAGATGCTTCATCACATCATCACCTTACAAAAGCAGTAATATGATGGAGAGAGGCCTTTCCATGGCAGCCTTCTGACCACTGCACATAACCCTCCTCACACCGTACAGCCACACATCTCCAGAAATAATGAGAAATTGTCTAAACAAACCTATCCCAAACACATCAATGCCAGAAAAAGACCCAAAAAAACCCCAAAAAAACCCAACCAAACATCAAGCCCCAAAATAGGACCTTCAGTTGGTTAATTTAATTAATTTAAACTCAGAGCAACTGTAGATGATTTGAAGTTTCAGACCAGTTTGTTTCAGACCAGATGAAGAGCCTATGCAACTTGTAGTCCTCTCATTTTCTATAGGCAGTGAAAAGCTGTTTCTGACCCTTGCTGCTCCTATTTAATGGCCCATTTATACTCACTTGTTCTAAATATTTTTTATTATTATTTTGTGTAAGCAATCCTTTATCCCATATTTACAAAGATTAAGTCTATGCCCTTAGCCTTTGTCTTAGTAGGCTAAGCTAGCTGAATCCTGTAGATTCATCTGAAAAAAGAGATTCTCCACACCTCTGTCCTTTTTAATGGCTTTTCTATATTTTTTTAATTTATTTATTTCCTTTTTAAATTTTTTGTTTGTTTTTTAATTTCTTCTTTTCTACTGTTGTTATAATTTTTAACAAAAATATGTTACAATTTTTAGCAAATATGAATATTGGCATTTTCCTAAATGATTAAATTAAAGTTGACAGTGTCAATTAAAATGACTCATCATGTGGTTTTATTATTATTATTCATTAATTAATCCACAGGGGTCCCACCAGCCTTGGCACTCAGGCTGCATGTTACTTGTACAAAATGAGAATATATCCAAAACAGACTAAACAAATATTCAGTAGAGGGGGGGAAAGTGCATTATCACCTCTATTTCATGGCTCAAAACCAAATATAAGTTAAGTACCTTAACAGCTATTAAATGACCATGCAAGACTGACCAGCAAAACCTTAGGAAAAAATTAATAGATATTACATCTCCTGTGGATTTGATGTTCTTGAATAGTAGATTTACCAGGAAAAGGATGGGCAAACTTCCCTGGAAATAAAGGCTGCAAGTAACCTAAAGTTATCAAGGAACTAAGGGAAGAGATCACTAAAATTACCTCAGGCTGCAGACAGTACCTTACCAGAAGAGACTGTCCTTGTGAATGTCTTCCAGTGCAGTTGTTTGACTCAAACACCTCAAAGGGGAACACACAGAATGGTAAGACTTACAACAAAAAAACCCTACCCTTTTCCTGTGTTTTAGGTTGAGGTACCTACATATAGGTCCTTGTTACACAGAGGCAGGGTTTGAGCCAAGCAGGTTCCGAAAAGAACACAGGGCACTCCATGGGACACAGTCTTGTGGAGAGCTCTGTGTCAGGCTCTGCTCTGACAGCACTAAGTCTCATGCTGCCTCTGTGAGTCTTACTGCTCATTTCAGTCAGAGGACTTGGTGAAATGCTGCCTCAAGGAAAACACAACACACCTTGTGAATGGTGTTGCCATCTGGTGTGCTCAACAGGACATGGTGCCTCCCCCAAGGGCTGTGCTGGAGGCACTTGGAGCACACTCAATGTGCAAGGGAGTATGATAGTTTCAACATCGTCCCCACTTTTGAGAGGAGTCTCATTTGGGACATGCTAATGTTGTGCAGCTCACCAGCCAGATTCTGGGAACTTGCTAGTGTATCTACATGCCATATACCTCCACGCCTCCTGCTTGGACACCTTGTCCACCCCTGTTTCTGTCCAGAGTCAGTCCTTGAGCACAGTGCCATCTGGTGAGACACCCGTGCAGCCCAAAGAAATAACCTCACCTCTCACTCACAAACTGCTTTCGACAGTGAAATCTAAAACTGAGCTTAAATCCCAGCACACCTCTGAAACATAATTTCATCATGAGAAGCAAAGATAGGCCTGTAATTTCACAAAAAATGGCTCATTTGCATGAGTGAGTTTTTTCGTTCAGATATCAGCCAGAGGCTAGATTTGCTATAACCTCAAGCTAGGCTCCTAACCTAGCCTTCATCCACTGCAATTAGGTCTAAAATTGAGTCCTTTGGAACCTGGAGCCCAGGATACGAAGAGTTCTTGAACAGACCCAAAGGAACTCCATAACATTAGATTTGTTATGCTGTGACAGTGCTGTATTAGCTGCCTGGAGAGCTTCTTCCACAAAGCTCCCCTTTGTGGAGGAAAGTCTTGGGGTCCCCAGGGAATTCCCTTTGGCTCTTGCTTAAACAGAAACTGGCCTGGAAGGAAATGTCACTGTTAAAGAAAGTGATTTCTTTACGAAGCTCCTAGGGCCTGCTCTAGGTGCCTTCTTCTGCAACCATGAGAAGATGCTCTGTGCCTGGAAACACATGGCTGTGAGAAGTCATGGCTGTGAGCTGGCTGCCACTGAAAGACCTTTCTCACAAGCACCCCATGAGCACAAACCCCCACCTTGGACCTCTCAGCTGCAGCCTGAGACCAAGCCTTGTGGGCAGACAATGATGATCAGGAGTCAGGGGGGTGATTCCTAGTCTATGGGACTTGGAAAGGTCCCATTTTACCTCCCAGTAATCTCAGAAATTTTAATGCATTACCCAAATATACACATGTCCAGGTGCAGAGTGGGGAGGGTTGTGCAGGGAGCGCCAGCATACCTCTCCTGCTCTGAACACAACCCTACAGAAGAAAAAAACAAACTTAACCAACTCCTCTCTTTCCCACCTGCACAGACCACAGGGGTGACTTTGGGATAACTAAACGAGGCTGTCAGAGATATGGGCATCTACATATGATGCTGGTGTCCAGCCCCACATGACAGTGCAGATGAAGCCATAGATAAATATAGGCTTCTAGAACTGTTTGAGGTGCCCTCAATTATCCATCTATCCAGGGCTGGCAGATATGAGACACTGTGGGCCAGGCGGGATATGTAGAGCAGTCCAAGTGGGATGCTTTTGGTCAGCTACATCAAGCCATCACTCTCCAGAGACCCTAATGGAAGTTCTTGGTTAGACACCTCTATTTGACTGTCAGTTGATCCATTAGTGAGAGTGAACAAAGTCCTGTTTTTCAGTTCAGCTGCATAGCAGTCTTCTTTCTTTCTCTTTTTTTTTCTTTTTTTTTTTTTTCCCCTCACAAATCACAGAATCAGGCAACTCCACTGAAGACTCTTCACACGTCGATATTGCATCAAACTCCATCCTAACTCATTTGTGGTCACCTAACTGTTCTGTGGTATTCTTGCTTTTTCTCGTTATCATTGACCATAATTACTCTACAGTAAACATACAGTTCTGTTTTCCATGAGTAGAAGGCTCCAAGTAGGAACTGTGGTCCTCTCTTTTTGGAGGTTAAAATTTGCAATTCTGTTGACCAGATACTGTGTCAAGTACCGTTTACTATCCTCCCGCTGAGGAGGACAAATGCACTGACAGGTGGCAAAAGGTATATTTTAGGAGTGAGAAAATGAAATAAAAAAATAAAACCACACAATGTTATCTTCTGTGGTCAATGAAACAGCAGTTTTTATTATGGCTGTATGCAATGGGAATATTAAGTCTGATATGCAGAAATGCAAATTAAACTGCTGATTTAGATTATTATATTTCATGCATAGTAACTTTACAGGCTTTTTTTTTTCTATTGTATGTAAAACCTTTGTGAATTATTAGCCTTTTTTTGTCAACTGTATTTTATAAGTGAGAGGTTTATTCCTGCTGTAATATTAAAGGAGGCATTTTGCTGCCAGGAGAGTTTCGCATTTTATTCAGCTGAGGTAACTCTCTCTTATACTCTAGCATGAAGCACAATTAAGACAGAAATGTTCAGTAGCTTTATTATGCCCTTGTGTGAGGAGCTAATCTTTTTTTCTCTCCACTTCATTTTTCAGGGATTCCCAAAGGATTTTGCAAACCCTACACATTTGTCTAGCACACTCTGTAGTAGCATAAACAGAGAATACATGGACCTCAACGGGGGCTTTGGCTTTTATACTTTTAGTAATTCCACTTTCTCTTATTGTAAGTTTCAAGAGCACTGGAATTTCTCAGTTAATATTCTGGGCTTGTGGGTAAATTTTGCTCACAATAATTTGGACATTTTGTTACTTTGGTGGGTAAGCAGGGGAAAAGAGGACTGGATTTTTTTAAAGAAATGTATTTATTATTTCAAGGAAAATTTTCTTTACACAGACCAACACAGAGGTTGACCTCCTGAATTAGCAGTGGAAGACAATCTCTGAAGAATACCATTCAATAAAAATTAAATAAAGCTTGTTTTCCCCCCTATAGGAAATCAGCAAACATTCCTAAAGAAGTAATTTCATTAGTAACTTTTCAAACACTGGTGTTTTGCTTTAGCCTGGCTTCCTATGGAAACATATCATGTGTATTCGTTGCTTTGGGTTCTGCTGTCTGGTTGTTGCCTCTAATAACTTGTGTATCTATTTGTTCATTTTGACTGAATTTGATAGAATAATTGGAGGCTCAGCAGTACAAGTAAACGAGGTGAGGACATCTGGCTCATTACTCTGCCTTGGATGGACAATGGCTGTGGACCCAGGGAACAACTCCTGTTACTTTCCCAGGATTATCCTCCAGCATCTGGGGCTGGAGGCTCACAGGTGTCCCAAGCCACACCTGATGCCTTTGTATCTTGTAATCTTTCCTACAGAAACAAGGAAAATCTCATCCTATTCTACTTGTGTGATGAATATTTGAAGTAGAAAATGAGACCTTCTAAATAACCTGACTGAATGAAAGCTGCACCATGAGCACTTATTCTGTACTAGACTTTAATAAAGTTATTCTCCCCATAGGTTATCCAGTACAGTTTGCCTTTTGTCTCTCTATTCCTTAGGCCTTGATTACATTATGATAAATTATCCTGAGTAAGGAGAAGCATGAAGCAGACAGTCTAATATTTTCTCATTTTCTATCTTACTTCTTGGGCATTGCCAAGTAAACTGCCATGGAGTCTGGCACATAAACATCCCTTCCCCAAGACAGTCTTGTGGGAAGAAGTAATGGAACTGAAACATCCACAACAGCAGACTTCACCTGGCTCTGTAATTTATTGTGATAGCCACACAAAGCATTGTCTCAGTGATGCACATGAGAGGAAAGGACCTGGTCTCAACTTGTGTGTGTTGGTAGGCTAAAGTGTTTCACAGCATCTGCCCTGCACTGAGCTCTGCAGCTTCCAGACCATTCCAGGGGATGGAGACGGTCGTCTCCTTGCTCTCAGAGCCCAGGGGACTTTGGACTGGGCACGCAGTGACTTACTGCACTGATAGCACTTCTAGTCCCAGAATCTTCCTAAGGATGCCTAAAATTTTCCTTCAGAAACACCAGAATCAAGAAGTTTAATGGTAGTTTAAAGTGTCACTGTCAACACCGTCTGCACTTGCCACAGAGACTCTTCGTCCCTGTTATTTTTTTGCCATGATCTTCTTGTAATGATTGAATGTTATAATTTCTGGGATCCCTACAGGCAGTCATTAAAATGCTGGTAAGTTGATATTTATGATTGGTTTCTGCTGCACAAGCAGAGTATTTCTCAGCAGATAAGTACATATTTTTTGCCTTGAACAGTGGAAGAAATGAAATATACACTGAATTTCTTTCCCATGGGCTGTTTATATTTCAGTATAC
The DNA here is from genome assembly GCF_009829145.1 of Chiroxiphia lanceolata. Lineage (NCBI taxonomy): Eukaryota > Metazoa > Chordata > Aves > Passeriformes > Pipridae > Chiroxiphia > Chiroxiphia lanceolata. Next base: position 56,258,700 of record NC_045638.1, read on the forward strand.
AAGGATAATTTATACAAGAAAATATAACATTCCTGATTACAACATTTAAGGAAACAGTCAGGCTCTTCCAATTTGAAAAGAACAAAATAACGTAGAAAATGGGGGACTATTTTTATGTCGATTTTGACTTCTGAGTCATCAAGTTAGGAGAAGGCCCTGTGGTGAAAGTGCTCATCCTATATGGAGGGGGAAAAATAAGCTGAAAATAAACACAAACTGGAAAGGAAAGACAGCATCTCTGCATAACCCTTTCCCTCTCCACACTAATGATTAAGTAGCCAGGAAAATCCATGGCGAGGTGCAACAGCTTCCAAAAAGGCACCTGGTGAAAGAATCCCAAATACATGTTATGTGGGCATGTAAAAGTCCCTTTTGGTCTGAAAGGGGGCTGTGTTTGAGGAGAGCATGTTCTGGCTTGTGCTTTTCATGGTAGTGCTGCAGAGTCCCTTTGCTCAGCTCAGCCCAGGACTTCAGCAGTCACAAGGATATCAGCACACTAACTGGAAGGCCACAGCTTAGAATGTGTAACCCTGTGGCATCACTTCATCAGGTACAGGCAACCCAACACTTGCCTTAGAATTTTGTTGAGGGTGAGAAAAAGCACATCAAAAGAGGGTGGTGATACTGCAGATAACTGAAATCCTTGTTGATGTCTCATGCCAGGCACTGGCCTGGGAACACCCATGGGAAGAGCAGCTTTCTCTGCTGGAATAAGGAGCTTTATTACACCGTAAGAAAGAAGAACTAGGAGTACAGAAAGCCAAGCTGTCCAGTTTGGCCATTCAGTCAGCGTGTCTCAGTCTGTTCCTGCTGTGTCTCTTCCAGCACCAGTGGAGAGCACCATAGTCTTCAGAAGTGTCTCCTTGCTATCTTCATTGACTATACAGAGGAGCTGGGGTCCCTCTTTAAGTGCTCAAATAAAGCCTTCCTTCAGTGCAATGGAAAAAATCATACTCTCACCTTTTGCTGCACTGCCAAACTTCGTCAACCAAAATTTTCCAGGTTTTCAGCCTTGGAACTGAAGACACACCAGCAAAATTCATCTTTTTCTCTCTGAAATTATCTTGCTTTATAGCTGCAGATTCAGCTTTAGTTGGGATTGTACCTCATTCTGCTTTTGCTGCTACCCCACATTCTGCATCTAACACTTCCTAGGAGTTGCTGCTACCTCTTCACATGGAGCTGACAGTTCATGAAAGTGCCAAGCTGTATGTTTGGGAGGCTGGACCTCTTTTTTGATCCATTGCTTTCAGTGTTGATACTTCTCACCATTTTATCAAAAAGATCTAACAATATTTGGTGGTCTTTCCACAGTGCTATGACCTGCAGTGGGTCTCCTTGAGCCACACAGCTCTCTCCGAGGCTTCACAATGTATATGAAAGATGTGACCTAAACAGCCAAACCAGAAAAACAAAGGTTTTGTTTGCACTACATTTTATATGTTAAAACCTTAATTCGGGCTGAGCAGGCATGGGGCAAGCAGTGCTGCAGGCACAGTAGAAGCTTCTCTGCCTGCTAGTCTTACCTGTGCTCAGAATAGGAGCATCCAGGAGATGAAGCAACGGAGAAGAGCTCAGTGTTTCATCTCTGTCACTCTGTGAGGCTGTGGGAATCAGGCAGTCACATCACTATGTGATCAATGCTTTTCCCAGCACATGTGACCGTGCAGCAGGGACAAGCATGGAGAGTATAAGAACGAGTGTGTGCTTGTGTTTGTGCACATGCTGACCCAGCAGCAAGCACAGTTAGCCTTCAAATACCATCATTTTCCTTCCCTTGGCTGACCCCAGTGTGGATGCCCTTTTCTTAATGCAAAACACTTAGTGCTGGGAGTTATACTGGTGATGAACTGTGCAAACCTGACAGCTGAAGGTAGAATTGTTCCTCTTGAGCCAGAGCAGGCACTTTGCTAGCTCCTTGCCAATGACTAATGCAGCAGGTAACCTTTTCTTTCTTGTGGAGCCTTTCTGAAAGAATTCAAAATACACATCAATCTTTATTAATGTTGTCACTCCTCCCACAGAGGTGCTCTCCCTCAAACCCAGTTTTTCTCATACAGAAACGAGGGCTTTCCAGAAAATTATCAATTGCTATAATTAGACCTGAAATATCAAATTGTCACTTGCTCATGGGAAGGCAACCTAGCAAGTAGCCACCTAAGGAATGGACCTCTGCTAATGTGACACAAGACATATAAACGAGCCAACAGTAAAGTGATATATGTTTGCCAAGATCTCTATCATTTGCATCAATAGGGAAGAACGAACTAAGTACTTACTGCTCAATACTGATTCGTGAATAAACGTAAAATTTTTTTCCCCTAAAATAGAAGACTTAGTGAAAGACATTTCTTTTCTTTTTTTTTTTTCTTCCAGCAGTACAGTCACAATTGTGTGGGGCCCTTTGCTTCCCCCTGCTGTCACCCTAAAAAGGCACAGGGTGGGCTGTGGCTCCAGCCAGCTGTGGGAGTGGGAAAACTAATGAGGATGGGCTCTGCCAGCAATCACTCCTGCATCCCACAGCTCCCACGGTGCTGCTGTGGAGAGCTGTGAGAGCGACAGCCAGGAGGAATAAAAGCCATTAAGTCCCCCCGTGCCTCCACAGGCAGGGACCCAGGGAGCTGAGCACAGCTCTGGGGTCCCACTGGAGAGGATTCCCCCAGCAGGTTTTCACTGAAGGATTTTGCAGTTCCTCTGCCTCGTCTCCTCATGCACAGGTGAACGGATTTGGTACCCACGGCACTCTCAGGTAAGAGGGGTTTGCTGGGAAGTGGATGTTGTGCTAGCATAAAAGCCAGTGTGGGGCTTTGTGGTTCATTAGGAAACTGGCTCTGGAGAAGGACTTTGCACTGAATATTTTAGAGAAACAAAAAGAAACCATTACCTCTAGCAGTACTTAGAGAAGACACCTTGTTCTGGAGGGGTTTGCTGGCCCGCGTGCACCTCCTGTGTCCCAGCAGGGATCCTGTGGCAGTCAGGAGCCATCGAGTAGGAAACAGGGTCTTAGGAAGTCCCAGAAACTCTGATTGATGTGTCCATCAGCACAGAGTGAGGCAGCTGCAGATGGGAGAGGGCAGGGCTTAGTTTTAGAAGTCTGAACACCATAGGACAAGTGTGGAGGTGCCTCTTGTTTGGGCTGACATATGGTGGGACCAGCATGAAGTTGCCTTTTGGCTTTGCTGTGGGTCGGGGATGCACCAGTCAGTCAGTGCTCATCTTCTTTTGACTTGTATTACCTAAACACTTAGGATGACAGTAATGATCAGAAAAATAGTTAAAGCTAAAACTAATCGAAAGAACAAAGGAAACAGGATGGAGGGTCTGTGCTACAGAGATTTATCACAACTGCTTCTCAGGGACAAGGAAGTGAGTTACAAGAGGCACCAGTGTGGGACACAGCCTGTGTGCCATGCGGGCAAACCTGGCCACTGACTACCAGCGGGGAGGGCACTCAGTGAGGAGGTACTGGAATGCCTGAAGGAGGCATTGGGATGCTGTGGCTCTGCTGTGGCTCAGTTGCAACCTGTTACCCAGGAAAGCAGCTGTAAGGAGAGGTCCTAGCATCCTGCAAGGGGCTCAGAAGCTTGTCCCCATCACTTGTTGGTCTTTCTAAAACAAGAGCAGGTCCCTTTAGCTTAGGGAAATGAATCCAGGGAAGTCCAGGGAAGGACTGATGGGAGGAGATCCAGAAGGTGGCTTTGGTCTTTGAATTCTTCCTAGTTGTAGCTGAGATTTCAGTTTTGTGACCTTCCCAAGTCACTAGTAAACTGGGAGTACTCACAGTGGGGCAAGATACTCCCCTGCCTTTGCATGCCACCAGTCTTCATACTCTACCACCTGCAGTTTCCTGTGAGTTTCTGTGATGGTTTCCCTGTTTCAGCTGGGAAATAAAATTGTTCTGCAGCTGCCTGGATGTTGAATTGCACTTTAGCACCCCCATGCACTGGCATGCAGAAAAATATCTGTCTGTAACACCCGGAGCAGCTTCTGCAGAATCACCAAAGCTCTGGTGTAGAGGGCAACACCTATTCATCCAGCATATATAATGACTTCTCTGAGGGATTTTTCAGTCCTGTAGGAGACAAAGCCAATGTCTGAGGAAGGACTGAAATCATCACCTGGTAGTTATGTGTGTTGTGTCCTTGTGTGAACACGTTTTGTGTGTAGCCATTATGAACTTGCTTTCTTTATCTCACCTGTTAAAACTGCACACACAGAGCTCTGATTCACAGTCACTTCTGGGCTCCATCGCTAGATGGTGATATGTTTCCAGATACCAAATCCTCCTTCAGTTTGTCTTTTTCATTCTGGTGTAAAATAGCAGTAAATAAAGACAAAACATGTGTTTTAGCCTTTGCCTATGGAAATACAGCATTCCCAGCCACACACAGTTCTGGTCAAGATAATTTCATATTTAACTGATTTTTAATACACCATTGGTTTGGTTAACATGATATCTGTAAGAATTACTGCAATAAAAGTAATTCTAATCATGAACATTTATAAAAAGACTAATATTCCTGATCTCTGCATAATTTAGAACATCTTTGTTGGCAGCCTTTGGTATACTCAAAATAAATGCCCATTTTATGCACTTTCTAGGAACAAAATCTGCCCCAAAGATTTTGAAGTTTAAAATTAATGTGTCATTTTATTGTGGAAACTACCAGTTTCCCTTCCTCCTTCCTGCTTTCCCTGAGCATGCAACAGTACTTATTTCCTTCCTTAAAATGCTCATCAATAGTTGCAGTCCAAAGGTACAGTATTTGCTCTACTGAAGAAGGTTTGGTAGTATGAGAAGTATGTTGCCCCAGCAGGTCAGGTACTCATATGTAATTTCCATTCCAGTCCACCATTCAGTACTGATTGAGATGTCCTCTGGGATTTGCAAGGCTTATTACAGCAGTAACAGCTATCAAATGAGGCTTGTGGCATAGTACGAAGATGAGGGCTGGAGAAGGAGAGCTAAAATTCATGAGACACCCGATGAGATAATGCACACTAGAAACATGGATATATCTATTTTGGTGGCTGGTTGCAATGTGTAAGGGTTATTGACCCAGTGGGATGTCTGTGAAAGCCTCAGCCTCTACTACTTGCTTGGTTGCCAACAGGTAAAGACAGCCCTGCCTTTATTACTGCCAGGAAATACAAACTGCAATGCCATTGTGCAAGGAGCAAACCACATCCCATTCCCCATGTGCTGCTATCCGAGCTTGCAGGAGAAAGCAGGCTCCCAGGAGACAGCCAGTTTTGCTGAGTCATGACTAGGAGGGCTTGGACAGACTTTGGAGAGGGGTATGGCCACGTATTAGCTGGTAAGACAAGCCTGTCTTTATCTTCAACACATGCCTGGGGTCTTGTGGTCTCTAGTAGGCTCTGGGCCAGACTGTGCCCAGCATTACATGAGAAATCCCCAGGGTGGGTTTCATGTCTGCTCAGAATAGAACGGTGCTAAGCTTCAAATATTGGTCCTTAACCATTAGAAAATCTGAAGAGGCTATTTTGAGGTATGTGCAGGAATGCAGCTTCCCCCTCCCAGCCTCCTCCACACACACCTTCTTCTATCACACAGCTGCTGTTGGTGGCAGACTTGTGGTGATCCTGGCCAGAGGCTGAGGCTTGGAGAGAGTGTGTGTGTGTGTGTGTGTGTGTGTGTGTGTGTGTGTGAGCTTTCCACAGTCCCATTGACATTGGATGCTATTTAACTGTCTGGTGCTCTCTGACAACCAGCCTCAGATGCCTAGCTGCTTGCTCATCGCTCACCTCACCTTGTAAAAATTCCTCTCTTCAAGGAGCTACTTTCTAGTTCAGCTACTTTTCTATCAAAGGCATCTTGTTCTCGGCTCCATGTGGTTTGAAGTTTTTATTCTGTATTCCTCTTCAGAATCTTCCTTGATCTTAAAACTATTTTCATCCTCTCTCCTCCTTGTTTCTTCAATTCATTTTTTGCTCACCAACTAATTTTTGTTGAGGTTTATGTAGTGAACCGTACCCATTTCACTGGGTTTTCTCATAGCAGTTAAATGGACTTTGTTCTGCCCCAACTCCAATCAAAGTTGAGACAGAACCTTTCATACTTTTCAGGAAGATGTCACCAACACTTACTTCTCCCCCAGTCTCCCTATGACCCCAGAGCTCTGCTATCATCACGAGCAGGCAAGCCCAGATCTGCTGGAAGGCATACCTACCTCTGGGTATGCTACCCTGATGGCTGCTGTCTGCGTTTGTGGATGCTTTGAGTTTTTGAGAGTAGTGAAAGCCTGCCAAGGTGTGTGAGTACTCTGAGTCAAGATACTCAGTAAGGTAAAGACACTTCCCATAACCATATTAATTTCTCTGTCTCCACAGACACCCCGAAAGGTTCATCACGATGACTGCTGGCCTGGAGAAAGCCTGCCACCGGTGCATATCCAAAATTGCCAGCAATGGTAAGGCAGTTCTGGTAGTAAGCACCTTCTGTATTTAATCAGCCCTGTTGCTAAGCCATGTATATAAAGGAACTAATACGGTACCAAGTTTCATCTGAATCTTCCAGTCTCCTTTCTGAGATATTTCCTTTCCTAGGCAATTTTGGGTGCTGGTGGAGTGAGCAATAGCAACTCTATCCCAACAGCAGCTACCTGCTACAGTACTTGAAGTATAGCAGACCAGCATAAAATTTCAAACAAACATAAACACCACCATGTACTTTAATATGGGTTGCAGCAGAAAACTTAAGCAATATAATGTGTTCGCCTTCTGTTTCAAGTGTTACCTTACACATAGTCCAGCAGAAGTATCTGCAGGGAAAATCATCTGGTAAAGAGTAGCACAGCCAGCCTGGGGACAAACTCTCCCAGGAGCAATTCCTCAAAGCAAAACTGCTGCCAGCATCTGTGCTGACACAGGGACACGAGGCTGGGGACAGAGTATGGTCAGGAATAGCCAGCCCTCCTTTCACCCAGTGAGATTTGGGAGAGGGTCATCTTCCCTCTGCTTGTCTGGTCCCTGGCACAATGGCCATTGTAGGGATGGGTAACCCCCATAAGCAGCCACACTGTGGGTTGTAAGCATGTTGTGGGTTGTAAGCATCAGTATAGGGGTCTTTCATATGACAGGCTGGGCTCACTCAGGTTTTAAAGCAACTGGTTCTTCCTACCCAGGGTGGAGGATGTAGAGGGCTATAATGACACAACAGCTCCCAGGCTGGGGTGAACAGGCTGGTTCTTGCTCTCTGAGAAGAAACACAGCAGAAAGTTGACCTGGGCTGGGGCTGGGCAAGCTACAGAGTCACAGGAGAAATGTACTCCGGGGGGGGGGGGGGTTTGTAGGACCAGGGAAGAAGTGTTGTTGACAGGAGGTTAAAATTCAAGGGTTTTAAAGTAGCTTACTCCTGCTGACTGCATCTCTTTTTCACTCTGAGTTGCAAGTGCCTTTTGCTTTCACTTCTAGGCGGTAGCAATTTCTAATTCCACTCAAATATGAGAAGCAAACCCCTTGACCACTCATGATAATTGATACTTTGCCCACACTAAGTGCTGCATTTGCCAGTCTAGGTATTACCTTGGAGTTTTCTACATTCCTGCTTTTTGTTTTGCTTGAATGGCTCTCAAAGTTCAGAATGAACTTTTATTAATGATTAAGGCCCTTAAATCCTTATTGCCTTACAACCCTGCAGAGGAAATCAGGCCAGGTGGACAGACAGCTCAAACCAGGCTCCCCTGCAGAAACCTGGCACAGGTAGGGGAGGACATTTTCTGGCCCACTTGTTCATGCTGATCATTGCCCCATGGGACAGGAGGACTGGAGAGTGATGAACAAGGGGTGTGGAGCACATGGTGCTCTCATTACACCCTGACAAGCCCCTGGAAGCAGAACTGGGACCCAGCTGGTGTGGGATCCCTTGTACCCAGAAGAAAGGACAAGCAGGGGGGATCTGGACTCATTGGTGAATATCATAGTTAAAAAAGTCAAAAGTGGTATTTTCTCTGATTTTTGTTCCTAGAGATTACAAGCAAAATGCCACTATTCCCTGTGAGTATTAAATTACCACTGGGACTTTAATGATGATAGAGAAAATAATTAATCCTTCTGATGATTTTTTTGAAAGATAGGGATTAGTCCTGATCTCACCTATGCTCTTCTACGCCAGAGGAACCCTCTCAGGTACCCAAAAAGCTACCCACAAGTATGGCAACTCATAAATACCATTCCAGAAAATTATCTTCAGGTTTTCATCACATTTAAGTTCAAAATCAGCTCATCTATAGCTATGGATCAGCTAGTGCATCCACAATTGATTTTCTGTTCATTAAAATACAAAACCTCATGAAGTGCAGTGACATTTAATTTCACTTTTTCTCATCATCCATCATATATTTTTCAAAGAGTGTTTCACCACAACCCCACATTTGTACCTATGGTCTCCTGATATTTAAATAACTCTGAAGAGTAAACCCACCTATAGAGCATCTTTTCATTCTCGGTGTAACAATTTCAGTTTAGAACATTAGAGTGGTCTTTAATTAACTGGCCAAAAAGAAGAAGGCTAATCCACTACCCTAGGTCTACTGTAAAGCAAACTGGTGGCTCTATATGTAAAGCCAAAATCTTATTTTATCTTCTACATCTGGAAATTAATCATAAGGGAACAAATTAATCAGAAGGGAACAAATCTAGAACCTAGACCATGGTATAACTGTAGTTTAGTAGCTAGAGGCATAATATAAAATTCAGACAAGACACTCTGCAATATTGCCCAACCCCCAAAGGACCACACCTACATCTAGATGTATATCTACATCTACATCTACATTTACCTCTGCATTTACATCTATATCCTCCGCCTCTTGAAGGTTCCCATATTTTGGGCATCTTGTTATTCAACACCATTTCTGATGGGAGCAGCATTGCTGTTGCCAGTGCTGGAGTCTAGAACATAAATTTTAGGTGATGTTATGGTGGCACAGATTATCTGGGTAACAAAGTTTATCGTTTCATAGTAAGACAACTTTGTCTATGCAAACGGTGATGGGACACAGCAAACAGCAGAGGGCCCTGAGCTTGGTTTTGGTCTGCAAGTCAGGTTTTTCACACTTCCCCTGCCTCATATGGTGGCTTTGCACTGGGACTAGAGACCTTCATGGGAATGGCTGCTCCTTACACTGAATCCTCCAGCTGCTGAGTGTCTAGTTTGGTCAAGCGATTAAACCACTCCAGGGATGGGATTCCCACCGTTCTTCCCAAGAGACTATTCCATCAATATATCTCCTTGCTACGGCATCTAGACTCATAAACAAAGCAATCTTTGTTTCTGCTCAAGTTCATCTCATGTCTCTATACTTCGGATCACTTATAGGTCTGGTTTTGAGTGCTCAAACTCTGATGTTATTTTCTCCCTTTTGGCTGTTGGTTGGCCAAGCTGAAAAGATTTAATTATTTTCCTTCACATTATTTTGCTCAAGTCTTTTCTGCATATCCCATCTGAGATAGTGACATTTTCCTGTCACTCAAAAGCACAGAAAGGCAGCCAGTATCCACAGCTACCAAAACCATGGGCAGACATATTCCTGTTTTGTAAAACATATGACCTTGTTGGAGCTGGTTCCCCAGAAAGATCCATCGAGACTTTCTTTGCCACTCCAGCACCCAACATGCTGCATTCTTTCTTTCCTCCAAGTCCCTATCAATACTGCAGGCGATGCCTGTAGATACTGTGAAGGACTAAAACATGGATGAAAATACTTGCTACCCATCTGCACTCCAGCCCGTTACACCATCCATGCTGCAGTACAGCATCCTGTGACACTGCTTGCTAAGCTAGTGCACTACCATCTGCATCTACCTCAGGGCATCATCAGGCCAGGGGCCCTGGCAACTGACCTGAATTTGCTAACATCCAGACTGCTGAGAGTCAGCCCCCTTCAGAGCATTGTTTCCACAGCATGTCCGAAGTGTGCACTGTGAGTTTACACCCAGAGTTTTGTTCATGCAGATAAATCCCAGGGTAACCACAGCATTTGTTTGGAAGCTGGTAACACATCATTAAAAAAAGAAGTCCTTTTTTATCAGGAACCTGACAGGCTACAGAACAAATGGCATTTGGAAGTGATGGTAGTGTAACCAACACTTCATTTATTGCTGTATTTATTATCAGAGAGCTTGCCACACGCTCTACTGAGCAGCTTGCACTACAACTGTATTAGCATACTACCCTAAGAAGAGTAGGTAGATAGAGATTTACACTCATAATTTACTTCTGAAAATCGTGTGAAGACTATACTTACCTGAAAAGAAAGAAACTTTTCTCTTTCTTCAAAGTAAATAGGGACAGCTTGAGCTGATCTGAAACTTCCAAGTTCTTGGAAAACTCATGGCAGCAAAATAAAGTCTGAGGAGCCCACAGGTGAGTTGGTGTCACATGCAATAGTGCCTCCAGATCCAAACCACCTGACAGAAGACAACAGGCTGTGTGGCCTGAGGCCAGGCATATAGTAACTGGGGACAGAAAACAAGGGACTAACAGAGGGCGGGGAGGAGAGCTGCAGTGCAGGGGCATGGCTATGGAAGATGCAAAGGCTCAGGCATCAGATAGAAGAGAGACCATGAAGTACAGCCATAATGTTAACAGTAATTTCAAGTGCCTTTACTTCTGTGGAAAGACCCTGGCAGGAGTAACTCAGCTAAACAGCAGATTTATATAAGCTGACAATCCTGCTGGGCAGGAACCAAAATCTGCACCCACTAATCTGATTTTTGTGACCACAGGTTTCAAGGAATGTGCAAGATACACAGCCACTTGTTCTTCTCTTCCTCTGTTGTGATCCCAGACATGAGCTCTTCCCCTCACTCATTTCCCAGTGTGTTAGGACTTCCTCACTAATGGCTTCCACAGCAGGACTTCACCAGAGCCCCAGCTGCCTGGTGGTACAGAGCAGTGGGTCCTCCTGCCTGAGGCCATGACACCAGCTTCACAGAGCAGATACCCTTCTGAGACATGCCTGGAAACACTTCCCTCACACCCTGATGTGTTTTAAGAGACTACCAGCACTTTCTTGCTACTTCTTCCAGAAATGGGTCCAGGGGCGCCTCTGACCAGCCTGTGAGGCGATGTCACCAACATAAAAATATCATGTGGGACTGCCTAGACAGCATCCTCCTCTCTGCTGAGCTATGCTACCCTGCAGCAAGTATCATTTTCTTGAGCAATTTGTCTTCGAACCAGAAAGGGGCAGCACAGCCCAGACAAATCCAGGCAGAGAGTGTGTGTCCCAGCTGAGCAGCATTTCTGTGAAAACCCCACACGTCTAGGGGAAAACAGTCTTTAGTGCTGCTAGCGGCACTGAGAGCGGCTGCGGAGCCCTGCCAGTTGTTCAGGCAATTGTTGAAGAGTCTCACTTTGTTAAGCATGGATCTGGAAGCCTTCCCAGGCTATGCATCTGCCCCTCAAATTCGAGACCTAAAAGACTGTAGCTGAATGGGGAGATAATGAGTAAATACATTCCCAGCGACTCCTTTGGGACGGGAATTAATGAACCATCATCTTTTTCTCTTGAGCTCTGAGTGGTCCCCTACCCCCATTTCTCCCCTCCAAAACCAAGCTATCGGGTAGATGCTAGACACAAACAAACACCGACACCTGTGTGCCAGATGCGCAGCCTCACATATACACGGCCCCCCTGAGCCTTTTACACAGCTTACAGCAGCGTCCCTCCCCGGGCGTCAGTCAGACCTGCACAATTGAGAAATTCCATGATGCCTCCTCCTCCCAGGCTCCTGCCCGTGCAGCAAGGGCAGAAACAGGAGGCAGCTAAGAAACTGCAGGCAGAGAAGTGACGTCGCTCCGAGAGCTGCGCTGCAGTGACAGGACTTCTGACAAGGCCAGGCAGTCGATGCAATGCCTGCGGAGCTGAAGTGCACTCCTTTGGGTGCCAGACAGATGAGCTGCCCAGGCTGTGGGCACAATTTGCAGGTGTTGTTGGAAGCCCAACTCAGCTACAGTATCATCGCTTCTGAATATGAAAGAATAGTCTAGATAATGCAACAGCAAAAGGAGCTAGCACAAAATGTGACGTGGTGATAAGGGAGACTCTAGGCTGAGTTGTTCTAATGAGAGGCTGTCAGTAGTTGAAAGAGCTTAGTCAAGTGTGGGACACTATTCAAGCAGAGGAAGAATTTCTGTACTGTGCAGTATTCAAGAGATAGGAGAGTCTGGGCAAAAATGTGTGTGTGTGAGAGAGAGAGAGAGGCAGACTGGCTGACAGGGAAAGGAGGAGGGGGTTGCACAAAGGAACAGCAGTGCTTTCTTCAGCTCAAAGTACCTTCAGTCTCTACCAATTCATAGAGATGACAAGCTTCTGAGAAAGATGTCTCTCAAGCACTGAAGTGTAAGATCCTCATTCTCTGCAGAGAAAACATGAGCAGTGTGTGGGGTATGGTTTGTTCCCATGAAAAGTGTCTGCGAGTCAGAAAGCCTGGTGGATCTGCCCTGAATTTTGATACTGCTCTTATGTCCTCTGTCTCAGTTTCTCCTTCTGTAAAATGGAGGCTATGATGCTTCCCTTTTCTCTAAGGCAGCCTGAGGGTGACGTTATGGCAGTGCTGCAGTTTCCAAGAGTGGCACTGTCTGCAGGGTGCTGGCAGCGCCCCCACTCCTGCACAGTGAGGAAGATGCCATTTGCCTTGCAGAGGCTGCAGTTCTCTGGCATGGGGAAGCACATGACAGTTTGCCCGGGGAAGGGCTAGTCCCAAACCAACCCTGAATGCTTGCTTCAAGACTTTTTTCCACAAGCCTCTGAGGAGACATCCTACTCCTTTTCTTGTACATTCTCTTCTCAACCCCTCTGCAATCCATGCCCAGCTGCCCTTCTGCGTCCTTAGGCATCCTCTTGCAGACTGAGCCATTTGTAAAAGCGCTCTGCAGGGACACTTGCCACAGAATGTCCTCATTATGTTTTACTCTCATTTTGCAGGGCAGCATTTTACTTTAATATTGCCAAGTGTTCATGATTAGGCACAGAGGTGACAACTCTTGTAAAATGGGCTGTGTGCAAGTGCTCATACTGTTCCTGATGCTATTGTCTCTCACTTTCTGCAAAGGTGAGCATTGTTCCTCTGCAGCATCAGGCTGTGCTGGGAAAATATCAGGGCTCAGATACACCAGCAGCTCTCTGGGGAGTAACTAAGCACCTCAGATCCATTCATCTACAGGAATAGTCTATGTGCACCCCTAGGAGCATCTTTCCACACAGCTTAAGCTGATCTATCCCAATGACAAGTCCCACTCCTTGCAGCAGGGCTGCTGCCTTTGCGTTCATGAGCCAAGCTGGGTCAGGGAGTTAGACCAGCCAGAAACTATTCACATCTGCAATAAAGACAGTTTATTTAGCTATCAGTGAAAACTGAGTGGAATGGTATTAAAGCTGATATTTACTTAGCAAACAGATATAGCTCATCAATTGCCATGGATTAGCTGATGCAAAGTTACTTATTACTGCACAATCACCTGGTAGTGCCTCTTAAGCAGATGCAAGCTAAGGCATCAGTGCCCAAGTCCTTGCCCTTGCAATAAGACAGCTACGAGTAATAGCTGCAAAAGCAGTTTGTATCTCTCACTGCACTCTGGGAGTGACAAACCATGTCCTGGTCCCATCATCTCAAATGCTGCACCACAGAGACAATATTCTCACCCCATCAAGTGCATTGCATTTCTTGCTACACAACTGTATGGATAAAGAGTATTTATAAAGAACTGGATGGAAATGCTGGCCTCTAAACTTGAACCAGCTCAAATAACACTGTCTTTCTTTTCTCATTCACAGCATTCTTTATATTTGGGCTCCTCGCTTTCCTTGCCTTACCTCTGTCCATGACTTTTGTGGGTAAGTTGACTACTAAATTTGAAAGTAGGAACTACACAATTTGAAAACAGAAACTTCCTGGCACCGTATGGCAGGTTAACACATCTGGTGGAAGAAGGGAGTTGGAAAACCTAGAGTTTCCAACTGTTAGAGTTGGAAAACCTAGAGTTTCCAACTGTTAAACCTGTGTGTTGGTACTTTAGCTTCAGACAGAATCCCAGCCTACACTGCATGTTGGGGAGTAAGCAATACTTGAATTCTGAGCCTGTTTATCTTAAAGAGCCCTCCAGTGTGTCTTACCTCAAAGCAGGGTTCTGTCTGTGGGAGAAAGTTCAGAATCTGACACATGAGAAGATTTCATTAATCAGGATCCCTCTGTATTAACTGCCTTGTAAAAATCTTAGAAGCGTAATGCTGAAAGGGAAAAAGAGGTGCTCTAGGCTCCTATTTCTGAACCTTTTTGAAAGTCAGACCTGGTTTTTGGCTGATCTGTCTCTGTATAACCCCTCAAAGGCTGGATTTGTGAGTAGCATTTCAAGATCAAATATTTAAGAAAGGAAAATCCTTTAAGCTGCAGAATTTTATATATTTTTAAACTGCATAAGGCCCTTCCTTTCTTAAGCATCACCTTTTCCTTACCATTAACATAGATATTCATGTTTTGTTGATAGAGTATTTTCTTACACTTCATTACTCTTTTTGGGCCTTTCACATCCTCTACAATGGATTGCAAGCCCCACTGGAGAAATATCAGTAGAGACACCAGTCCACCTCCACTTTCAGACAGGCTCACATGCTCATGGCATCCCTGACAGATGTTTGACTTGCCCTTGCTCAAGGAAATTCCACAGCTTCCCAAGGAGCCTATTTCAACATTTTATTGCTCTCACAGACAAAATATTTTCCCCCCTATCCAACCTAAATCTTCCCTATGGCAAATTAAACAGATTACAGCCTGCCCTACCCACTGCAGTCACAAAGACAGATTGGTTACTGTCCTACTCAAGAGACCCTTCGAACTGTTTGAAGGCTGCTATTATAACCCTTCTCCATCTTCTCTTTTTTCCCCTAGAGATCTCAAAACCCTATTTCTTTCATCCTGACCTCACAAGTCACTGTTTCTACAGGTTTTTTGTTTGGTTTTTTTGTTTTGTTTTGTTTTGGGTTTGTTTGTTTGTTTGTTTGTTTGTATTTTTGCCTCCTTCCTTTGGCCTCTGGCCAATGTAACTATTTTTTCCATTAAAAAAAAAATGAAAGATGGAACACAGGACTCCAGCTGAGACCTGAGAAATGAGCAGTGCAGAATAATTAGCTCCTCTGTTTAGCATGCAGGATTTCTGTAAACACACCTCAAAATGAAAGATGCTCTCCCTGCACCAACTCATTGGTGCCAATTTAGTTTATGGTGCATTGTAAGCCCAGATGGTTTTTGGCAGTGCTGTTCTCTATCAGACATTTCTCATTTTTTATTTGCATTGAAGTTTTCTGTCCTATAAGCAGTGTTCAGCTTTGTGGGCTGTCATTGTGTAGATTTTGAACGTCTTTTTCCAGTGTATCCAGATAACTTCGAATTCTAAGTTCCATCCTCAAGAGCACTTACAATCCTTCCAGATGGGTGTCCTTGAGAAGTTGTTCACCTTCTGCCTCATTATTCATGAAAGATGGTGCAAGTAAACTCTACATGCAGATGCTGTGGGCAAGATGCATCCCACCCAGATTTGGACTGTATGCATGTGTAACCAAGCTGAAAGCCGCTTTTTGCAAGCCGCTAAAAGAAATGGGTGCTCCTGACAGTGAGAGTCCCACACCCTTTTAGATGTCTGCATAGAGACAAGATGACTTTTAAGGCAGTCAGGAGATCTAAACTGTTGGTATGTATAGTTGACCAAACCCACAAAAAATGTTCAGCTTAAGGTTAGTGTTGTTCCCTCTATCTGGGGCCTTCCAGGTATCAGTGATGACTATGATGGGATTCTGATTAGGATGTCCTAATTAGGAATTAGGGAGTTCTAATGAGGGATTAAGGAGCAATTAGGAAGTAGGGAAATGGACAGAACTGTTACATCTCAACACTTTGGCTCTTATACTTATCCATGACTTAAGATTGCTATTTATCCCTTAAGAGGATTTTAGCTTTATCTTTTCCCCAGGCTGAATATGTCTGAGCTGTGAAATAGGGGTGGGAAGATATAATTCAAAATGTGGCACAACTTCCATGCATATTGACATCCAGACTTCTGAAAATGAATTCAGGGCTGGAATCTGACCACTTATAAATATAATTTCTCAGGAATATTTCATAATATCTTTAAGATCAGTGAGATGTGGAAAGTGTATGGTAAGATATTAGCCTGGAGCTCTGGTTATCTCCTGAATCAGATAGAGAGCCTTTTTCTTTTTCACAACTTACTGAAATTAAGAGATAATGTCACTGTAATAGTGTTGTCAGAGGATATTGGTTTCCTGCAGCTACATATCTGCAAAGTATTTTTAGGAAAATGAAATATCAAGGAAAATGCAGATATTTATTATTTAGGCAAAATTAATCTGATTTTCTCATAATATTCTGTTACCATGATCTCAGAGAATAACTTGCTGATGTGCATCCACTCCTTTTGGCTCCTGCTTTCTGCAGCGGAAAACTGAGATATAATATTTGCTAAAACTCAGAGAGTAATGACTGGCAGCTCTGGTAATAATTACACACTAACATCATACACTCTTAAAATTTGATAACACTGTAAATCACAGTATAATTCAAATACATATAAAGGAACTCAGCAAATTTTCCAGACTTGTGACATCATTTAAGCCATGTATTGTTTAGCAGCTTTCTAACTCTCTTACTGTCAGAGATGATTCCTTTTTTTCACTAAACACTCCAAAAATACAGAGAGTTTGAGGTTTTTTTTGTTTGGTTGTTTTTTTTAGTTTCTGGGACAGTAAAGTATTGCTCCCAATAACACATTCTTGTATGTTGTCCGGAATACCCTCATACACAGTATTCCCCAATGGTAGCTAAATCACATTTGAAAGCTGATGACATCATTTTCTCAATAAGCCATCTAAATTTCCCCCTGTACAACTTTAACCTACTAATATTCCTCACACTCATATCTACACCAAATAATTCCTCAACTCGCAAATGCTCCCAGTAGTTGTCTGAAGCCTATTCTCATACTCTGTCCCTTCAGGTGGGAACCAGTCTTGTGCTTTAGCAGTTGTTGACACAATCTCTCCTTGCATTTCAGTCCTTCAGCCACTCACCATTTCTGTTTCTTCTGATTGGCTGATATGCTTTCTGATAAAACAGTATCCAAAAGCAATTCCTTGAAGATAAAACCCATGCAGCACCAGCATCCCAGTGTAAAGCTCACAGTCAGGGCTTGACTGAGATCTGTGCTAAATGATGACAGCTGCAGTCACCCACCAGAAACAACTGAAAATGGCCTGGCATGTTGTGTCCTCTGCCTCCTATTGGAAGAAAAGGTGGGGAGCAGGCACCAAACACCAGATTAGCCTTGCTATACAGAAGCCCTCCTTTACTGTGGGGTGCACTTCAGCCATTTTCAGCTGAGAAGAGCAAAGCAGGTAAAATGGGGCCAGTGCTGCATTGACTTTCATTCATTGTGACCCCTCATCTCATGGATAATCGTGAATCACAGGTTCACTTGGTTAGTAGTGATCCATTGTGGGCCACACCGCAACACTGCCCAAAATAGTGTCCTTAAAGAGCTCATATCCTGTTTGCTCACAAGTGCTCTTTCCACTTGCTGAACTTTGTGTCCTGGATCCCGCTGAAGTGTTGTTCTGTGATGCTCCTGGGGAAGAAGCTGCTTTCCTACTAGTTTTGGTGTTTCCAGATAAATCAAACACATACTGGGTGAGAACTGAATGGCACATTCACTGATTTCACTGCAACAAATACCAGTGCCCATCTGTCAACTGTAGGTCCATATTTCCTCTTCACACCTTGGGGTGTATTTTTAAAGTTACTACTGTATTACCCGCTTTGACCTACTCTTTTGCTGTCATATCTGTCTGCAGTATTCTCCCAAAACCTACAGTGTACCACTGCCCGTCATTCAAATCCTTCCCAAGACTGACTGCCGTCATGTTACATATATGAAAGGACTCCATAATAGATTTATCTGGGAAAGAAAATCATAGAACTATGAGGACAAAAAAAAAAAAAAAAAAAAGAGGCTTTTTTTCTTGATTTTTTTTTTTTTTGGCCTCCAATCAAAATCTCAGTAACACACTAGAAACAGAAATTGCCTAGGTTCTTAAACTGAAATATATTTCCAGTTATCCCTGGCTAGCTGCTTCTGTGGCAGGCTATTACAGGTCCAAGGACTCTGAAAACCCTGACAGCAGCTTTCTGAAAATGATATATTTGTGACAATTTCCCTGCTGCCTACCCCTGTAAAACTGGGAGTCTGAGCAGGTCTTAGCAGTACATAGTGGCAAAATGGACAAAAAAATTACAGCCTTGCAGTAGGGACAAAAAGGGAAAGAGTCCAAATCCATCTAAGTCCAGCCATTTTCAATTATGAGAAGGCTGCTAACAAATACTTAGTACAGAAGAGTTCACTGGACCCCACAGCACTCACACACAGCAGATCACAAAACACTGTGTCCTATGACTAATATAGATTTACAGCAAGCAACCACAATCCAGAACACTTGTATTATGCTATGCAAAGAACACAGGAGAGATTCAGGACATCAGCAATGTTCTGGACCAGCAATACCAGTGGATTTGGTAGGCAAATTGACAAGCTGAAGAGGATTACAGCTATAGAAAGGGCCAAAAACCTCCCACAAACGAACAAACAAACAAAACCAAAACACCCCGGTACTTCTTTCCTGATTTCTCCTATTCAGTGTGGTTTTGAAGATGCAGACAAGACCTCCTGCATGAGAGATGTTTTGCACTAAGACCAGCACATTGCTTTCAGTATCCTGCATTGAGATAACCCCAATTATTCAGAGAAAAGTCAAAATATCTCCTTGAAAATTACTTATACAGCAAGAAGAAAACAGAAAATCCTTCCTGCCCTCTGCACCTGATCAGTCAAAGCGTCGAAACATGGGAACAATAACAGTAAAATTACAGTGTAATGAACAGTTTAAAATTTCTAAGGATGCCACCGGGTAAGAGACTTGGGCAGGGGGACTCATCCCAGCTAACTTTAGATACCTACAGCTGGCTGCCTAGATTCCTTGTACAGCCACGGAGAGACACAGGCTCTTTCAGGGCCCAGCTCACCTGACCCATTTCAAACGCCTATCTCAGGATAAATGAATTAAATTTTACAAGTATCTATTTCTCCCTATTGACTACAGAGTCTAGGAAACTAGTTCACACATGGATGCCCGCATTGCAGACATCTATATTTGGATAGATGAGTTTCGCTGCCACAGACCTGTATCACAAGCTTCAGTCTCTACTGCCAGCAACATCCTTACACAGCCATGCACTCCTTTAAAACTTATCCAGCTTTCTCTTTCTACCAGCAGATCTGAGGGTTGCCAGGATCCCCACCTCCATAACAACCAATGCTTTTATCCTCCAGCAACCCAAACAGCCTGAAAACTTGAGCTTCTGCAGTTGCCTATCAGCTGCCTGGGAAGCTGAAATGGTTCCAGGTGCTCCCACAGGCACTGGCTCAAGCTCTGAGGCATCTCACTCAGGAACATGCCACACCCCCGTGAGCTATTGAGCAGGAAAATCCTGGGAGAAGCTTATCAGAATTCCTTATATTCATAGTTTTCATTTTCAGTGAATTTTCTACTGCTGATGAAAATTTCCTGTCCAGATCAGTCAATGGTTCATTTAACAAATAGCAGAGGCTAAATGACCTCGATACGTGGCTCCAATCAGTAATGCCATAACAACAGTAATGCTGTTGTTACCTTTGCTCTCTTTTCTCCTTCTACTGCCTTTTGCTTGTTCATGGCCTTCAATCCTGTAGTGGGAGATGCAAACCCCCTTTAATTCAGACCCCATTTCAACAGATGCTGGATACAAGTCTTAGGTATAAGCTCTATGCTTCACTAACAGCATCTATAGTTTGCACTGTACAGCTTGTTGCACTATTTGATCACTTCAGATAACATTCATTTTTGCTGTTTAGGAATGAAGTTTCTGGAAGATTGCCCAGTTCAGCCACTAATTCCATTATATCTGTTGGTGGGTGGAGTGATTGGCAGCTTAAAGGTAATGTGCCTTCTTTGTGCGAAAAATATTTTGTATGACTAGACTTTGACTTGCTAGTTAAGACATAATGATGGCTCCAGACAGCCATGCATGCAGTATTGAAGAGAGCTATCGGGACTGAATTGTGCTTTTTCCAGCACCCAAAGCACCCCTCAATCAAGTGAGATGCTAATGAGTTCAGCATTGTCCCACACATTGTGGTGTGACTTTCTCCTACATCACAGTATCTGTGCTATCATCCCTACTGAGGGAAATGACTACTTAACCATGGATGCCTGTGGTAAATGCAGTCCTCCAAGCATGCCAAACCTTTCGCCTTCATTTTCACACACAGACTGGACAAAAAGTTAAGTTACTCTCCTAGCTTTGGGAATACTATAAAGCTACAAGTGTTTGTACATAATCCTTCACAAGTTCAATTTACTCCCACTCTGACCTGGCCAGAAGTAATGACTGTGCAGCAGAGTAAATATATCCCTACATCACAGCAGGGCTTATCAATCTAGGAGCAGTAATTTCTAACCACAATTACCTGTCTTCTAGTGGGCTGTGCTCACTTATATCTTTGCTGAGCCAGAGCCTAGCTGCTTGACCAGTAGAGACACTCTCATATCCATGTTACACCCCGGTCACTATAAAGCTGTAACTCTGCATTGACTCTAGGGCAAAGGATCACCCTGTTCTGACAGTCACTTTGCAGACGGTGTTTACTGGCTGCTAGGAAGCATGAAGAGCCTTGTCACAACAAGCTGAAGAGCTACTTTAAGGCTTCTCAACTGGTTTTTGCTGTCCCATTGATGTTTGTACAAAAGGAAGGAAGAGGGGCAGAGCTGAAACAGAAGCTTTGAAACTGCAACGCTGGGGCATGAAAGGCTAAGAGCAGCAAGTGGTGCTGCTGGAGGACCATCTGTACTGGTAGCATTGGTTGTTCTGCAGAGCTGACCAGCAGCAACCTAGCACCCAGCCAACATTCCCAGGAGCCTGTCACCGGCAGAGCAGACAGGGTAGACCTGATGAGTTGTGGCCTAATGTTTCAGTACACACAGCCTGTCCCTTGTAAGGGAACCTATTAGTCTTTGGCTTGACAGCACTGCATCTTGCAGCCAGCAGACAGTGCAGACAAGAGCTATCTACATTTCCCTTTGATAACATTTCTAGCCTCTTTTCTATGTCAGGATTGAAAGAATGGGGAAAGAATATTCCTCTGCAGGTCTCTGCATTCCATGCACTCTTTCACAGTGGTAACCAAACCACAGTACCTCACCGGGATATGAATCATCCCCACAAGGACCTCTGGTCAGCAAATAAGTAAATGCAGAAACAAAGGAAGTGCTTAATCTTGTTACAAGGAATGTAACAAGTGACTTCTACTTACAAATGCTTAGTCCTTCGATCACACCAGTGGACTTATCTATATAATCAAGGTTCATTTAATAATGGTTTAGAAAAGATTACAGCAGAACTTAAAGGAAATTTTGATGCTAATGGATTGAACTCTCCACAAAAAACGTTGACTATTTCTTAGCTATTTCTTGTTTAAAGACAGTTTTTCTCACTCCAAGTAAGGTGGTAAATGGGCCAGTTAGTATTCATTATGTGAGAAATATCTCTAAAATTTTGGAGACGGTCAAATAAAGTGAAACAAAGAACTTTCTTTAACAGTACGCTGGGTGCACCGAACTCATGGCCTCATTCCAGCACACCTGACTGAGAGGGGACAAGCCTTTTTAAGGTCTCTTGATTTACATAACCACTCCCTCACACCTCCCACAACAGGCCTCGCTCTTTTCTTCCTTAAAAGGCAGTCTTTGCTTTCTGGTGCACTCCATTGGTTGTCCTCACTCACCTATCAGGTTGTTTCCCTGCCCCCGGCGTCATGGTCCCTTAGCAGCAAGCCCAAATTGGTCTTACTGCCTTACATGCTTTCCGATTTGCCTAACAGTGATCAAAACAACAAGAACAGCAAGCAAAGCAGCGGCCAGAACAATAGGAACAGTAAGGAAAGCAGTAAGCAGCAGTAAGTAACAGTGATCAGTACAACCAGAACAATAAGAACAGCAAACAAAGCAGTCAGTAACAGTGACCAGAACAACACACATCCCACCAGGCTCCTGACCACAAAATGGTTCTTCAATCTCTCCAAACAAAATGACCTCCAGGTATCTCAACATGAGGTAACCATGGAAATCCCTGCTTATAATAAAACCGTCTTATTAATTTCTCACAATTATGACTTCAAATAATGGCTTGAATTTTGCTTCAGTTGACAACAGGACTTCTTATTTTGCATTCTGGCAATAAATTTGGTCAGAACTTGATTGGCCTAACTCATGTGTCATCTCATAGCGCTTGGTCTGTAGCCGAATTCCTGCCTCAACCCTGCCCTCTGTTATGTCCGTTGGACTGCACCGAGTTCACTGAGCAACACAATCACTTGACCTCTGAAGGTTAAAAGGTCAGAGAATGGGTGTAGGATGAAGTCTGAATGAATGCTGTCGTGTGTTGGACATCATTTAATGGCAAGTCATTCTGGCCCAGACCTGTGCAGTTTTATAGGCTCCTCACCTATTTCTTTACCACCTCCAGTCTTTCAAAAGGCAATGGCAACCTACAACTGCTCACCGAGGCAACTGAACTGTTCTGTGGCATCCAGAGAGGCCTGTTGAATTCAGGTCATGCTGCTCCATAAGTGTATATTCAGCAGTTAGTAACAATGTGAGCAACTGACAGAAATTGCTTCAATCACAGCTTAGCAAGGCAATATCCATAAGAATTAAATGTGCTTTCCGTGAACTGGTTAGATGCAGCTGAGATCCATAAATCTACATGGGATGTTTCTCTGACTTCCTCAAAGTGAATACTCATCTGCCATTTAATCCCATTCCCATTGCTGAGCTTCGTGAAACTTGAGTACAGGCAGCTATCTATGTGCTGAGCTCATCTCAAAGCTAATGAGCTGCATGGGGCTTCAGGTTGACTCACAGGTCCCCCCATGCAGAAACCGTGGACCTACTGGCCAAGTAGGTTTATCCCTCATGTGTGTCATGAGCTAAATGTTCACCTGAGAGGAAGATGCTCTGCTGGTTTGAACAAGTCTATCAGTTTGAGGGCTCAGCTGGAAGTGAAACAACCAGTGGAAACACCTTTTTTTTTGCCTGTCTTGGTGCTGGGACTTTAATCTGTGTTTCTCACATGGTAGCAACATCTGGGCTAGAAAAACAGTCGGTTTTGTGACAAATATTTAATCATTTATAAATAATCAAACAGTTTTACAGGGAAGAGTAAGAGAAAACTCTTCCCAGGATGTCCTGGATTCTCTTGCTAAGCCTTGCCTCTTGAAAATGGGGCACATGGACTAAAATCTGAACGAGAACATATACCCAAACAGGTTTCTCTTGGCCAGGGTTCTGGAGAAGGGAGAGTGTAAAATGAGGGATGCTTTTCTCTTTCATTTCAATCAGAAAAATGAGCACAGATCATAATTCTGTAAAAGAGAGCATGGCTGAGAACCATGTTTGGACAGTACATTTCTCCCCATAACCACATCTTTTACCTCTAAATTTCATTCTTGGTTGGCCAAGGCAGCTTCCTGCTCAGCTAGTTTCTTGGAGTCCCTTTCCCAAAGACACAGCTCACTGCAAGGAGACTTGCACAGGAACCTGAGTACCTAAAAAGGGGAGTTGCAATTACAACAGCTAGTACCTTGAGGACTGGGCCAAGCATGTCAGGTATAGGAAATAACACAAGTTTCACAACATTTGGCCAAAATCCTTGTTGGCCTCTGTCTATACGTCTCCTATAAATCTACGGAAATTAAGAAGGTCATTGAGGGGACAGAAATATGAAAGCTTCTCTATACTGCAATCTACCGATGTTCTTCGTATTGCCAAGACTAAACTAGAAATTTAAGCATCACTGATGAGTCCTGCTGCATTTCTCTGTATACCAGACCTTCCTAACCACACGGCATTGTGGTATTCCACCTATTTCTCTGTTAGTTCTGACTGAAGGCAGAAATGGAGCAATATGAGAAAATGACACTTAATTGAAGAAAACTTGACAACAGTATCTGAAGCAATTTATTTGAGGTTTAGGTCACAGTCTAGATGCTTCATAATTTACCTATACAGACATGGAAAACAGAGTTGGGAGAGACAAATCCACCCACTACAAGGCAGGAACTACACTACTTAAGTAATTTAGCAGTTACTCTAATCTGTTCTCAAAAGTCTCCAGTGTGGGAGCTCCTGCCATCTCCCTACACAATCTGTTCTCATATGCCTTTCCATCCTTACCATCGGCAAGTTTTTTCCAATGTCTCACCTAAATCTCACTGGTGAATAAACTGTAGGGAAAAAATGCATTACTGTCCAGCAGGATCTGCCTCATTTGTGGCTCCTTAGCTTTCTCTTACATGATTTTCCCTCACCAAATTTTATTTGGCCCAAAGACTGGCAGTGGCCAGAAGGCATTCAGACTTTCTGCAGCCAATTTACCTATTGCCTTTTCTCCCCCAATGCCTCCAGGTGACTCTCCTGCTGTATGACTCAACCAGGATGAGGCAGCTGCTTTCCAAGTCTATTGTGATTGATGACGATGACGACGACGAATATCCCTGGAGGCAGAATGCTCACAAGTACTACATCCATCTAACCCTCAGCCTTTTCCTCTTTCTCTGGTTCATTCTTGGGAACTTCTGGGTTTTTTCTGTGTACCTGCCAAATTTCATCCCGCCTTTTCATCAGCCTCAGGATTACTGTGACAAAACCCTGTACATTTTTGCTGTTGGTGTTCTCATTATTAGCCATACTGTTCTGTTTCTCCTTATCTTTTGTAGCTGCTGCATATATTGTTTTTCCAGGCAAAGATTCTCTTCTGAGGAAGACTAAATGTCACATAAATAAAGCCCTAGATGTTTGGGCAAGAGTGTACAACAACGAATAGGCAATAATACACCCTTAGGTACATCTTTGTTGTACTATATGTATGTATGATAGCAGTCAAATGCAAGAGGAAAATGTAAAATATAGTGCCATCTGGAAATAGCTATGCTGGAATACAGCACAGTCTATGTAAAATTGCTGCTACAGATGCCAGGGTGCACTCTTGCTAACTTTTACATCCCTTTTTTAACTCTTGGATGTTCTATCTGGAGCAAGCTCCTGCAGATGGTGAACTCCTCTAAAAACCAGGTCTCCTTATGTTGTATATACAGCACAGTACAGCATAGTACATTTTTGCCTGTAAAAGTAGCCATATTGTCCTCTTCATTGGAATCTGAGCATCTCCATAACCTTGCTGAGATTTGTTCTGTCCCTGCATTACATAGAGATGAGGGAGTGAGACAAGGAGACAAAGGGCTGTATTCAGGCCACTTTGCATGGTTCATGGACTTTGACAGTAAGTTAGCTGCTTGCTAGAGAGCAATTCAGGTCACAGTCAGACCAGCCAGGAAGTAGCCATGATAGCAGTACAAACATGTATAAAAGGCAGCCTGAATATGGCCCTCAGGTCTCTTCTAAACTTGGCCTAGAAAGCATCTATATCTAACTTGTGGCTAAAACAGGCAGTATGAATATATCCATATACATCCAATACATCCAAACTGAGCCAAGGCTGCTTTGGTAGAATATGGTACTGAGCTACTGAATGTCAGATTGGTGCTTCAACCAGGGCTCAGCATTTCCCAGTCTGGGGAGACTCTTCCTCCTACTTTTTCTATAGCAGTAATTTGTCAGTACCACACTAACACAAAGATGACTGTCACACCATTGTGATCAAGTCCATAGAAAAACTCATGATGTTATGTTGGTATTTTAAATATTAAAAAAACCCAGTAAGACATTGGCAGGGATGTGTTCACTACAGCAGTTCTCTGGTTGTGGCAGGAGCATACATTTGATTTGTTCACCTTGGTGCTGTACATGTGGAAATCTATACTTCAGTGGACAGATGTAACGCAAGCAGCTTTTAAGTCAACAGCAGCGTCAGCTTTAAAAGTACCAGCATGCACAAACACAACTGCTTTGTGTCTGTGGACGCAATGGAACAAGCCCAGAACTGGTTCTGGTAGACTGTTTTTTCATGTGTTGATGAATGCAGTGTAAAAGTGCTCTTTCTGCTTTTGCTTTTACGCATTTCTGTTAATATGGTCAAAATGGAATGGTTCCCCTCTAGAAGAGCACAAGGGTGGCCCCAGGCACAGGAAGTGGATGTGCGTTTTGTGTATTTTTTCTGTTAAAACATAGCTGAAGCCTATGTTTTAGAGAAACCTAAAAGGGATATACAATGCCTGTGGAAGGGTGAGATCTGTAAAAGAGCTCAACAATATGCCACAGGTGAATAGGGTCTGCTCAACCATCCCTCCTGGGACTGAGGCTGAACACAGTGGGAACTACCTGTCTTCAACCATGAACATTTATCTCACGGGTTGTTGTATAGGTAACTAGGGGTATATTTGGTCCCTAAGGATTTTAATTCAGGCCCTGGCTTTAAGAAAGGTTTATTTCCAGAAAACTAATCTTAGAAATAAGGTAGAATAAAGGGTGAAACAATCTGACACGAGGGCAGCATCAGTGTAACATTCCTCTGCTCTGCTTCCCCCTCAGGAGAAGTCACAGTCAGGCTGCCCCTGTTCTGAAACCAATGGAATAGGAATTACTAACACTGCTGGCTGACCTAGGCCATGCACAGTTGTATGTAGGGAGATAAGACCAATGGAAAACTTTCCTTTTATTTGTGAGCCTCAGATTGGATCTGCGAGAAATCACTGGCTCTGTTTCCCAAAGAGCTGCTCCACTACATGCTCTCCACTGCCTCTCTAGTGGTACCTTACTTTTCTAAAACATAACTGCTGCCAGTGGTGAAATGCAAGAACTCTTTTCCACCCCAAAAACTTCACTGGCTCAGCACTGAGCTCCTGGATTTCAGTCTTCAGTTCTGAACTGATCTAAGGGATTTTACCTTCAGTAGAGAGCATCTTTCATTCATTAAGATACCAAAGTGATTAAGAGATTGCCTATCAGCAGGTATAACTCCATCCATCACTCAAACGCAGCAAAGCAGCTGTTCATCATTACACAAAAATTTTATCCAGAAGCTTGGAACAGGCATAAAACTAGAAAATTATACTCAGTTGATAATGCAAAAGAAATTTAAAAAGAAAGTAACTCCACCCACAGGACTCCAGTACATACTTCCTTGTTCTTGCAAAATGCTGCTAGAATTATTCTTAATTACAAGGAATTAAAAGCTAATACTCTTGATTTAAGTCTGAATTGATTCCTGTGTCACTGTTCATCTAGTGATCCCACAGAAAATGATGATGTGCTCCTAGTTGAGCAAATATGAGATCATTTTAGTTCAGCTCTGAGAAGAAGAGACATAAGCTAAACCACATTCCCTTGTGTTTGCTGTTTGCCTGTGTGAGCATAGTTACAGCAGCTCAGCACATGTGCAATGATTTACCAAACTTCAGCCACACAATCATAAGGCTGAGGCCTATGTTTAATTCATGGGAGGCTAAGACTGACTGATTCTCTACAGTCTGACATGGAGGATTAATTCTATAGATAAGAGAACCCAGTGCATCCATTGACATCTAGGAAAAGTGGTGCCAAATCCCAGTGCTAGTGTTCAGTACCTGGTCAGTACAAATGCAAAATTATAGAGGAGGCAAAAGGTATTCGTGAAATACTTTGAAGTTATACAAAGTAAAAAAAGAACTTAGCTAGGACCAAGACAGAAAAAATCTGCATTGATATTTACCTTTACCTTGTGTACATCAATAAGCTATGGCACATGCAAGTGTGAACATCAACACCTCCAGAACTGCTGGAGCCATCAGTTCTGTACCCAGGGGATATAAGCATGCCTTCTGCACTTTCATTGTTAAGGCCTCCTTCAGCAGATTGGAATCATGCAGATGTGGAGCAGGGACACCTGGTTTTGGGCATGTCATTACATACAACTGAGTTACACTGACTTACTAAGTTAGCACTCCTGACACACCATTGGCAGCATAGTTTCTCTTGAGTCGCCACAACGGCAACCTAAACCTATTAGTTTAGCTGGAGGCACTTGATCTCACTTTGGGGTAAGCCAGGAACATGTGCATGGGCCACAGCACCTTAACTTGCAAGCACCAGCTTTTTAAATTGCTACAAACTGATGGTGTTACAGACATATGCTCAGTCCCTGGAGAAGTAGGCAAGTGTGGGGGAATTAAGTCATTACAGCCCAAAGGTCAAGTGGCTGAAAATACAGTCTACACCTTAAAATATATAGTATTTTGCCACTAGACTAAAATGACAAACTGAAAACATTTTTTTTTCACAGTAATATAAATTTCTTAGGAAAATTGAACAAAATTATTATGAACTCAAACCAGCTGTAACTGTTTCAGTTAAATCATCTCCCCTTCTTGAGAAAGCAAGGTCTATTTCCAGCATTTAAAGGAAAAAATGTACATTATTTCAACAAATTAGATACCCTGCTCACCACTAGTTGTGAGTACTACAGAAATCTAATAATATAAAGATATAAAGGCAATTCTGTATGCACACACTGACTCTGTACATATCATAAATGCAATCATAGTACTCATGAAATAAGTTGCACTTATTACAGTTTATTGCCCACGGTATATTTGTTCTCCCACTACTCCACCTTCTTTAGCAATGAGCATAATATTCCAAAGCTCCAAGAGAGCAGCTTCCCACAGCTATTTTAGAAGCTGCAGACAGACAGGCAATGTTTTGTTCCTTCATTCCAAATGTTGAACACAGATGGCTTCTACCTGCTGACCCAAAGAAGAGAGAAAAGAAGAGCATCAGACATATCAAGACCTCATCTCTTCAGGAGTGGAAATAGGAATGTTGTGCTGTCAGAGAAGATGATATCTCTCACACAGCACTTGCTGTGAGCTTCATGAGATCCCAAGACATCAGACTTTAAAACTACAAGGTGACTGCGCAGAAAAAAAATAAAGAAGCAGAAGCTATTCTGAGTTGTGCCAAGAGCTGTTTTGAATGTCTCAGATCCTAAAATGTGAAGAGTTGGTGTAAAAGACCCTAAATGTTTTGACTTTAGAGGCAAAGGGCTACGAAGGTTAAAACGGTGATAACTAGTATATATTGTACAACATTCTAAACCAGATCAGTTTCTATAAGTTATCTTGAATCTTATCTCTGAGTATTCACCTTCTCCATATTTTAGTTGATAGAGATCTTGCATCACAATGGGGAGCCATGAATGTTGTATATATAATATAGAAAGGATTGCTATATCAGGACTGCAATTTTAAACTGTTGCTTCTTGGCGTAAGTTTCTTCGGGTTCCTGTTTACTACTGGAGTAGATGAAAGTCCCACAGGTGTTAGCCATGGGAGGAAACAGAAGACATTTTTAGAAAGTACAATATTGAGGGAAAATAAAAAAGGCTGACAAGTGCCATCTAATATTGCATAGTACAAGACAACAAAGTAGAAGGAAACTGCTAAAAAGAACAATGTCATATTGCAAGGTTTCTGAACAAATTGTATGAAACGCAGAAATCACGTATATGTGTTTGTAATACTGAATTTCTACCAAATGTCTTATTTGAATAAAAATAAGTGTAAGTGCATGAGCCTATGTGACTGCAGTCTAAAAATTAAGGTACTTTACATTTACCAGTCATGCTAATTATAATCAACCCTGCTGCAATTTCACTGAGATGAATTTCACTATATCAGAGACTGATTTCGCCCACAGATTTGAATCTAAGCCATAGTGACTCTTCTGTACGATTATTAGCACTCAAGCAAAGGAAGAACCTGTGATACCTTTCCACATCCTGCAGTACAGCAGCTCAAATGTGAGAGGGCCTCTGAGATGCAAACTGTGGGTATGTAGGCCAACATACATGAAAGTTTTCTTTTAACAAGGTCCTCTTGATATCCAGATGAGTTAGGTAACTGCATATTGAAGGGAGTACAAGAAAGATGAAGAGGGACTTTTTACAAGAGCATGTAGTGACAGGACAAGGGGGAATGGACTTACACTGAAAGAGAGTAGGTTTAGATTAGCTATTAGGAAGAAATTCTTTACTGTGAGGGTGGTGAGGCACAGAACAGGTTGCCCAGAGAAGTTGTGGATGCCCCCATCCCTGGAAATGTTTAAGGACAAATTGGATGGAGCTCTGAGCAACCTGGTCTAATGAAAGGTGACCCTGTCCACGACAAGGGGGTTGGAACTATATTATCTCTAAGGTTCCTTCCAACCCAGGGCATTCTACAATTCTATGATATCCTGTGGATTTGATTCTCAGTCCTTTGGAAAAAAAACTCAAACAAACCTTTCAGTACCAATATAAAATGAATACACAGGGTGCAAACAGTGGAGGAAAAAAACCCACTATGCACACTTATTCACAAGTTGTTGTAGAAAATACCTTTTTATTATCATTGCTTACTTTTGCTTTTTGTATCACTATTCTACTTCTGCATGGATTTCACAATAGTAGTTCATCAATATAATTTATCAGAATATATCAGAAAAAGAGTTGCTTCAGTATTTTTACTGGAATTAAACAAAAAAAATAAAAATTGTCCTGAACAACAGGTGAAATAAGACTTTTACTAAACAAGTGTGGTGCTTTTTTACATGGGAGGGTTTAGCTCCACAGCTTTGCATGGGTAAGTTTCACACATCATTGTGGGTTCTCTTATAACAGTATGTGGACTGCTTGGAGACACAAAACTTCAGTCTATTCCTTTTGTATTTGAACATAACATACAACAACCATGTCAGCCGAGGTGTGATTGTTGCCCTGCTTTTCAATACTTCTCGGAGGATACATACTATCAGATAACATCTGCAATTTGGTAACAGTTGCTATAGAATAATCAATGCTAATAAGCAGCAAGATTTGCAGAAGAATAAGAAATAACAGAATGGAGTGTAGCAGAAGTCACCTGAGTCAATAAGCCCATGAACATTCCTGTCCAACAGTTGGTAGTAAGAGCAGTAAGTTCTAGTAGAAGAGCAGTAAGGAAAAAACAGGTAGCTGAAGAAAATCACTTTCACAGCCTAGCAACAAACACATGCATTCAAGTATGTTGCCTACTGTAACGGCAAAGAATTTTTCAGTCATGGGAATAATAAAATTATATTTTACTGACTAAAAAAATTATTTTCTACGATGCATTTCAACTATAAAGCTCGTATTATTTTTAGAAAAATTACATATTTAAGCACGCATAAACTATTTGATACATTGGAGATTAATTAGGTTGGCAGCAGGTTTAGCTGTTTTTCCCAGCCAACTCTTTTTCACTTTGGGAGGATACTCAGTAGCCCTTCTTGCCAGGACATTTCTGACCCCGGGAAGCCCTACAGGCTCTCAGAGACCAGGGCATTAAGCAAACCTAGATTTATGATAAGACACAGTATGAGATTCCTTTTACTGGCCCCTGAGCTAAAAGGAGTGATTATGCTGATGACATACTGCCACATTTGTTTCTCGGTAACAAAAGGCTATTTGGTCTGGGGAAAGCCCAGCTCTTCACTGGAAACAACACTTGATGACAGCAGCTGGCAATCTTGGTGATGACTGGGGTACATAACAAAGCAAGCACCCTACTGTACACAAAAACACCGCACGGGCCAGAACTTAACCCCTCCCTGCGTTCGGGACGAGCAGCTTTTGCTTCTCTCATCCTGCTACTACCATAAGCACTTCAGACATGCCCCTGAGACCTCAGGGCATGAGTGTTCCTCTTCAAGCACTCACCAAACTCTGCTTCATCCAAGTAACGGGATAAGTATAGCCTCCCTGTCCACAAATTGCTAACTGCTCTTAGTTGCTGGTACACTGACTGGGGCAGTGCTAGTTTCTAAAGCAGGAGTTTTCAAGTGTTCTGCCTCCAGAGCTGAGGCCAGCATGGCAAAAGCACGGTTGGGAGTGGCTCCCACAGCAACAGTGGCTTGCACACAGTTGCCACTTCTTTGGAAACCTGGCCCCAATTCTAGATTCTGAGCTTTTCTGCAAATCTGGGCCTTAAAGCCTGTGCCTGTTCCCACTGCAGTCAGTGGCGACCAAATCAGTTCTGATTGATTTAATGGGGGCAGGCACAGAGACTTAATTAGAAAATTAGTAGCTGCAAGGAAAGGAGAGAATGTACAACAGCCTGCCAGATCTCTGGCATGAAGCAAGCAAAGGAGCCAGTTGTTCTTCAGACTGAGATTTTAGCCTCTCAACAAAAACCCTCAAAAAAAAAAAAAAAAGGGAGGATAATAAAAGAGATTGGCTAAATGGCCTTGAAGCTGCTTTAAACATCTTGTATAATATATAATTGTTTTTCAGCTCTCAAGTACTCTGTCTACCTTTTAGATCTGTTCTCTGGGAAGAAAATATGAAACATTCTGAAACATACAGCCCTTGAAAGCAATCGGCATTTTCAACTTTTCTTTTGTGTTGGAGATAATTAACACTTTGCTTAAAACTCCTTGCTCTTTGACAGGTACAAAGATGAATCAAATCCAAAGTGTATTTTTTATATTAGTCCAGCTGGATGCCAGAGAGCTATTTTTCACCAGCTCTTGTTTTAAGAAAATACTGAGATTCTCAATTCATTACTGCATGAAAAGTCCTCACATCTGGAAGCTCACAGCCACAATACTCCAGAATTTTTGCTTTGAGGATTACCTGAATTCATGCAGGGCCTGCATAACAGGCTTGGGGGCTGTTTCTGCACTGGTAAATGCATCTAACAGAATGCAGGATCACCAGTGCCAAGCTGTGCAGTGTGAATCCTGGTGCAGCCTCATCCATAGATCTTGGGAACAAATTATTGTTGAGCAAACTATTATCCTGATGATATCTGAGCTTGTTTTAGACAGAAGTATTTGCTTAATAGCTATTGGGAGCCTCGGCATCAACAATAATTTGCCTACTATGGGCAATAAGAGGATCGGGACCTGGGAAGTATTTGATAGTGCAGATATACCTGAAGTGTTGCAGTCCTTAAGGGAAGGAGTTAACTTAGTATGTTTTATCAAGGCTAAGCGCTGCATTGTGTTTATTATACAGGGTGAAGCCATTTTGTTCTTTGCTCAAATGAGGGAAATGTCAGGAGCTCCAGAGACTCATGGCTCTCTTGATTCTCCCACTTCTAGTGGGAGAGCCAGATTACACATATATATCAGTAGCTGGCTGTAACAGCTATCTGAGATGTTGTCTGCCAATCTATGAGAAAAATTCTTTGTTTAAAAAAATCCCTCATGTTCAGAGCAGTGTCCTATCAGAAGTTATTGCTAAGCTAGTAGCACTCAAGAAACCAAAAGATGTAACTTTCTCACTTTTCAAAGCTCCAAGATGTATTCTAATTCAGCTAACTAGATGCATCAACTTAGAATTAAGTGCCAAAAGCAACACATGCAGCCAAACTTTTGATGTGGGCAGAAATTTCCCTGTGAGAATACTGTGATGCAGACCCTTCATTAGCACCATTAGCACCACCCAACTCTTGGCAAAGGTACATCTTGCCTTTCTCCTGCACATGACCCCATATTGCCTCATCATCATGATAAATGAGTTAGGAGAGAGCACTTACAGGATCTGTACAGTCTCCCTCTGGAACAACAATACAAAAGCACAACACCACAGGGGGTGAAGTGAGGTAGCAGACACATCTAGGTGTTAGGACAGCGTGCAACAGGTCCCTTCTGATGTGAAAGCTGGAAAATCTTGGAGGTCTTTTCCAACCTTAATGATGGATTCTATGAAGCTGTTCAGATAGATAGAGTGTTGTGTCAGTTCCTTTCTGGGTGTAAGCTTAGGCCCTCAGTAAAGAAAAAGCAAGTGTTTCTAAGCAGAAATCTCTAAATTGAATGTGCTCAGGGATTGTTGCATGCTGGCAAGGGCATAGTTTCTGAGCATTTACAAAATCTCCTTAAAATGGCATTTGTCAGAAGGGCATGGTTAGCATTACAGTATTTATAGAATATCCTCTGAGAAAATTCTGTGTGTACCAGGATGACTCCGGTACTCAACTCTACATTAAAACATCTTCTCTAATGTTAATACAAGAAATATGCTGTAATTGCCCATTACTACTTAGCCCCAAAATATTATGAGCTGCTCCCATTGTCTGGCTGCCATAATCTATTTTTTGACTCATGGACAGCTTCTGTCATGCATACTCACATTAGTTAGTACCTCAGGGCTGCATCATCCAGCATCTTGCTGATCACAGTCCAAATGGTTTAGCGTGCAAGGAATTGGCTGTATCTGCATACACTTCATTTACTTTCAGAGATCAGCAGACTGCGGGGATGCACTCCTTAATTTATGAGAATATAGGCTGAGACTACAAACAACACATCAGAGTCATCATCCCATTCTGCTTGTACTAGCCACAGTCTCAGTACTTAAGAAATAAATACAGAAACACAGAAATGACAAGGGAATAAAACACAACCTGGTTTATTGCATTTATTCACAGGAGCTTCCATTGTTTTGTTTGGGCTTTGCTAATGTTTTTCAAAATGAAACCATATTTCCTGTAAAGAATGCAGCTAATTCTGTGGCATAAGCAGCTGTGGAACATTATTGTTCTCTTAACAGCACACTGAGATGCAGAGAGGGTTATGAAGCCCAAGGTAAGGCAGTCTCTAACTAGCATGAAAATGTGGAGCAGCACTGCAGTTTTCTGCCCGGATATTCATAACAGCAGGCATGCCCACATAATTCTCTGGATTTCCCCTGCTGAGCCAGGGTTTGAGGAAAGTAACCATGCAGACTTCTCTGGGCTGTGAGGGAAAGGGAGAAGCTGAAGGGCTTCCTGGGCATGGGACAGAAAGAAGGAAGAGGGGACATTACCTCAGCCTGCATGCAGGACTTGCACAAGCCTAACATCTGCTCTGTTCACAGCGAGTGTGATTATCAGACATCATCACAGCAGTTTAGGCTGTACAGTTTTGGTTGCCAATTGCATGTTGTCGGTGATGATCACAAAACTATTTCCATATACTCACAGACATCGCAGCACATGTCCATAGTTTAGGCTGCCACTCAATTTCCGCTATATGAAATAACGTTCTGCCACTCACACTACTGCCAAGCTGTTCCTTTCTGCGCCCAAAGTCTCCATTTCAAGCAACAGAATCAGGATGAATTGTTTAGGAATACTTTAGTCACAAACTCCTAGGCATTTCCAAAAACAAGATCAGTTAAAACTGACTCAGGCTATTGGTTTTTTAATAGAGTCTTTCAGCTGTTTTAATAAGAACAAGCATTTTTAGATTTCATGCAAAAGCACAACATGTAGCTGGATGGTCTCTGCATGGAAGAAAACATCACTGTGTCTCTTTGCCCTCTGAAAACTCTTACTTCACACACAATACACAGTACAAGCGGACAGTGAGGAGTTCAGCGAGTTCAAAAGTGTAACTTGATAGTGGGAAGTGCCTTTTGTATGAGCCTAATATTCACACAATGTGCTGAGAAAGTGGAAGACTTTAGTATGAGGCCTTTGCCAGAGTGAAGATTTAGAAAAAGAAGTATCAGACTATCATACAGGATCAAAAAAGAATATTCCCATTTCTCCCCTATCTTTGCTATTGAAACCAGGCAACTTAAGCTCTTGAAAACTTAGATAGGGTTCTCTGCATATGACCTCTCCACACCACGTAAAATACATGAATTTATCTAACTTGCATACTGAACTTTCTAAGTGCGTAGTCCTTTCATGTACTTAAAAGTATAATTATACCTATAATGACAATTTCCTTATGGCTAACATGGGCTGTCCAGATGTACAACTCCAAGTGATTCTCTTGGGCTTCATAGCTCCAAAGCACATACCAGAGGAACTGAAAACACATTTTGAGTTTCACTTCCCCTACTGCAACAGCCATACGTGTACCCTTTCCTTACTAGTATACTTTGCTCCATTAGTAGGAGCTGGATATTTAATGGATTTGTTATGCAAAACGCTCCTTGGTGTAGCACAACACGGTTATGTTTCTGTGAGAGTATCCCTTTGACATTTCCAGGGCAGGGGGTGCAGGCATAGATCCTGGAACTCTGCTCCCCATTCCCAAAACACAACACCCCGTTTGCAGTCCTGGATCAGCTGGCAGCAGCATCTGTCCCGACCAGGTGCCATGGGAAACTCTCCATCCTTCCTCTGCCACCACCATCACCAGGCACAGCCATCTGCGGCGCGGCAGGGGCTCGCTGCGGCTGTTCTTGATGGCTAAAGAAAAGGAAAAAACAGAAAAGCAGAAAAAACTCACAAACTGCTGCTGAGGGGGAACGTGGCACAGCTCCCCCCGACTGACAAACTTGTTGCCCGCCCGCCCTCGCACCCTCCATCAGTGCTGCCGGTCCGTGGCGGCGGGGACGGCCGGGCGGTGCCCCCCCCCAGCCCTTACCTAACGCGGGCAGGGCTGACCTTATGTAAGGGCAGAGGCGGGGCCGGCACCGCTGTGGTGGAGGCAGCAGCGCCATGTCCTGGTACCGCAACACCGTGTGGTTCGTGAAGGGGCTGCGGGAATACACGAGGTACGGGCGGCGGCCCCCGCGGGCGGGGAGCGCGGCGTGGGGCGGGCGCAGCTCCCGGACCGGGCCGGGCCGGGCCGGGCCGGGGCGTTCCTGCCTGCCCGCGGGAGTTCAACCAGCTCGAGTTTATTTTGTATTTTCAATCGACCGCTCCCCACCCCGCCAAGCCAAGCAGATTCCCGCCCCTCTCTGTGAGAGCTGCACGGCCCGCCCCGCCCCGCGGCTGCAGGGGGATCCCTTCCCCGCTGCCCAAGGCCGGGCTTGGGTGGTTGTGGCGGGCGAACGCCACGAGGAGCTGCTGTCGTGGACGGGGTTGTAAAGCACTGGCACAGGCTGTCCAGGGAGGTGGTGGAGGCACCGCCCCTGGAAGTGTTCAAAGATCATGTGGCTACGGCACTTGAGGACATGGGTTGGAGGTGAACGGGGTGGTGGTGCTGGAGTTGATGGTTGGACTTGATGATCTTAATGGTCTTTTCCAACCTTGATGATTCTGTGGTACATAGCTGGTTGCAGTGTCACTGGCACTGTTTGTGGCCTGTCCCACGAGTACAGAGAGTAACAGGGCAAGGGAGGGCATTCAGCTGAGCTGTGAGGGAAAAGTGCTTTTCAACTCTCCCCTATGTTGTTTTTTTTTTTTCAGAAGGGCTCTCTTCTAGTTTCTTACGGGTGTGTCTTGGTTTATTCAGGGGTGGCTACGAATCTGCTTCCAAGCACTTCAATCCAGCTGATATGGAGGTGGATGTGGCTGGGAGATCCTTCCTGGTCACCGGTGCAAACAGTGGCATTGGCAAGGCCACAGCCAAGGAGATAGCGAGGAGAGGTGAGCTGGAATGCCGTGGAGCTCTGAGGCGTTGATACAGATAACATGGAAGGAAGCAGGTTTAGCCTTCCAGCATAAACACACACAAATGCATGGGATGAGGGGTCATTTTACTGGGCTCTTAGTGTGGGTTACAGGTTTAAGTGCAATTGGTGCTGTGAAAACTGGCATAATGAAACCAAATAAGTGGAGAAGATCTGCAGTGTTTTTTAAGTGCATGTTTACCAAAACTATTTGTGTTATTGTGGCATCTAAGGATGTTGGTGATGGATCATGGTCTTTTTAAAGCTGATTCAGTACAAGTAGCCACCTGGCTGAATTTGAACTATTTTGAAGAACTTGTGAATTTATCATATTATGAAAGAAAACAATTGGCTTTGCAAAGCTGAGATGGGAGAGTATAGAAGAAGCAATGTAGTTGTGCTTGATCTTAATGATAATACCTTGGAGTTTGTGCCTTTTGGCTGATTACCTGTAATTATTTTTTTATCTGGCTCTCTGTACGCAAGGAGATGGTATGAACTGGACCTAACTGCTGTTAAAGGAAAAACGTAATCCCTTACAGAGCTGACAAAATAATTCCTGTTGTGCAAGAGTGATAGGAGTTTTGGCATGTAGAATAAAAAGGAGGAGCTTGTGCCTCTTTACTCTCTCCTTGCGTGCTTAGGTTTCATAACTATCTTAGGAAGGAAAGTGCGACTCAGTTAAATTAAACTAATTCAGAACTATTAGCATCAAAGAGTCTTTGGGTTAAAGATCTTCATCAGTACCAGCATGTGATTGATATCGAGTTCCCACTACTGATATTATACAGAATAGCTTTACGTAACTATTGCTTTGTCTGGTGACTGTTTTGCTCACAAATGGATATGCCTGCCAGGTTCTGCAAGCTGGAAGGCTGGCTGGGTCTGCATGGGATTTGCTCACCATGTTTAACAGAACAACCTTGGGCTCAGACTGTGTGTCTGATGCGTTGTATGGGCAGTGCTGTTTCATATGAAATTAAAATACCTTCCTGATCCTGTTCTCAAACATGTCACTTTGAAACTCAATGTCAGCTGTTGCGGCCCTGGCTTCTAGTTGAATCTCTTAAAGTACACCACGACAAGATAATAAGGATTCAAACTCAGCAAAAGAATAATCAAGCTATGTTGGCTTTACTTTCAAGCACTCAGACCTTTCTAACTAATAATGATCTTGATGACAATTTCTGTAGTCTGAGTTCAGCTTTTCTCTGAATTGGTGTCTTATGGGTATGCAGATTTGGGCTTTCCTCTGTGTCTTGTGAACTGCACTTCCAGCTTGATACAGTCTTCTCCCAATTACTCTGACAATTCCCATGTGTTAAGTTCAAATAGTTTCATCTTTACTGTGGAAAATGTATTCAAATTCCTTTCCTAACCCATAGGTCACACCAAAACTTCCCCTGTGTCCTCAAAGGCAACAAAAAAGTTTATATTCAAAGTCCTTAAAAATGCATCTCTTTTTGTGGAATGTTTTTCTACTGTAGAATGTTCCTGATCAGCTTGAAGGCCAGCTGCTTCTTCCATGTGTTTAATTTGTACCTGCACACATTAGTTGTGCTGTCCTTTGTGTTTTGGGAAGAGCTTCTTAGACATCTGCAAATGCACATTCTTAACTGCCTTAAGGTCTGTAATTGGAGCCCTCTTTTGCAGTGAACTCTGCAGTCACTGTGAGAATGGCCAAAGAAATGAGCCTTGGACACTGCCCCTTCTGACTGGCTTTTCTCTCACTCATGAGATCTGTTTCCCTGCAGCAAAGACTGTCTTTCATTCTGATCTGTTCATATTCAATGCCTGTCTGTGCACAGTCCCTTCCATGGATGGTGTTTGTGTTACACAAAATGAAGATTAACTGTGTTAAACATCAGTTAGTGTAATTTGTATTGTTTTCCCAGATTCAGGAGTTTCCTATGGCTGCCTGTGATTGTGCACTTGGTAAAAGTAACCCAGACAGCTCGGGAAGTGCTGTGGAGGAATTAGATGCTGTTAGGAA
Source organism: Chiroxiphia lanceolata (assembly GCF_009829145.1). Taxonomy (NCBI): domain Eukaryota; kingdom Metazoa; phylum Chordata; class Aves; order Passeriformes; family Pipridae; genus Chiroxiphia; species Chiroxiphia lanceolata. The sequence continues at coordinate 56,298,145 of NC_045638.1, forward strand.
ACTTCAGAAGAACCTTGAGGCTTGTTTGCCCCATCAGCTGCATGCCAAGGATACTTGCTATTGTGGTGCTCACGGGAAAAACCTCTCTCGTAAACAGAAAATTTCGTTATCAGCCCCCAGACTGGGCTGTGCAGTGTGTGACTGCACTATCCCTAGGATAGTCTTGGTATTTTGCATTTGGGTTCTGGGCACTAGAAGAGTGACCTGGCACTGTTGTTACTATTGTGCATCCTTTGGGATTACGTTCCTTGAGCTTTCTAGTGGTGAACTGTTAGCAATCCCTAAGACACCTTTAAAAATAGGTAAAAGTAAAGAGTACAGGTATTCCTGTGACTGAGAGTAAAGCATGACTTGTAATGATCAGAGAATACAAGGCATAAAAATAAAAAGTATGCCTACTTTAGTCCTCTTTTTGAAGGCTTTCTTTAATGTGGCTAAGTGATGAGATCATGGGAAGTATCCAGGTCTCTGAGAAAATCCTTGCCCTGGGTGTTCCTTTCAATGAAAAGTTGGTTGGAAGAGACCTGTAGAGGTCACCTTGTCCAGCATCTCACTTGAAGCAACTGTTGGCAACACTACATCAAACCAGTCATTGTTTTGTCTCGCTACCTGAAACCTGCAAGGATGCAAGTTATGCATCCTCTTGGGACAGCCTGATCTCTTTAGAAGAAAACTAATGAAAATTATTTTCCTTAGTAGATGACCTGAGCCTCCTAAACTGCAATTTGAGGCCATGGTCCTTGTCATATCTCCACTGCTGAGAAAAATTCTTATATCTGGCATTTTTATTTCCTTTTCACAGAGCAATTCTAGTCACTTGTGTTGTTCAAGCCCTTTACTGAACTTTCTAAGGCGTGTATCAAAAGAAGCATTTATAATACAGATGCCTTAGCTTCAATCTCCAGTATGGCTCCGGTATTTCATCCACTAAATATGATGTACAGACCTGACAGAAAAAGGTTTGAGCAGACAGTACTTGGAGTGCAGTGGTCTTTTCCATACATGCAGCCTTGTGTGAGGACCCTATTACAGCATGATACTTTCTTCACCTTGCCTGCCTTCATAGGGACCAGAACAAAGCAGAAATATTTCATCTCTCTTCTTATATGCAAAATCTCCCCCAATTAAAGTGCTGATGTCTCCCCCAAATGCAGTTAGTAATTAATGATCAAATGTGTTTCTTGTCTCAATCCACCAGGTGGCACAGTTCATCTGGTTTGCCGAAATAAGGAACGGGCTGAGGTTGCCCAAGAAGAAATAGTGACAGAAACGGGCAATCAGGTGAGTTACCTTTCAGTCTCTTGTTTTACTCTTAGAAAAATTGTTAGTATTAAAGACCTTGGAGGCCTTGAGATACTGTTTTGACGTTTTACTCTTGTGTTTTTAATAGTGTTTTCATACGGATGTGGAAACATCTTGTAGTTTATCATTCATATGATTTGAAGTGATTTCATTTCATTAGATTATGTTGTCTGTGATAAGTAACATCATTTAGCAGCATGCTGTTTTATTTAATGTTTGTTGTTGATATGTTTTGTGGTGTCCTACTTACTATTCCTAACTACATGGCTGAGGCTTTTAAAAGTTAATGTATTGCAACACTTGCAGCAACGTTTATGAGTCTACTGCATTGGAGCTGAAGGTTTTATGTGTCTGAATAACATGCCCTTGGTTTGCTAAGGTTGGCTGCTCTGTTAAGTCCTGTGTGTGGTCCTAGTTCCATGCTCTACATGCCTTTCCATCTCATTTTCTTATAATACCTCTTCCTTACCTCCTTCCTTTTGTTACATATTCTTTTTTTCTGTATGCATCATTCTGCAGTACACCCCTGTAGCTGTCACTGTTGTTTTGGCTAATTATTCAGGAGAGTGTGATTATGGAGAGGCGCACAGGTCATTAGCTTTTGGGTTTGGCTGGGATAGAGTTAATTGTCTTTATAGCAGCTCCTGTGGTGCTCTGTTTTCGATTTGTGACCAAACCAGTGTTGACAACCCATGTTTTAGTTATTGCTGAGAGCTCACACAGCATCAAAGCCTTTTCTGGTTCTCACACTGCTCCACCATGAGCAGGCTGAGGGTGCGTGAGAAGATGGGAGGAGGATCACTTGGACAGCTGACTCCAACTGACCAAAGGGATCATCAGTAGAAGCTGGGGGGAAGAAGGAGTAAAGGGGGACATTCACAGTTATGGTGTTTCCCAAATCACTGATGCATGGGAAGAAGTCCTGCTTTCCTGAGGATTGCTAAATGCCTGCCTGACAGTGGGGAGTAGTGAATGAATTCCTTATTTTGCATTGTTTACACACAAAATTCTGCTTCACTTATTAATCTGTCTTTATCTCAGCCCACAAGTTTTATCTATTTTGCCTTTATGATTGTCTACCCCTTTCCACTGGGAGAGGAGTGAGCGAGTAAGTGGTGGTATGGGGCTGAACTACCTACCAGGGTTAATCCACAGCACTTGGATGGAGACTATCTTCATTTAAAATAATGACTTGGCTCTTGTACACAGGATTTTGATTCCAGTAATAGTTTTTAATATGGATCAAAAATTCTGAAGACATTTTATGGCTAGAGATGTCTTATTGACTAAATTTCTGCTTTTAGGTTTCAGCTCCCTAGTGTGACACAAGCAGCATTACACTTCAGTTCCTTAATGGAGGTAAATTAGATCAGTTGTTATGTAGAAATAAATACTTCCCAGCTGTCTATAGCTGTGTAATCCCATGGCTATAGTAAGACTGGTGATTATCTGTACTACCTCCCTTGCTAACTGCAGTCAGACAGTCTGGGAAAAGAGGTGAGTTTGACCTCTGAAGGTTCCTTCATGTTCTGTTTTCTGTCATCTGGTGAAACAAAACTTGAGGCAAATAATGTTCTTCCCTTAAAGATAGATGAATTACTGCATTCCCACTCTTTGATAGGCTGCAAACCTGTAGTTTCTGTAGTCATGAAAGGGTACAAGGGCACTGCAGGACTTGTTTGTGACCCTGGGGAGGGGGCACTTGTATAGAGAACAGCTTTCGGTGAAGTGTTAGATGAGCTGTACAAGAGGCCCTGTGGGACACGTTGCAGTGGGAAGAGCATTTTAATAAGAAGTCCCCAAGAACATCCTTCTTTATAAGTACTCATTCAGAAGCAATCCACTGAGATAATATAATGCTTTATCTCCAACTTGACAAGCTGTATCCAGACTGAACTTGCTTTTCCTGATAGTTTGGATGGAGATCCTGTTATAGTATATAACAAAGCTTCATTTATAATGAAGTGTATAACCAAAGATTTTTTCCATTTTCTACAACACATGCCTGAGTTCAATGCTGAAATGGAGTTACTTGGCAGGCACCTGCACCTAGACCTGGGAACTGGAAAGTTCTCCTAATCTGTTAAAGTAGATCCAGTCACGAAGATTAGGTTTCACTTTGAAAATGGCTTTTCTACCACTGAGGACTTTTATAGGGAACAGGCATGTGTGTCCTTTTCCTGAGTCACTGTGACTCAGTCTTCAGGAGATAAGTGTTGAATTAGATCTTTTTGAATCTCTGAAATCCCTTGTAATATTGAACATCTGCCTAAAAAACCTTAGCTGTTCTCTACCAGTTGATAACAGTAGTAGCTTTAAAAGTAGAAAACTTTTAGAGAGGTATCCAGCTCGAAACAGTAGAGCAGTGTCAAGTTTGTGGTCCAGAATGATTCACAGAATGAGTAAGGTTGGAAGGGACCACAGTGAGTCATCTGGTCCAATCTCCCTCATCAAGCAAGGTCATCCTAGAGTACCTTATTACAAGGAGAAAATTCTGACCCTAATTCAGCTAAAGAGCTGAAATCCAATGGCTAGAGAGAGTCATGTGCTTTTTATCTTCAGGAAAGCAGAATTATAGGCAGGGAATAATGCCATATAATTTTTTCAGCTTCTTATCTCATTTGCTTGTATAATGAGTATTTAAAGAAACAGCTTGGAAAGAGAGGAGGCCCTTTAATGATTATTTGTTGTTTTGCATGAGAACACATCCTCTGCATAATTATTTTAAAACAGCCTTTTCCTGGGATACGTCATAAGACTATCTGTGGTGTGTCTTTGAGACTAGGAGAAGAGTAGGAGTTGACATGCCTTTGTATGCAGATAAATGCCACTGTGCTTGTACTATGTAGAACACAACTCTGTAAAAAGGAAAATGAATTGCCTGTAACAAACAGCAAAAGGTTTTTGGTGTTTTTGAGGCAGGCATTATTTGTAGCTTTAGTGGTTTAGAAGATTATAACTTTGCTCTATGTCAATATGTCAATCTTTTTTTTTTTTTTTTTTTTTTTTAAATTCTATTGCATATTGCATCCCCATTCCTGGCCTTAGTATTGCAAAACTTGCAAGAGTGTTGTGACATGGGATGACTAACAAGAACTTAGCATTTAATGCAGCAGTTAGCATGGAAGGGGGTACAAAAGGCACCTGATACTCTGAGACAGCTGGAGTGGGTGCAGTGGTGCACCTGAAAGCATGCTCTCCCACTCTGGTTGGAGCAGATGTGCCTGGCACATGGGAGACCGGCCCAGACAGAGCTCCAGAGGAATAATCTGGCAGATGTTGGGCTGCAGGGAGTGACTGGTACTTTTCCCTGAGCCTGGGGCAGCGCATGATGGTGGCTTCATTTACTGGGCTCTGCTGTCATCAGGGTGCTGGGCTGCCAGGTGAAGCTACAGCAGGAGGTGAGCAGGCTGCATAGCCATAGGGAATAGAAAGAGGAGATTGGCAGGGTCTTTACAGAGAGCCAAAGAGCACATGGTATGGAAGGAAGGATGGCTAGAAGCTGTGCTTGAGTAAGCAGAGGGTAGAGACTCCTAAGATGAGGAGGAATGGAAGCTTGTGAGTGCTGGCAACAGAGGCAGGCTCGTTCTCTGCCTGCAGATGTGCATTTGTAAGATAGGTATAGTGCCATGGTAACAGATGAGGAAGAACAGGCTCTGTCAGGGGAGGTGTTAGAGACACATGATCCTGAACAGTTGTTGACAGTGGGAGGAAGTGGTGGGTGATAATGGCTGAAGGCTCCTTCCTATGGGGGATGCAGGCACCCATCTGCAGTCTTGGCTTGATGTCTTGAGAGGTTTGTAACTTGCTGGGAATTCGGATCTAAGGTATTGTGGAGAGTCTGCTGAGGCTGGTCTGGACCTAGGACCAATACCTCCTGTTGCCCAGCCACGTGGGCACCCGTGACATTGTGAGGGGTGACCTGGAGTTTAAGAGTGCTTACAGGGAGTCAAGAGCATGGGGGCCCAAGGAGTGGTCCTCTAAATCCTTACAGTGAAAGGGAAGGGCTTGAGTAGGAGCATACACACCCCGTAGGTCAACACCTGAATGTGCTTCTGGTGTCACTTTGGCCTTTGTCACTTTGTCTATGGCCTTTATGACTTCTTTGACCTCTGAAAAGTGAGTATTATTGAGCAGCAATGACAAATTGGAGCAAGAGTGTCTTTGCCAGCAGGTTTGCTAAGCTAGTGAGGAGGACTTTAAACTGGTTTCATTAGGTAGTAATCACAGGGACAGTGAATAAATGTCTAGGGGACTGCAAAATGGAGGAAGCTCTCACAGTTTTCATGTGAAAGCAGCATGACTGGGAGCCCATTTCAGATGCCTATACATGAATACACATGATGTAGGAAACACAGGAATCCATGCGTGATTTCAGAGCTGTGATCTCACTGGGATTAGAGAGAAATGGTTGACATTACTAGAGTGGTGGAGTAGATGTATTCCCTTGCCCTTTGTGCTGCTTTTGGCTGGAATAGAGTTAATTTTCTTCACAATGGCTAGTATGGGGCTGTGTTTTGGATTTGTGCTGAAGACAGGGTTGCTAATATAGAGATGTTTTTGTTATTGCTGAGCAGTGCTTACACAGAGCCTAGGCCTTTTCTGCTTTTCATACTGCCATGCTGGCAAGGCAGTTAGGTGTGCATAGGAGGAGACACAGTTGGGACAGGTTGACAAACTGACCAAAGGGATATTCCAGACCATGTGACATCATGCTCAGTTTATGAAGTGGAGGGAAGAAGGAGGAAGGGGGGGATGTTTGGAGTGATGGCATTTTGTCTTCCCGAGTAACAGTTACGTGTGATGTGGCCCTGCACTCTTGGACACCTCCCTGCCCTTGGAAAGCAGGAGATTAGTTCCTTGTAAAGAGCCTACAGCACCTGGTATTCCCACGCAGTCTCCCATCCAAGTACTAGGCCCAACCCTGCTTAGCTTGTAAGATCAGATGAGATTGGGCATTCTCAGGGTGGAATGGCCATGGGCTTGTTTTGCTTTGCTTGCGTATGTTTCTTTTGCTTTCCCTATTAAACTGTCTTTACCTCAACCCATGAGTTTTCTAGCCTTTACCCTTCCAATTCTCTCCCGGTCCTGCTGGTGTGGGAGTGGCTGTGTGGTACTTGGCTGCTGGCTGGGGTTAAACCACAACACTGTTTTAGAAACACAACCTGGAAAGTCAAGGAAGAGGAGTGGTCTCTGCAAGGTAGTGGCTCGAATTTATGAAGCTTTGCTTTGAAATGGGTAATGACCCAGTTTAGAGCTTTTGGGTAAGGTACAGAGGTCATAGCAGTGTGGGTGACATCATGGTGGATGTCTGCTTCAGACTGCCTGATGAAGTAGAGGAAGTAGATGAAGTCTTCTTAGAGGTCTGAGGAAGCCCCATGGTCACAGGTCCTGGTATTCATGGAGCTCTTGAACCACCCTGAAACCTGCTGGCAGCATGTCAGGGCATAAACAACCCAGGAAATTTCTGGAGAACATCAAAGATGATTTTTTTGATATGAGTGTTGGTCAAACCAACTAGAGGTGATCTCTGCTGGACTTGCTATCAGTAGCAGTCTTGAACAGCTGCCTTGGTGGAAGAGGTCATGAGATTGTGGAATTTAAGATCAAGACAGACAAGAAGGATGAGTAGTAGAATGACAGTATTTGGGTTTAGGAAAGAAGATTTTTGTTTTGTTTTTTTATGGAGCTGTTTGGTAGCAAAAGGCTGTGGAAAAGCTGGTTGATCTTCAAAGAAAAGCTCTTCAAAGTGGGAAGTTCTTCCTGTTAACTGGAAAAAGACAAATCACTCATCTTCAAAAAAGGCAAGCAGGATTTGTGGAACTACAAGTTGATCAGCCTCACCTTGCTCCCCAGAAAACTACAGAGCAAATCCTCATGAGAGCCATGAAAGACAGGAAGGTGATTGAGAAAACACAGTGTGAATTTTTCAAGGGCCAACCTGGACTGACTGTCCTGATTGCTGCCTTTAATGAGATAGCTCTGCCTATGGACAAGAAGGAAGCAGTGTGCTCCTGAGGTTTGACAAGGCTTTTTACATGCTATCCTTGTAGCCATTTTGGAGAGATGGAGTTTGAACTGGTGGATGACAAGGTGGGTGGAAAACTGGAACATGTGGCTCAGAAAGTAACAATCAGCAGAACAAAGCTGATCTGTTAATGATTTTTAGTGGCAACCCCCATGAGTCAATACAGGGGCAAAAATTGATGATATCTCTTTAACAGCTCAGGTGATGGCGTGGAGTGCAGTCTTTGCCTAGCTGGCTGGAAAGCAGCTTTGCAGAAGGGGACGTGGGGGTGACAAGTTGTTTCTGAGTGAGCAGCGTGCCCTGCGGCAAGGAAGGACAGCACACCCCAGGCTGTGTGAACATGAGTCTAGCCACCAGGCAGAGGGAGGTGTATCTTCCTCTCTGTTAAGTCTTTGTGAGATCACAGCAGGAGTCCTGTGCCCAGTTTTGGACTCCCCAAGTTGAGGAAGTCATCAGTGTCTTGCAAGTCCAGTGGAGGGCTGCCCAGGTGACAAGAGAAATGGTACATGTGATGTACAGTGTGAGTCTAGGAGGCTGATTTTGCTCAGTGTTGAGAAGGCCGAGGTGGGTCTTACTGTAGTCTACAGCCATGTGATGGGAGTGTGGAGGGAAGACAGTACTGGGCTTCTCCTGGAGATCTACAGTGAAAGGACCAGAGGCAGCCAACACAGATTAGAACAGGGTAAAAAACGCTGAGTAGATAGTAGGAAAAACTTTCACCATGGGGGTAATCAAGCACTTGAGCATGGAGATTCAACAGGCTGTTGAATCTCCATGTTTGCCAAGCAGCCTCCAGAGGTCCCTTCCAAGCTAAATTATTCTCTAATGCTGTGACCTTGAACATTTCATTGGAACGTTCCTTACAGCCAAAGAGGAAGCTACTGTATGAATTGTTTAAACTGAAGTTTTGCAAGCTTTGCAGTATTTTCCTAGTTCTCTGCTATGCCTGACTGTCTGTCACGTATTTATCTAAGTAGGACTCTCTCTTAATAACTTTGGCATTAAAAAGCTGTGTCTCAGAAGCAGCTGAATCAAGTGACTAAGCATGTTTTAAGGACTAGAATTATATTTCCCAGTTGTGCATTTTAACCTGTTTTAGTTGTGTTCTGGAGACAATATTTTTTTCATACTGCTTAAGTACTTTTTCACCTAGACAAGCCTAAGCAGTGAAAAGGGTCTCTTCACTGTCCCTGTTATTTATAAGTTAGTTTCTTTTCTTTTAGAATATCTTCTTGCATATTGTGGATATATCTAATCCCAAGGAAGTATGGAAGTTTGCTGAAAAATTCAGAAATGAACATAAATTAAATGTGTTGGTAAGTTTACATACTTAAACCTTGTGTCTGTCTTTGGAGTGCATAGCCTCTGAATTTGTCCAACAGGTCATGTAGATGTCACAATTTGTCTTCCAATTCTCTGCTTAATTTTTTCTAAATGTTTTTTCAGGCGTTCTCATGGTCTGTTTGCTCTTGTCCATTCTCAGTTGACAAAGATATGCTACAAGAAGAGAGAAGAGCAGTACTTTTTTAGCTGCATCTTTTGAGACTCTTATCACACACTTTCTGTTTGACTTCCATTACTAGTTACTTTGTCCCTCTTAAAACTAGACCTTCCTAAAGATTAAACTTTTATGAAAAGTCTAAAGACAAGTCTAAAACAGAGCCAGGGAGAGAGCAAACAGTTAAATATGAGGTTGGTAAGGGGCTCAGTACACTTTCCCCTTTATTTAGTAGTGGAAATTTGCTCAGGGGGCTGTTCTAAAGCTGAGGCACCTGGAGCAGTTCTTTTCTTGCTTAGTAGATGAGGAACTTCTGATAAAAATGGGAAAACAGCTTTTGAGGAGTGGCAGTGAACAAGCAGGAAGGTATGTAGGGACAGATATTTTTTTGAGGTGAGAAAGAAAAGCTCGAGCTCCCTCTGGAAGGTAAAATAGGGAAGGAAGTGTGTCTGAGCTTATGCTGGTTGCACACAGCTTGTAGGCTTCTGGCTGTTCATGAGGATGTGCCTTACAGTACATACCAACTGTGTGGTGCAGCACTATTCTTGGCAATGTGTGAGTCAGGTGAGGCATCTGGGCAGGACTGCCAGGTAGACAGAAAAGCTGGGATCCTACAACCAGGACACCAAGTCACTATGAAGCACCTCTGCTGGTTAGCTCTGCTCTTCTCAGGGCTAACTATGATGCAGCAACCTGCTGACCTGGATAACCTGCCAAATTTGGAGCTTATTTGTTTTTTTTTTTTGCTGAGGGTGGGAGTTCCCGTGGGTCATTCTACTGCATGTTGTACAGTTTACTTATGCATATTTAAGTTCCAGTATTTTTTCTACAAAATAAAAAAAAATGCTTGCATATTACTTTCTGTGAAAAAAGAGTCTAAAAACTTGGGGTAAGGCACTGAGGACTGTTGGTTCTTAGTGTAATACATCTGTGGTGAGCCATTTCTCTGGGGATTCTTTCTTTTGTGAGAAACCTCTATGATCAGCCATAGAGTGACTTGGAATAGCATGGTTTATTGAAACAGGTTGTGGCTTTGTGTTGCAGTGTCAAAACCCAGCAAACTAGCATTGACTGCTTGTACGTGTGGATTTCCTTGTAGATATTTGTGTAGATTATTTTGTTTAAAGGAGTTGTTTTACAGATCAACAATGCAGGATGTATGGTGAATAACAGAGAGTTAACTGAAGATGGACTTGAAAAAAACTTTGCAACAAACACTTTGGGTGAGTATGGATTGTTTAGTTTGGGAACATACTTATTTTGGTTACAGAAGTGTGTTTGTATAGCTGGATTCATGAGGAATGTATTCCTGCTTAAAGAGGGATTGTACCATTGCTAAGCCAGGGAAGGAGCAGGGAAGGAAAAGAAGAAATATTACAGCTTGTTTGGAGTGTCATTGTTTTTAATTTCTCAATTTTTCAATTGTTCTGCTGTCAGCACCTTTATTTACCATAGCAGCAGTGGACAACTGCAGATAAGATTTAATTAAATAATTCAAAATTTGCTAGGAAATTTTGTTCCAAGCAGTGCTGCTAATGATGCTCTTTGTAATAGGTGTGCTTCTGTGGCTTGGATAGAGCTTGGAGCATGTTCAGGTATTTAAAGAGACATTCAAATGTGTCAGTAGGCTTGCACAGCCCTGTTTGGTGAGACAGGCACTGTGTAGGAAGACTGTACTGTATACAGTGCCCTGCACTCTCTCAAAGAGATGTAATCTCTAGTCAGGTGATAGAGCAGTAGTGGGCAAGTCTTGGGCACTCCACATGTAAGGGGCCTAACCTATCAACTGTGTCGTGGTGGTATAAGAGGCACAAGTGAAGGGAAGCAAGTCAAGAGGAAAGGGGAGATGCGGATGAGCAGGGAAGATGGCAAGCAAAGTGGAATGTTCCCCCATAAAAGCCCTGGAAAAGATGTGAGCAAACAATGAGCCAGCAGAGGGAAGAGCTGCTGCTGCTGATACCTGTAGGGCTGAAAGCTGCACCTCTTGCAAAGAGAGATGTGGTGCTTGCATCAACCAAGAGTCCTGATGCTCTGTCTCTGTGCGATGTAGGTGGTTCTCTCAAGAAATTGCCTTTAATGTATTCAAAAGTGATGCATTAAGGAGGAACTGTGGTGCTTCGTGTTTTTCTCCTGTTCATCAGCATCTGAAATGAGGAAGGGGAAAGCTTAGGCTTTAAAGATAAGGCATTTATAGAACTAGCATAACCTGGAAACCACCGTTGGTTTTTATTCTTAGCCTTTTTCCTGTGTTGCTTTGTAAACTAACATTTTAGGTATAAATGTCCTGTGCTTTGCTGATATGGTGTATACAACTTATTTTTTCTACTAGTCTGACTAAATTAAACTGACAAATCGAGAATAAAGGCACAGATTCATTTCCTTCAAACTAATCTTCTGCTAACATTCTTTTGTTTCCCATAGTCAAAAAATTCATAATTATTTTATTTTGCCATCAATTTCCCCTGGCTGCAGAAGTACAAGAACTTCTGCACTGAGAAACGTATTCGCCTTAAATTAGTTTAACCCTCTTGTGGTTTTTCAAACAAAAATCCAGCAGTGTGCAAAGGTACAGTTCTTTCAGAGAGAAGCAGAGTGAAACGAATACTACAGTCTGAATGCAAAAGCTTGTTTTGGTTTAGTTTTAAACATTGAGGAAGTTAATTGCTGATGAACCGTACTAGTGCATCACTTGAATTATATTTTATTGCAAAAGTAGAAGCAGCAAGTTCTGCTTTCCCAGCTGTAAATCAGCCTCACTAGTGATATACAGCTGCACAGAGGAAGCTGAATTATGGTTGTAGCAAACTAGGAAAATGCCTGTATTATCTTTTGTGAATATTACTTATAGATCTCCTTTATTTATTTGTGTATCACTTGCTGCATGGTTGTATAAGAAGTTTAAGGAGGTGAGGCATCCTCTGTTGTCCATCTTCTTTAGAGTTCAAACAAGGACTGGGTTCTTTGCTTAGACCAGTTCTCTCTAGACAACAAAAGGATTAAATTTTGAATCTCTTAGAACAGAGTGGGACTTGGTTGAGCTGGAAGAGGCTGGCTGTACAAGAGGAAGCTTCTGTGCTTGCAGGTCAGACACACATGAAGGACCAATGCTACAAACTGCATGCTTTTTTGTTCAAAATTGCAGATGGGGTAATAAATCGTAACTTCTGGAGCCATAGTAGGAGAAAGCTGTTTGGAGAAACACCTCTTAGAGTAGATGCTGTGTTATTTTCCCAAGCATGAGATGCCTTTGGGTGTGCTTCACTTTGGAGAAATTATTTCTGTGTTAGAAACTACCTGCTGTTATAGGTTCCCAGAGAAAAACTTGGCTAAATTAGGTATGGCTGGTATATAGGTTGGCTGTAAACTAGCATGTGGTCTGAGAGGACAAATTAAATTCCCCTCTCTGTCCCAGCAGCACTAAAGCCTCAAGGGTGATGTGGGCTCAAGACCCCTGTTTAGAAAATCTGCAGTTGTTCCCCTCGGTAGCAGCATGGAAATGCTTGAATGTTCTCTGCAGAAACAAGATAGAATTATATCAGTATCTTTTGCAGATCTTCACATTCAGGGTGTTCCTTCTATGTTTCTTTTGTTTACTTCTGCTCTGGTCTAGTAAAGGAGCATGTAGGTTGTAACTGTCTAATAATGCAAGACTCTGAAATATCAAATGCTTTAAATGCACAACAGAGTCTTTGAATTCTTTATCTGATATCTGATTAACACTTCTATAAGCGGTAAATTTACTCACTTAGGTGTCTGAAATGCTGTGGAGCTTTTAGATTCACTCTAGGAATATCTCCCTCGTAACTGATCTGTTAGTCCATTTCTGAGCATAATGGATGCTAAGAGTTCAGTTCTAATTGGTCATGTGCCTTGTGAAACACATTTTATATCTTGATCTTTTCTTGGACGTATATGGGACAAAAAGGACTGCATATATACAAATTTAATACTGGTTGGAATAGGAAGTAAAATTCCTTTAATGTAAAACACTGCTGACTGGCTAATTGAGGACAGCAACTGAAATAGGATGTGTACAGTCCTCTCTAATGTTGTCAGAATATGCAGGTGGGTGAAGGTCAGGAATATGAAAAATGCAGGTTGATAGTTCTGGCTTTGTATGGTTTGTCTGATATTCAAGTTCAAACTGTAAGCTGCTTTGAGCAGGCAATGGCAGCTGTGTCTGTGCTGGTGCCTGTAGCATCCTTAGAATGGGGCTCAGGCTCAAACACTGTGTGGCTTGTCATGATTCTGTTGTTGATGTCAAATGAAGTACTACTGTTCCTTTTTTCCCTGCTAGAGCCTCAAGAATTGTTGACTGATTGTTGGAGCTCAGTGAAGGTGTAGAGAGCAGAATAGCTGTGGAGCACTCAGACTCAAATGTGGGAGCACTAACCAGATGAGTCTGAAATAGCACTTTGCTGATTGAAACACACCCTCAGTACGAAATGGAGTGACTGGCTTGGGGTGATGTGGGCAGGTTTCCTGAGGAGCTGCCAATCCTGACGGGCAGATTTTTATTTTTGTATTCTTTAGTTTGTGATGTTGCCCTTACATTTCTTCCTGTGGGCTGACCATGTACTCAGGGTTGTATCTGGGAGTTGGGCAGCAACAAGCAATCATTTCATCTGATGAGACTTCCAAGCTTCTGAGTCAACATTTTTTTTAATTTAATTTTATTTTACTTGTTTTAGTATAACTCCCAGCAAAGACTGTTAAAGATGGCCCTATTTAGTAATTTTAGAAAAAAATGTCAGCATTGATAAGCATGTGTCGGCAAAAGCAGCATGTCCTTATTGAAGCATCAGACATTTAGCTGAAACAATCTTTGTTCCTCTATTTTATAGCCTGCCTCACTTTACTTTTACTCAACACATCTTCCTTCTTGACATGGAAAAATGGCATATATGTTACATTTTTATTGCTACTTACCAGCCAAGAGGATGCTAAAACACACTCAGAGATAAATAAATGATGCTCCCAGTATGCACCTTTTCTTCAATCTAATGTGCTCTCATGTTTTAATAATATATAGACATATACATTTACTCTCTGTGCAAGAAGCAGTAGAGCCAGAGGAAATAAGATGTTTATCTATCACAGTAGCAGTACAGCCCATCTATGGCAAACTCCCCAACCTGTATGGGTATTTGTCAGTCTCTTCCCTACACAGTTACCGTATCTAACTGGTGTTTCACACAAGCCGGTGGAGCCTGATCAACTGTGTTCTGAATTACTTGGAAGTCAAACAATTTGGATATCAGCTGCCAGTCTGCCATAAGTTCAGTGCCTGATCTTTGGCAAGACAATCTCACCTGTGAAAAGGAGAGTGTGATACCAGTTTTCTTTCTAAAGAGCTTTGAGACTTACAGATGAGAGATGCCACCTGAAAGGATGAGGTTTAATATAATTGCACATCCACTGTACTAAAGCCTAGGTTCCCAGGACACAGAGGAACCCTTATTGAGCTGAGCTTTGTAATTTGAGGGAAATGTAAACCTTTGTTTTGTCTTTCATGTTTATTGACTCTTCCTATATACTCTGTTATTGCTAGTGCATTGGAATTGACCCTCAGAGACAGCACACTAAAATCTTCATTCCTGAGCTTGTACTCAGGAAAGAGACTCAGGGATCTCTGAGACTAAGAACTGCATAAATTGTAGGCTTGAAAAGATAACCAGGTCAAGGAAGAATGTCAATTTGTTTGTTAGGGGTTTTTTGTGTATTTTTACTTGGACTCAAGAAAAGCAAGCCAGTTTATCTGATTTTTACCAGATGAATGAGCCATTGAAATCTGTTCAATAGAAGTTTTTTGGTAGTTTGTTGTTTGTTTTTTTTTTGTTCCCACTTTTTTTCGCAGTCGAAATAACACTGTTCCTACTAATACTGCAAAGCTCAGGCAAATGAAAAACTTCACTGAGTATGGTGCTGGCTGCCTGCCCTTCTCTGAATGTTAGCAGGCTAGAAACCTCACCAGCAATTTGCCACTGATTGCCAGATAGAACATCAAGCGAAAAACATTCTAGAATCCACCAAGACACTTGTGTCTAGAATAATTGCATCATCAATTAATTTGGTGTTATAAACAGGTAGTGGCTTTACAATATTACTTCTGCTGAAACCATAATTTTCTTTAAAATGGATTTCTAAAGTACAGGTTTTAGGGTCACATTAAATCTGTAAAGCAGATCGGACTGTGTTGATGTACTGTTATTAAATGTGATATCCTGTTGATTTTTAAGTCTGAAATATGTGAATCCTAAGGAGGCTTCCAGGTTTTAGTAGACTAAAGCTCAGTTACAACACCAGCAGTTTGCAAATCTACATTCACAGTGTTTGTTTGTATTTTCTGTTAGGGCTGTTCTTTATTTTGCTTGGTTTCATGTTCTAGATTTGTAGCCTTCTGAGGGAAAGACTAGTGTCTAATACACGGTAGACTGCTGTCCCTTGCACTAGGATAGCTTTCGGTTTGTTCATGTTGTGAGATCCACAGTGAAATAACTGTTGCAAGAACATGCAGAGCTACCTTTCCTCAAGACCTACAAGTAGTGTTTTCCATAGAGTCCCTTCAGCTTCTACATCAGGTCATGGGAAAGGTAGTATAATTCTGTTTAGGAGTTTATGAAGCAGACAGGCTGGTTTTTATAGGTTTTTGGGCTTTTTTTAAAACAACTGATGATATGAATTGAATGTTTATCTCTATAACAGTGCCTCATTTTCTACACTTAAATCATTAATGTTTCACTCTGTGATTGTGAAACCAGTGAATTAGTACTTATCCAGCTTGACAGAATAGCTCACTCTGTGGAGTCAAAAATGGGAGTTATTAATTAGAGCACAGTATTGGATTACTCAACAAATTGAGAAGATCTCAGAGCAAGTGGAGCAATTACAAAACAGGCCACAAGGGAATGTATGGTGATTCAATATTTTTGGTGTTTTGTTTTGTTTTTTTTTATTTAGCAAGTAAATATGAAACTTAAATAAACATGAATGTGATCAGCAGTTGTGAGGGAGTGTGTATGAACAAAATGTGTTCCCATAAAATGCCATGCTCAATACTTTTATGTGGAATGACTATGTGTAATGCATAGATTGGCAACCCACGCTGTCTACTTTACCATATGATACAGTTGGTTTAATGATGTGTAATGGTGGAGTTGCTCTATAGGAAAGTTTTAATTACACTATATTATACATGATTTCCTATTATGTGGGTTAAGCTTCAGGACACAGAGTTGACAGTAATTTTTCCAAAGCAAAGCTGATGTTGCAGAGGCTGTTTATCTTTTAAAAGAAGTTGTACATCAATCCCAGGAGCTTTTTTAACTGGAGAGAACAGGGCAAGCAGGTACTGTGTCAAACTTCATTATACAGAACCTTGTCCAGTAGGTTTTGCTAGTGAGCTCTTCACCTTGGCAGAGTTCATTGAGGGCAAGACAAAATCCTGTATGTGAGTGTAATAGACTGGACTCACCTTCTGCATTCCTGCTGCTTCTGAGCAAACTCCTAAATTCATCTTGTTGGACTCCTTTGTGTCACAGAAAATACTTCTTTTCAAGGGGAAATGCTATATACCATTTCCCTGATTTTCTCCCCCGCCCCTGCCCCTTCCCCTGTTACACTAGTGAGTGAGAGACAATCTTTTGGGCCATGTAGACATTATACCTTCCAATGACAGGAAATGATGATGTCACACAGTCCTAGATGCAGGTATTGCAGCCATATGTCCAGCACTGCCTGTGGGTGCACTCATAGCTCCCTGCCTGCTGCTGGGCTGGAGATGTGTGTGAGCAAGAGGCTGCTGCTCGATTTTCTGCTGTAATTCAAAGTAGCCTGCTCTTTTGCACAGGCACCACCTGTGCAAGAAATGAGCCGTAGTCCGGGAGAACTGTTCAGACAGAAACATTCTGCTCTCAGTTGCTATGTATCCCAGAGGGCTCTCAATTCCTCCTCTGTCATGGATACAACTGCTGCGGAACAGGCACTGGGAAATGTGGTGGCCTCAAGGTTGAGCATCTCCATTCACAGAGTATGTGCTCAAGATGGGGACGTGCTTTCTCCAGAATCCCCCAGGAGTACTGGCTGTCCTTTTTTTCTGGGGAAAAAAAGGTATTCTTTTGTTTCTGACAGAACCATGAAGGTCCTCTCAGGGAAGGAACAGGATCACCAAGATACCCAATGCTCAATGCTTTTAGTGCAAGGCACATCTCCACTGATCGCCACCTTTCCTTTCACGTACTTTTGTGTTAAACTATTAAATAAAAAAGAAACCTCAAAAAATCTGTACAGTTTGAACACAGTGATAGTTAAGCATTAGTTACATTTCATATGCTTTACCTTTTTTAACTAAGCTCCATGGGAGACAAAAATTATTTTTATATCAAGGAAAGGTACTAGAATGCTCAAGTGTTCATTTTGGAAAGGCTGATATCTAGTACACTGGTATTAATAATCAACTATTGGCAAAATGATATACAATTTGGATATTACCTTGATTTCCTTAAGTAGGGGCAGAGGTGAATATTAGTTTCTTCTACCAAATCAGTCTTGGTTTTGCTTGCAAAGTTGTTTGTTTGGGGTTTTTTTTAATCAGAAAAATTTCCTCTTTTTTTTTTCCTATAGTGTTAATACAATCCATGTTTTTATAAGGACTGTGGCAGGCAATGCATTCATTTGCAGCTTCCCCTTGTACTTAGAAATTAATTTCTGTGTTGCTGCATGCATAGCTGTGCTTGACAAAATACCTGCTGTGAGGTACATTGCTGTGCACTGCACAGGCTCTGCACTGGCTCTACTGAGTGTCCTTCCTATCTGCCTGAATAAAAATGTGGAAGTTTCAAGTGATCATGATATATTCCAACCCACAATAAACCTTATTATAAGGTGTATCTATTCTGCTATTACTGTTCTAATTTCATGTGCAGCCTGTTTTGCCTAACAGAGCAGCCTAGGCAAATAAGAATGTATAACATCCAAGTATATTTGTTAAAGCAGTAAGGAGTTTGTGTTCAAACCCTTAAAACGGGGACAGTAGTTGGTGAAATATTTAGTAGTGGGTGAGATTAGATGCTTCAGCCTTAATGCCTGATGCATCACATCTGTGGGTGTTTTGAGATGCTGTTGCTTAGCATAGGAAGCTGGGATCAAAACTATTCTGTTTGTGCTCTGTCTCAAAGCAAATGAGCAAGTGGTTTTGTGGGGCAAAAAGATAGAATGCTCTGGCCTTGTGGGATTTACCAAATTCTTAATAAACTTGAGGAAGAGAGGGGACTCTGGCATTGCAGTTAGTTTGTGGTTTTAAATAAGCACATAAACTTCTGACAAGCTCTAGTTGCTCTAAGCAGGATTTCTGGCATGAAGCATTTCTCTCCTCCAGCTGGAAAACAAAGCAAAACAAAACTCAGTTGTTAATGAGGCAACGTTAATGCATTCATCTTTGCAGCTTTTTGGAATTAACAAATCAACATGAAGCCCCTTAAAAGTGTAAAGTAATCTGCAGGACAGTAAAATCGAGCATCGTCATACATAGCTGGTGCATTGCAGCTCTGCCTTTAGGAGATGCAGCTTATTTAACCAAGACATAATGTTACTTTGCATTTTGAAGAATCCATAGCAAAACAACATGTAATTCAGGCTCTCAACTTGTACTGAAGTGATTTTTTTCTTTTTTTTTTTTTCCATCGCGGCGGCACGGCAGTCTCCCGTGACAGTCACTGGTAATTCTTGTCCTAATGATGTCATCGCTCAGTCTCCCCGCCACCACCAGGGGAGACGTTCAGGCTCTCGTTATTCACTGGCAACTGCCTTTGCTTGCATTTTCTGCTGAAGACAGGCTGCGTTTACTCATCTGCTGCGTATTTGCTTTGTTTGATTTGCCAGGGTTTTAAATATATTATGTGCCTATGGACGTGCCTCTGATTATGTAGAGAAAATGAAGACTGCTGTAACTGACAGGGGAACTGAACAGTTTGTTCACCAAGCATGTGACATGCTTGATTTTGGTAGTTTTTCTTTTTTTCTTTTTTTTTCTTTTGTTTTTTTCCTGTATTTTATTTGGGTGATCTCATTGTCTGTGAGGAAGAGAAGTTATAAAGACATGCTCAAGTCTTTAGGCCTAATGAAAAACATGGCCTCAGTCGCTCATGGAAAAAAATGCATTTATCTCTGACATAGAATTATTGAACTAGAGCCATTTGTAAAGGCATGAGAGGGAAGTAGATGCAGAAATGCTAGACTAAATGGGGCTTGGTTAACTTTTAATTAAACAGAATTTTTTAAAATATATTTTAAATGGGAAAAAAATCTCCGAAGAGATAAAACCAAGCAAAATCTTTGCGTTGCACTCGAGTGGATGAAACATCACTAGGTGTGTCTATGTGTCTGAGTCAAATATGCTAACAGTTGTACACTGCTGGGAATAACAAACTTTGCCGGTCATGGTAACAGCTGTAATGGAATATATTTGTGTGGTGTGTACAACTCTATGCTAAACAAACATGATTAAAGCAGGCAAGGACACAGTTAAGTTTCCCCAAGTAATCTTAGCTTAACCTTGGGCAAGCAGCATTAATATTTTTCCCCCCAAGGATTCCTTATCTTCTATAATGGTCATGCTGGGGATTTAAGAGGTGGTTTTTGTGTGCAACACAAATCAAGTGTCAGTGTACTCTGAGTGATTTCATGGTGAGAGAGCAAAAATGGACGAATCTTAAGTGCATATGCAGAGCCCTAAGAAATGCAAGTGTGAAGCACAATTTTCTTCTCTCATTTGTTACCTGGCCGAGATCTGTGTATATCTGCCACACTTGGTGGGAGGGAAATGCATTCCCTGTTTCTTCACTGGCATCACCTCCCCCCATCCAAGGAATTCCATATCTGAACCATTTTGCCTTCAGATTCATGACTGAATGTAGTGAACAGTTTGGTCTATAGGTACAATAAACATACAAGTCTACAAAATAATGGATATGCTTTTTGCTAAGTAAACGGCAACGTGAACCTCTACAAGTTGAGTTGGCACATTGCAGGTAAAGCAGTAAAAAAAAAAAATCATTGTCAAATTCAGATCAGGTTTCAGAGACTTTGGGTTTTGGGTTGTTATAGAAGGTGGGGGGAGAAGAAAGCATTTTTAAAAAGAAAAGTTAATGTTTGTGCCTATCTGTCTTTTAGGTACATACATCCTGACAACTGCCCTACTGCCCCTCCTGGGAAAAGAAGCTGATGCCAGAGTGGTGAGTCTGTAATACTGTTTAAACAGGGTGTTTTATAGTGCTTATCTTCTGGTTTGTGACAGCAATTCTTTGTACTAGGAATGCAGAATTAGTTATAACGCTGTAAGCATCTCAGAATCTGCTCGGATTTTGCTAACAACCACCTCCTTCTCCAAGGCAAAGCTCCTGCTTGCTGCTCTCAACCCTCCATTGGAAATCAGAATAAAACACTTCATTTAGAAACTTACCCTTTTACTTTCCTCAAGGCAAGTTACCTCCTGCAGCAGGGTGCAAAATACCTACAACAGGAGTATAGGCTTAAAAGAACTTTACAGATCTTAGTGTAAAATAAGACAGCAAGTGCATATTTTAAAATTATATTTCCCAAGTTTTGTATGGCCTCTTGTTTTCTAGTTAGCTTCTGTAAATGCTAAAGAAATAAAATACAAATAGTGCTGTTCTGCTACTTTCTTTCTCCCCATTACTTTTCAAAAGGAAGAAGCACAGAATCCCCCAAATGAATCAACACCACTTTGAATGAAAATCACTTCCTAAAAAAAATTGTATTTCTTCCACCTCATCTTCAGGTATGCTCCACACATGAGCACAAGCATAGTGCAAAGAGTGTGCAGAGGAATCCTGCTCCCTATGGACTTCCAAATATGGCCTGAAGACCACATTTCATGCATGAATGCAATTGTGGGGAGTGCCTGGTTTTGCTTTTCATTCATTTGCTTTTCATTCATTTCATTACAGATAACTGTCTCTTCTGGGGGCATGCTAGTTCAAAAATTAAACATATCTGACTTGCAGTCGGAAAATGGGACATTTGATGGAACTATGGTGTATGCACAGAACAAGGTACAGTCCATGGTATTGAAAGCAAAGCCCAGCACGTGTTTGCTAAGCAGCGCAGACCATCAGCTTTGCAAAAAGCCTGTTGCTTTCCCATTGCATCCAACCCATACAGAGGCACATGGGCAATAATCTTCAGGAGTGTGCTGGCATACCCTTGTGAGTGCATACATCTTGCATGAAGAGCATGGCTGAATTTTCATTTGATGTGATAAAAGTCTCAAGGGGGAAAACTGTCTTTAGCTGATGAACCCTGTCTGCCTGCTTAGTTCTTGCCTACAGTCTGCAGCAAGTAGATGTGGTCATAAAAAGCAGTGCTACTGCTTTATAAATAAGCCTGTGGCCAGGATATGGATGGCAACGGCTGTGGTGGTCTCTGATGAAATTAGCCAGTAAATCTAGTCAGGATGAGCAAGGGTGTATTTCTTGTATACATAAATGCTCTGGTATTTACAGCACATTTGATGTAGTTTATTTCCCTGGGAACCACTTAGGTGGACAGGCTGTTGAACTCAATGCTAGTCTGGCTCTTGTTGCTCTATCCTAGAGACAGCAAGTTGTCTTGACGGAACGGTGGGCAAAAGCTCACAGAAACATCCATTTCTCCGTAATGCACCCCGGCTGGGCAGACACTCCAGGTAACATCTGCTTCACATTCTGACTATATTTTTTTTCTTTTCAGGATTAGTCTAAAAGCAAGAGACGTGAAACTTCCTGGTAGATTTTTCCAACAGGTGCAGTAATTCTTCTCTCCAAACTGGTGCTAGCGGTAGTTTTGTATCCCCTTGGAAGCTCTATTCTGCACAGTGTCTGCTATCTCTGTACATCCAGAGAATAATAATGGGCAGTGAATGTTTCCAGCCCTGCACAAATGCACAGCAGAGCCATAGTTCTTTAAGGTAACCTTTAAGTTACATTTGTAGTGGAACTGTTAAATGCACAGATGTTAAATGCACTCTCTAAGTACCAACATGCAGACATTGGGAATTCATGAGGGGATGTAGGAAAATGGAGAATGCACCCCTGTGAAAGCCCTGTTCCTCTACTCTTCCTCTAAACATTTACTGCTGTCAAGAAGCAGTTTGTCCAGACAGCTCTTTGTCTGAGCTGCAGCTGTTCTTCAGTGACTGTGCCTCAGCAGGTAGGCCAGCATCAGTTATCCAGTATGAATGTTGCATTCCCCAGTATGTTACCACCCCCAGCGCCCAAGCTTGGGATGCAGAATAGCAGTCCCATCTCTAGGTCTTCTATAGGGATGCAGTTTCCCAAATTTGCTTTTGATGACGAAAGCATTTACCCTGTCTACTTTATGCTTGAAAATTACCTGTTCCAACTAAATATCCTGGTATTTGTTTTTCTTTAAAATACATTTATTTTTGCACTGCCTTTGGGAATTTCAAACCTAATGAACCATGAAGTTATCCCACCTTAAAGTTAAAAAACTCTCCAACCCCCAAAAATAAACACCTGCAAGATTGTTGGACACAATGAAATGAAACCAGAGTTTAGACAGGAATTATGCAGTTGGTCTAGGTAGTGTTCACCATACAGTTTTTTAATGCAATGCTGCAACTGGTTTCCTAAAACTGATGAGAAAATAAGAGCTAAAAATCCCATCAGAATACTCATTTTTTGGAATTTCTGTTTTGCCAGTGTTTGTAGTCTTTACAGTTTAGAATGGAGTTGGCACAGGAACCTCTCACTGATCCTGTTCTCAGCTCCTACTAGTTTTGTCCCTGTCATTTGGCCCAAACAAACAACTGATGGATCATGTGGCAGCTTAGCGCTGTTCTCCCGCAAGCCATCATACTCCCTGCTATGGGGAAATACTCATTTTCTTCCAAAAACTGCAAGGTGCCTTCTCTTCTACCTACGCTCAGAATGGCAATTTTAAGCTGTTTTTTTTTTTTTTTTTTCTTTTTAAATCGAAGAAGCCTTGCATGGCAGACCACCATTCCATTGTTATTCTTTCTAGCCGTGAGGTCGTCAATGCCAGACTTCTACGAGAGGATGAAGAACTCCCTGCGCACAGAGGCCCAGGGAGCTGACACTGTGGTATGGTTGGCAGTATCAGCTGAGGCAATCAAGTTACCGAGCGGCTTGTTCTTCCAAGGTAAGGAGGCAGTGTCTTACATTGAATAGCAGTGGAGATCCCTCAGCTGCCTGAACTGTAGGATCCCTGTCTGACCTGGAAGAGGATGAAGGCTGGACCAGGCAACTTGATCGAAGGATAAAGCATTTCTCGAAATCCTTACAAGACCAAAGGTTCAGGTGAATGTTGTGTTATGATTCTGCTTTTGTCCTCCAAAGTAGCTGATAGGGACTTCAAAGCATTTCTTTAGGGAGAGTTGGGGATTTTTTAAATCAAAATAGCTGTATGTAGGACTGTGCCAAGGGAATGTGAATCACAGCAGTCAAACAACATCTTTTGTAATGCTAGGAAATGAGCATCCTTCTCAAAGAGCACTGGGAGATGGCTTTGCTTTGACCTGTTCTTCCTACCATTCCATGCTAGCTAAAACTGACGGCTCCCCCTTTCTCTAATGCTGGGCAGAGACTTGAGCACGGTGGCATTTTTGGCACTGTGAGCATAGGGAGTGGAAAAGTGTGGTAGAGCCTTTCTTTTCTCTCAGGCAAATGACAGGCATCTTTGTAGGAGCAGCTGGAAGTATGGATGCCTCAGCGGTGAAGCAGATCAGTCCAGAAAGAAAAAGGTCAGGGTAATTGCTTACAGAAGCTCAGTACTTTTGTTGGATGTGGCACTCAAATCCTGATTCACCAAATTTCTATATGAAGCATGCAGGAAGCTCAGACTTCCAGAGTTGGGTTGACATTGTCCCTTCTGTCCCACAGACACTCACACAGGGTTGGCTGACAGAAATTTAACCATATCTTTTTCATGTCAGCATGTGGTGCATGTGAAAACCACACATCCCAGCTGGTCAGCCTTCTTTGTAGAACTAGGCTTTGCCTTTTTCTTTCTCTGATCACCTTCTTCTGATGCTTCTGCTCAGTTGTTGTTTCTCTAGATCATAATTCCACCAGGCTCTGCCTTTGGCCTTTTTCTACTCCCAGCTTTAGGGAACACACCTTGGCTCTTTAGCTATAGCTATTGACTTTTGAGAGCTGTTGTCCTGACATGACTGCTCTTAAGGCTGCAAGAGAGGTCCTGTGTCTGTGTCCCATGCCTATCAAATAGTGAAGTAATTTATTTCTCTCTGCTGCTGCCCTTTGGAAGCCACAGCTTCTTATGGGCACTTTTCAGGCACTTTCAGTAAAGGGTTTGGTGTGCAGGAGCACTTTACCACAGACGCCGTGCTTCTGGTCCTAGGCAGCCATTTTCCAACTCAGTCACAGCTTCCCTCCATTTTCTCCGTTCTCTTTTATTCTGTTCCCTCTGAGACCAAACTAAAGCCAGCATTTTTTTTTCCCTGAGGAAAAAATAAAAGGAAGTGAGAACATGACTAGTACTACCAGAATTATCTACATGTGCCAAAATAAATAAAAAATGTTTGACAGAGACTTGCTTTCCAAAGACTAGAAGCATCCTCTCTGTGATGCTGAACTTGGCTTTCGCACATAGTTCCCAAACTTTAGCACAGTCTACTTGAAGTGCTGTGGTTAGGTAGGAAGCAGTTCATATTCAGTGGAGAAGGGAATGTTCCTCTGCATGTTTCTCTCTCCTCAGTTTTCCATGAGAAGTTATGTGGTGTGTGCAGCCAGTTACAACATTTGCTCTTAAGAGAGCAAATGTCTCTGCTCTCCTGGGAAGCCTGATGGCAGCCTGATAGGTTTGCAGAGAAATCTGCAGCACAGGGTTGCAACAGCTTGTTCAATTCATCTCAGCTGGCTGCTTTGGAAGTTGGACTTGCTAAATAGACTAACGGTGCTTCACTAGTGCTCTGACTGTTGTTCCATAGAGACCTGATGGCATTGTCATAAGGTTCCTGGGCTCTAGATACCATGTTTTTGGAGTGAAAAGTCCCTTAGAATGGGTGGTGATACAGCTATATTTACACAGAGGGAGTGAGGAGTATGAGACTTGGAAAACTAAGTAAAACATCAAACTGAGCAAATTTGGTCAGACATCTTGGATACGTGTTACTTATGGCAACTGATCAATCAGCTCAAGTTTCTGGGCATTTAGAATTTAACTATTATTTCTAAGGATGAAAGTAAGCATTTTAAAATTGAAAATAATCCTAACTACTAAGTCCCAGCTGGAGATTTGAGTAGCATTAGAAACATTAACCAGGAGGCAAGGAAACCCCCGTCTCATGCTGCAAAAGTATCCTCTGCCTGCAATAAGTCTCCAGCTATTGCTCTTTGCCTACAGGTGTTGCACTAGTGACAGGGAACAGGTGCAAACCTACTATATAGCCACCTTTTTCTTGTACTGTTCCTAGCTGCAAATGGGATCTTGCTCCACTGTCTGTCACATTGTGTTAAAGAAAAATAGTTCCAGCATACAAATTGAATTAGTTTAATTTCAGGTTCCTAGAAGGTATGTTTCCTGGCTTCAAAACCGTGAGGTATGTTTGAGAAGTACAGAGTCTAGCAGAAAAATATCCTTTCTGCTAGAAGAGAAAGTTAAATGTACCCATCTGGATTTTTTTTTTTTCTCCTTACAGACAGGCAGCCAGTTGCTACACACTTACCCCTGGCAAGCACCCACAGTCCACTGGAGGATGAGGAGAAGCTAATGGCAGTGCTGGAAGAGTTCTCCCAGAATTTTAGATCCAGTTCACCAGGAACTTAGTGTCACTCCTGACACAGTGTAACGATAAAGCTTCTAATTACACAGTAACACACCTGCTGTAGTACACCCCTGCTGTTGAGGGGAAGTAGGATGCCATAGGCCTGTTAAAAATGAATTGGGTTCAGGTGTTCTCATAATGGGGGAGAGCGGTTCCTGTGTCATTTTTTTCTGCTGCCGAGTCTCTCCTACTGTGAATATGCACCTGCTGTCTCAAGACGCACTCAGGTTGTGTTCTTTGAATTGGAAGAAAAATTGGGAGGCATTAAAATAAAACCCAAGACTTCGTAAAGTTACCCAGAATAATTTAAAACATTCAGCACAGAGAAATGCAGAGGAGTGTTCTTTCAGTAGCCTTTGTGAAAGACTTCAGGAAAGAAGTGGGAAATGTTTTAAACAACATTTAACCGCTGTATTTGACGGGTTGGTGGCGTCATTCACTGCATGAGGATTGACTGGGCTCAAACCTATAACTGGGAATGCAGAAACTCTCTTGCAGTCTCTGCTTAGTTTAAATAGAGGAATTCCTCACGGCCTTCAGTTTCTATAAATCAGTGCTGCTATGCAGAAATGATATGCTTACTCATGTTTAAACAGCAAGAATTTAGGAACACTGACAAACGCCTTCCACATTACTTTATGGAGCCAGGGCTGAACATTATCCCATTTATGTTAAGATACCATGAAGTAGGAGGTTTCAACACATAACATACCCAGACAGGGCTGGATCCAGCAGGGAAATGGCTGTATGACTGTCGTCATGAAAAGAAATAACACACTGAGCTGTATATGCTTGCCATTTCTGCAAAAGATTAAAGGGAATTGCTATATCATTATGGATGGATTAAGAGGGGGAAAGGAACACTGTGGGGCACAGGTTTTAGAGGTTAAGTCCACCTCCTGATGAGAGGGTTGTATTTTGTCTACATCTGTTTACTTTCAGACCCAGAGGATGGGATTCATCTTACCTGATCTGTGGACATTTGAATTACTCACTGGGATTCTCACTGTAAAGTGCGGAGAGAGAAAACAGGCTTTTTCAGAGGGATTTACTGAATCTAGTTTAAGAAACATCACCTACAGTCCAACATCTTTCTACTAATGGTAAAGAC